>NC_136686.1:2116804-2455201 GCF_903797595.1 Erithacus rubecula
TGAGTGAATGGCATCAGCTGTGCCCAGGGCTCATCATTCACCCAGCCCAAACCAAGAGCAAATGCTGCTAGGGCTTGAAGAACTGCAAACTACTTGGAAACTAAAGAAATTACCTTTTTCTTCTGCTTATTCTTTTTCCTTTCAGCTGCTGCACTTGTCTCTGTAGATGTGTGCTGAGCCCTCGCTGCAGGGGACAGTCAGGCCTGACTGGCTGGGAGTCTGTTCTTCTCACTGGGGAAACAGAAATTATTGTTCATTAGACCACAGAAATGTTTTCTGTCCCCTTTCCCCTTCCCTGCCCTTTGCTGGTAAATCTTCTCTTTCTGCCTTTACCTTTACAGCTGTTCCCTGATGTCATTTCCCCTGCCTCACCTCAGTGCAGCTCCTAGCTGGGAAACACTGGGATAACTTAGAGGGGAATGAGGTGAGAGTTTTAGCTGCATTTTTCTAAAATTTCTAATGATACTGAAATAATTTCCAATTGCCCCAGTGTGGAGAACACCAACTCCCAGCCACCAAGAGCTCAAAGCTCAGTTAATTGAGGCAGGTCCAAGAAAAAATCCAGCCATGCCAGGCTGAGGCTGGAGCCCTCTCCTAATTCATTGCTGGTGTCTGCTGCAGTCTAGGAATAGCTCTCCCATTCTTCACTTGCTTCATCTGATTTTATATCCCTGATGCAAATGGAGTTATGCAAACTTCATGTTTGCCATCAGGCTATGAAGAAGCCTATTGCAACCAGCATATGCTTAGTGTTATAATCCCTCCCAAATTCCTGTGGAGGGCACTGTTACCATAACTGTGCAATTGGCTACAGCTGGATGGAATAGAGATGGACACTAAATAGCTTTGCTGGCAGAGGCAGTGTCTTGTACCCCAGACAGCTTCTTTACTGCTGCCTGCTTTGTTTCTCTGCTTTAGGGAGAATGGGCAACCTTAGATACAAAGAAGAGATTTATAAGTTATAACTGTACAAGTTTGTTATGCAAAAAGGTGCTGGGGTTTGGGGATTTTTCTCCCCCTATCATTATCTTTGTTATCCAGTACTAGAATTTGGTATAATCACTCCAAGGCTTTGTACAAGTGATATTTCCCAAGAGCCAGGATGATCTGGGATGTTTGGGGAGGGATGGAGGAGCTGATTACCTTGTGCACCCTCCCTGCTCTCTTGCTCCTGTGAGACCTGTGCTCCATTCCCTGTTCCTCAGGGCACAGCCAAGGCATCTATTCCCCCAGGATTCAGAAAAGCCAGCACACCATCCAGTGAGGGAAGGATAACAATGTGGAGCCAGGAAACAGATTGGGACTCACCAGGGTTGCTGAGAAGCTCCATGGTTTTCCAGAAGGGAGAAGGAAATCAGAAGTGAGCCTTGCAGTTCATAGGAAAACTTCTTTGAAGCAGGAGAGAAGTCCTGGAGGCTTGGAGAAGTCAAGCTGGAAGTGAAGGATCTGTCAGATCTGGCTGCCCTCCTGCTGTCCCAGAGCAGATTGCAAGATCATCTCATCTCAGTGCCCAGAGATTGCTGGAGATGACAGCAGGGATGAGCTGAATCCTCCAAGGGGCTTTGGCTTCTTTCAGGGGGAGTGGCTTGTGTGGGATTATTCCCTCCTGCATTTTCTGGGAAAGATCACAGTTTTGTCAAGAAAAGAATTCCTACCTTTGATTTTACTCCTTTATCTTATTTCTTTTTCTTTTATGACTTGCACAGATAGTTCACCTATGTTCCAATTAAAATAGAAATTATTTGTGAGAGTTATGAGGGTCTTAGGATATTATATCATATAGAAAACAATATACACTGTGGTTTTAATTAGGCTATCAAACAAGGAAAAGAAGGAAGGGTGTATTTCAGTTATGGCAGGAATTATGTACAACAATCTACTATTACTGAGAAAGCATTGGCAGAAGAAAAACAGCCAGAATAAAAACTATTAGAATGAAAATAAATACAGATTTTGAATTAACTTGTTGTCAACTTAGTTAGATCTGCATTGGTATTTTCAATTAATTAAAACTATCTTGGCTCACTTTCATGGATTTCTTCTACATTTCAGCCTGAACTCTCCTTTTCTCATTATCACCTAATTCCCAGACAGTCCCCATGGCAGTGTTTGGTTTCAGGCTCTTTCCTCACTGACAGATCTGCATTGCCACACTGAACACTCACAGCCTCTGCTCTCAATCACTGCCCTCCCACAGCAATGGAAGCATTGTGCTTTAGATTAAAAGATTTGTAAAAGCATAAGGGTGAATGACATAAACTTTGCAAAGAGGTGCAAGGGAGAGAAGAAAAAACAAAGGGTCAGATTTTGGGTAGACCAACCCTGACATTGTCCTTGTCAAGCACTCCCCAGGCAGCTTTAACTTGTGCCAGCAGCACTCAAGCAGCCTCTCAGCCCAGGGCCCAGTCATCTTGGCACAGGACAGAGGCAGCATTGCACAGCAATGAACAATTTCTCCAGGATATAAGGTAAGCATTCAGCTCCCTCTCTCCCTTTCCACCTGTCCTTTCAAGTTTGAACTGGGACTAGCACAGCTCCTGTGCACAAGGCAATGAAAATCCTTCTTTCTATTATCCCTTTGAACCCTCAGGACAGGAGTGACACCCTCAGAGTTTGAAACAGAGACAGTAGGCACAGAAGGGCTCCTCTTTCTGTCCCCCCACACCAGCTGTTTTTTCCCTCCATGTAGTTTCCCTTGCAAACAAACCCCCCAGTGCCTCCCTAACTCAAAAAATCTTGCAGAGCTTTCCAAGGGTGAGCATGTGCAGGGGGGCCAGGCAGGTGCAGCACCCAGACTCACTTTTTGGATAACACATTTCTGTCTGTTTCAAATGGGACTGGCATTCTAATCCAGGCACCAGGCAACACACCTGGATCTTCAGCAACTCCAAAGGGTCACAAACCTACAAGCTCTAATCAGGAATTTAACTCCTTGGGCCTGAAATCCAAGAAACAAGCATCTTACCTGTTCCTGGTTGGATGATGCAGGTGGGTATGGAAGCACAGTTCTCTGCCCAAATTCTCTGCACAGCTCTTAGAATGCAGCCTCTGGGATTTGGCTGAAGCTCAGTGTTGGAGTAAACTGGAAAGGAGAAAGCAGAGGGAATTCTGGATAAGGAAACCTGCACCAGCTTTGTTGTGCTGTTACATAAGCAGTCACCTTCTGCAGTTCTAAAATTCCAAACTCAGATCCCATTTCTCTCAGTGGGGCTAGCTCTGCTTTAAACTGGTGTGCAATTTTTAATGGGGGAAAAAACCCCAAAACATTCAGCAACAAATCTTTTGGCACCTATTAAATAGAAAATAACGATTCAACAAGATTTGATGAACAGATAGTTCACACTTGGTGAACTAAATTCCAAGGAATTGAGGGAAAAAAGCCACCCCCCATGGCCAGTGCCACTGACCAGCACAGCAAGAACATCAGCTGCCCCTCAGTGCTCTCAGCCTTTCTCTGGCCCAGCAGGATTTCTCTCCTCTCTGCTTTTCTCCAACACTTTTGCCAAGCTCCCTTTACCTCCTTAGCTGTCTCCTGCCTGTTTCTCCCTTTGCCCCTCTCCTGTTTGCTGCTTTGCACCCTGATTTACAAGGACAGCTGCAAGGAGTGCCTGTTTCCATCCAGCAGGGACTGAATGAAGGGTGACAGCACAGCCACAGAACTCCAGAACTATTCTCATGGAAGGAAAGTGCATCAAGGAGAAGAAAAGAAGCCAAAAAAGGTCAGTGCAATTCAATATTTGGAAGGGAGTTCAGTGAGCTGCTTCTGCAGAGCAGGCCCTTGGCAAGAGCTCTTCCTGTGCATTCTTTGCTGTAGAGAAAGGGAAGCAAACCAGAGCTGGAGCACTAATGAAGCACTTCAAGCATTGATGGTGTGCTGGGCTGGGAATGACAGTGAACAGGTGAAATGTCATTTATTAGAGCTCCTGATCAGCAGCCATCCTGCTAAACCCAGGGCCGTGGTTCTCAGACCATGACTCTGGGTTTGGGATTTTGTGCTCAGCAGTGCTCTAGCAGCTGATGCACTGGACTAATGGAGCTTTAACTCCCACACTGGACTCACTGCAGAACAGGTGGATTCAAGGGGCAGCAGTGGAACCAGTTCAGACTTTGTTTCCTCCCTGAATAAAGCCCTGACTGGGGAGGCTCAGCTGGGACTGTGCCCAATGTGGGCCACACTCCCTGTGCCAGTGACATCTGTTATGCACCAGTGCAGATAAAAGTGATGTCCTGCCACTGAAAGCAGCTTCATCAATAGAATAAAATCTCTCTGTCACTGGGCAGAATTCTGGAAGGACAGGAACAATCACCTTGGTTATGGGCACAGCTGAACTTGCACCACTGTCATGGTGAACATTCCTGGATGGAGGGAACTGCACATTGTTCAACTCATCTCTGTTCTCTGACTGAATTCTTCATCTTTCAAACCCAAAATATAGAATACAGAACTTGCTGGACTACTTATTTCACCACAAAGGTTGTTTGGTTCTATGATGGCTTTCCTAGTCAAAAACCAAACCAAGCAAACAAAAATGGAACAAACTAAAAAGCCACTAAATTCAACCCAAGGAAAAAAATCACCCCAGGGATCATTACAGTGAGCCCCAGTGTGAATCAGCAATGCACTGTATTATTCTAGGGGACTTTAAAAAGAGCAAACCAGGAAACAAAAGCATGTTAAAAAATACTTTTGAGCATTTTCACAGGAACCAAGGAGTTCCCAAAAGGAAACCAGAGAAGGATTGCAGTCCTGACCATTGAACTGAAGGTAAAACAGAAGAAAACTCAGGCAAGTGAAAAATCCCAAGCAGGATCTGTGAAATATTCTGCCAGCTGGACAAAAAGTAAACCCCACTGCTCCAAGAGCAAGAGAGCCCAACTGTACAACCAGAGCTTTTCCAATGGCCTGGCAGGGATGATGCAGGGAGCAGCTTTTCCCACAAATAAAATGCAGCATCCACTCATTTCTCCTTGTGCTGCTGCAGTTGCTCAGCTGGCCCCCACTTGGCCCCTGAGCTGAGCACTTAGCACACTGAAAGCTCCAGAAATATTGCAGTTTTCCAGCTAAAACATTCCAGTGAACCAGCAAAGCAAGGGGCAAGGGGAACTGCTGAGCATGAAAACCAATCATTGCTAAAAACAACACCTAGAGCAGAGGTGGGGGGAAATGCTGCAAACACCCCTCAGGAAATTTACAATGTGGAAGAACAAAATTAAATTGATCAAATGGGCAAATAAAAAGTTTGCAACCTAAAAATAATATTCTGTCTTTGATATATAAGCATGAATTCTAGTGTTTACTGTGAATAAACCAGAACTATTTTCAGGAGACTCAGCTGCTTTTACCTGTTTTACAAGGACACCACACATTTGGTAGGGGAAGCAGAGAGTCCTTTGCACATGCAGAAATAACCTGGAAATTCACACTTGTGAGAGGAATAGAGGCTGATAGATGATTACAAGTGTTTCCACTAAAGCACAAAACATTCCTTCTGACAATTGTACCCTATTAAATCTCCTGTGAAGAAAATGTCTGTATTACCAGGGGAACAGCTGTGATAAAAGAAAAAGCCTGTCCTGTGGGTCTGACTCCAAACACACCTTCAGACTCAGTTTTCATAAGTGGAATTTCTGAATGAAAAGTGACTGTACCTCTGTGTCAGTTCAGTTCTGTGCATGCTTCAGGCAACTCTTGAAAATCTGTTGCAGTCATCAGGATGCCCACACATCTCCAGCTTCTAGAGAGGAAATCAATATACACCTCATGTTAGAAAATTAAAATGATAGAAAATATATAACTGTAAATAAATAGAAATATATATATTTAAATGCTGACACTATTAAAAGCAGCAGACAAACTCAGTGATGATCGTGGCAGAAGATTCTCCTGCAGTCAACATGAAAGTTTGAATCTTCACAGTTGTGGTGTCTAAATCATTACACAGAAAAATCAACTTTCTTAAAATACAAATCAGGGCTTTCTATTTCTTTGTTACTTTCCTTAAAGCTGGAAAAGGATTTCAGGGTTTTCAGAGCTCGTGAGAGCATAAACTGGCCTTGCCCTCAGAAGAAAATACTGTGTAATTTAGGGAGATGCTAACAAAGTCCTTTGAAGCAAATTCCTTTACATGCTAAAGAATGAAAAGATGGTATAAAAATACTCTAAAATGTTTCTTACTTAGCAGAACTTCAGCATTAATGAAAAAAGAGCCACGTTAGCAGGCCAAGAGCTGCAGGGTTTTCAGTCCACTGAGGATGTGTGGGATGGACAATATGCCCAAATTATATATCCCCATGTATCTACACTTCCTTAATATTGACAAAAGGAGCTCATTCCAGGGCTGAGGAGAATATATTTTTGACACATGATAGTTATTTCTGTCCCTCCAGTCTCTGTCATCTCCCTGCTGAGATTCATTTCCAACACCCCCCCTAGTATTAACAGACCTGCACAGAGCACATGGAGAGGATTTCTGGCTCATTTTACTCAGCCCTCCTTGAACCCAAGTGACACATTCAGCACATTTACTGCCCTTCAGAGAAAGGCAAATCACATAAGGGACAAGGGGGGAAATCCTAAACTCCCCCTCAGCACTGGCACCCAAGGCTGGCACCAGACAGAGCCTGGAGGGCTCAGTGCTGGATCCACTCTGACCTTGAGTCACTTTCTCTGCCTTCAATTCCTCCCTCTCTTTATTCCTGGAGAAGCCTCTGACCACGTTCCTCCCAGGAAACATGCAAGGAAAGAGCTTTGCAATTTCTTTTTTGATACTCACAGGCACACACGAGGCTCAACTTGAAAGTGAAAGCAGACAATTGAAAAATCAAACCCCAAGAGCTCTTCTGCATTGGTGAGAAACTCTTTTACTCCTGAGATGCAGATTTTGCTTTCCCAGATGAGGACAGTATGTATTTCTTCATGCAGAATATTCCTCATGCAATAGTAGTGATTTTCTTGTCCTGTTCTTTTCATTTACACCTGTACCTCTTCATGGCTTCTGAAAAAAATCAGAGAGTTCCATTAAAGACTGCAGCACTGGGAAATGTACTCACACTAGCTGTAAAAGCTGCACAAGCTCCAGGAAAACACTGCACCTCTATGTTCCTTCAGCAGCAGCTAAAAGGCCAAGCCCAGATCCTGTCCCTATTTCACTGATATCCAGCTCTTCTTCCTCATGCCAAGCAACTTCAACTTCTTCATTTTAGTTTAATTTCCTATCACTTCCATTTTCCTCTGAAGGCCCAGAGTGTTCTTTCTGATGCTGCAGATTAATGCCTGGCCCTTTCAGCCTTCTCTTTTAGACCACTGCAATTCTGATTCAGAGCCTGCAATTCCTTCCCAAAGGTTGATAATTGATGCTCCAACTTTACAGCATGTTCCTGTGCCTGATATTTCACATTAATCCCACCTCCTAATTTCTCTAATCATCTCAAATGCCACATGAGGATGAATTCTCTGCTAACATTCCTGCTGCCTTGCAAGGTAGGGACTAAGAAACTGTAATTGAAAAATGCTTTTCTGCAACTTCTCCCCCTGAAACATTTCACCTGATCAACAAATGGTGCTCAGGGGACTTCTGTCTCCTCAACATCATCCTGCATGCCAGAGATAAAAGATTATTGAATCACAAAGCTCAGGTAAACTCCAATTTAAATTATTAAAAAAATAAAACCAAAAAACTCCCAAGCATTTAAATTCCTAGGACAGAAAACTCGCATTTCCCAAGGGAGGGAAGCGGGAAGGGAAAGGCCGGGGGAGAGGGACGGGGACACAGGAGGGAACAGGAGAGGGAGAATGGGGGGACAGGTTTGGGGGAGAGGAGGGGAGGGTTCGGGGGAGAAAGAAAAGAAAAGGAACAGCGAGGGAGGAGGGAGGAAAGGTAGAGGGGAAATAGGAGGAGAGGCCGAAAGCGGAGGGAAAAGGGTTGGTTTGAGCAGGGGAGAGAAAGGCGGGAAATGGCGAAAAAGGAGGGGAACGCGAGGAGGAGGAAGGAGGGGGACAGGCTGTGAGAGGAGGGAAAGCAAAAATCCAACCTGTTCCTGTGCGCGGAGCTCCAACGCAGCCACCGCCCGCAGCGAGCTCAGCCCGAGCAAATGAGGGCCGAGCCAATTTCCGGCAATTAAATCACCTCGGCCCCGCCCCGCGCAGCCGCACTGGGGCCCCGCGCACCTGAGCGGGGATAGGCCCCGCCCCCAGCCCCGCCCCGAATCACCGCCCGGTACCGCCCCGAATCACCGCCCGGTACCGCCCCGAATCACCGCCCGGTACCGCCCGGTGCCGCCCCGAATCACCGCCCGGTACCGCCCCGAATCACCGCCCGGTACCGCCCGGTGCCGCCCCGAATCACCGCCCGGTACCGCCCGGTACCGCCCCGAATCACCGCCCGGTACCGCCCCGAATCACCGCCCGGTACCGCCCCGAATCACAGCCCGGTACCGCCCCGAATCACCGCCCGGTACCGCCCCGAATCACAGCCCGGTACCGCCGGTACCGCCCCGAATCACCGCCCGGTACCGCCCCGAATCACCGCCCGGTACCGCCCCAAATCACCGCCCCGAATCACCGCCCGGTACCGCCCCGAATCACAGCCCGGTACCGCCCGGTACCGCCCCGAATCACAGCCCGGTACCGCCCCAAATCACCGCCCCGCATCACAGCCCGGTACCGCCCCCAGCCCCGCCCCAAATCCCCGACCGGTACCACCCCGAATCACCGCCCGGTATCGCCCGGTACCGCCCCGAATCATCTCCCGGTACCGCCCCTGAATTACCGCCCGGTATCGCCCGGTACCGCCCTGAATCACCGCCCGGTACCGTCCTGAATCACTCCAGGTACCGCCCCGAATCACCGCCCGGTACCGCCCGGTCCCGTCCCCGGTGGCTCCGGTCCCGCCTCACACAGCCCCGGTACCGCCCGGTTCCGCCCGGTCCCGCCCCCGGTGGCTCCGGTCCCGCCTCACACAGCCCCGGTACCGCCCGGTTCCGTCCTGCCCGGGCTGGGGCGGGACCATCGCTCTCGGCCCGGCCCCTCTCCCCGGGCCGAACCGGGGCTGCTCCCGGCACCGGGTCCGTCCCTTGGGCTCCGGTCCCGCCCCGTTCGCTGGCGCTGCGGGCCCGGCGGGGCGGTACCGGTACCGGGCCGGGCCGGGCGGGAGGAGCCGCTCCGATCCCGGCTCTGCCGCGGGGCTTCAGCCGCGGGACTCCAGCGCAATGCGGGGCGCTGAGCCCCCGGAGAGAACGGGAAACACTCGGGGCCAGGCGGGCTCCCCTCGGAGCCGGCACAGCCCGGCATTGCTGAGCAGCGCTGCGGGATCCAGCACAGCCCCCAGCGCATCCCGCTGCTCCTCAGCCCTGCAGCGGGATCAGCTTTGGGGCAGGGACACCCAAACCCGGCAGAGCTGCCTTGAACGGAGCCGGGGGAATCTCCCCTCTCCCCTCGCCGCCCAATTGCCGCTGCCCAAACCCAGCCTGAGCTCTGCTCCCCGTGCCCGCGATCTCCCCAGGGAATTGCCCTGGGATTTCCCAGTCCGGTGCTGCTCTCCCCAGGGAATTGCGCTGGGATTTCCCAGTCCGGTGCTGCTCTCCCCAGGGAATTGCGCTGGGATTTCCCAGTCCGATGCTGTTCTCCCCAGGGAATTGCGCTGGGATTTCCCAGTCCGGTGCTGTTCTCCCCAATGGGGATCCGCGCGGTGCTGCCGCCTTGTGGACACAGCGCGGTACTGCAGCCTCCCCGGCGCTGCGGCGCTTTGGGGACAGAGAATTGGGACGGACAAAAAGGAGAGTCCCAATCCTTCCAAAAACCCTCCTAACCGAATGCCCAAAAAACCCCCGAACATAATTTAAAAAATCCTGCCCCTAATCAATTAAAAACAAACAAAAAAAAACTCCTTTAGATACATAAAATTTTATATATTTATTCATATTTATATTCATACTAATAATCGATACATATTTTATATATTCAATTTAATTTATATTCTGTTCTAACATACATACAATATATTTATTATATACATAAACTTTATATTACTAGTATTTATTTCTATTTTGCATATATATATATATACACACCTTTACATATTATACATACAAATCATAAATAATATTTATTGAAATATTATTAATTAATAAATAAATAAATTTTAAATCTTATTTATTACAAAGCTCAGACAGCAGAGCTGGAACTGCAGCAGGTTGTGAGCACTGAGCCTGCACTTGACACCCCTGTGAGAGCCAGGACTGCTCACTCTGCAGAGCCTCAAGGAAAACTCTCCCCAAATCTCTGCTGGCATCAATTCCCCAAAGCTTCAACGTGCTCTGCAGGCAGCAGCAGCAGCTCTCCTTGCTGGGGATGCCTTTGGCAGCTCTCTGTGAGGAGCTGCACCACAATCTGTCCATAGGAGCTGAACTGGTTCCCTGTTTTAGGGGATTTTTCAGCTCCAATCCAGGAACCAGAAACCCACACCTAACAGCAACATCTGGCCAAAGAACTCCTCCCTGTTTCACTGTCATTGTTTTGTTGGTTTTTTCAAATATCCAAATAAGACCTGCAGGAAAAACTAAGGTAGACAGAAATTAAAAACATGGTAAAAAGTAAAATCTCAAACAACAACATGGAAGTGGGGGAAAGCCATGCAACAGATTAAAAGGTTGTTTGATACTAATCAACATGTTTTAGCTCTTTTTGTTTGGCAAAGTCTGGGTAACTACTTCCAACATGCTGTCAACTTGATGGATAAATAATACTAAAAATAATAGTAAATAATAAATAATCCAGGGGTTTCTAACAAACTCTTCAAGTTAAGTTCTCTAGGACTTCAAAGAGCCATTCCTGGCCACCAGAATGGATGTCTAAATGAAAGGCACACAAGAAAGTTTGTGCTACAGAACAGCTACTGAACAGGCACTGAAAGAGCCAGATAATTTAGAGACTGCAGTTACATTTACAATAAAAAATTTTATCAAGTTTAAAGCAGAGAGCAAAATGCTATATACAGGGAAGAGAAACTGGACCATCTCAAGAGAGTTATGGATTGCACTGGAAATGCCTTGGGACTAAAAGAAACAATCTCAGGCTCCAAAAGCAAAGAACAACCTGCAAATGAAGCCTCAAGATTAAAAATATTAATAATAATCTGAGAAAGCAAAAGAAAAGCACTTGCCTATGTAGCTATGCAAGATGTCTGGGCTAACTTCTAATCCCTCCTCCCTGAGAAGGAATTCAGATTAACAGCATCTGGCCACTGGTTACTGTGGATAAACAGATCTTGAACTGTGCTGTGGCATGGTTGCTGTGGGAGTAGACAGCTTGGCAAAGAAAAATTCACCACCAAACTAAAAGCTGCAAAAGGAAAAGAACTGGTGTAAAAGTGGCTGACTATTCTCTTTAGAAACTCTAGTTTCTGAAACCCATTCAGTTCTGAAAACAGACAAGGGCTCTCTCAGCAAGACCATGCTATGGCAGCCCTGCCTCTGCTCCATGTATTTGAAAATGCCTAAAAGCCTTTACCAGAAAGGTTCAGCTGGGTCCTTGCTACAGCCTGAACCAAAGTAGTGAATTATATACAAAGGACACCATAAACTTGGAGTCAACACTTCATCTGTGCTGCCTCTTCCATCCCAAAGTGCTCCATGGGCAGCACATCCTGCTTCAGAAACTTCAAAAATCACAGCAAAGCAGCACAGCTTTAGCACAATAAGTCACCCTTGAGCCTCTTCCATAACTGAGATGTTCACAGAGCAAGAGGATCTGGAAAAAAATAAATAACAGCTGTGAAGACTTTAAGATCCTTTAAGAATAGATGTGCTCTTCAGGCACATCACACATTCACATCACCAGGTGTGAAAGGTGCCATTCACCAGAGCAGAAACTCCCCAGCATGGTTCAGCTCTGGTTTGTTCAGCAGAGATCCACAGCCCTGAAATCAAAATGCTTCTCACAATGCCTACACAGTGAATGGGAGCCCTTCCAGACAACCTGAACTGATCTCTCCTGAAAAAAATCAGCCTGACAGATGGTCCAGAGACATCCAGAAACTGTGATGTGGACCAAAGAACTAGTCTGGGTATAGAACAAAGATTATTCTTCACAGTACAATTCCAAATCAATGCAATAAATTTAAAAGTTGATCAAAACAAGCCTGAAATCCAAAGCAGCACAGTGCAACAGGGAAGCCTAATTCACAAAAAATTACAGTGTGCTTGGCTCAGCACTTCTGAGGGGAGGAGGGGAGAAAAAAAACAGAGAGAGAATCAGACCACTATTTATTTAAATAGTGGCTAATGTTTCCCTGGGGAAAGAATGATAAAAAACCCCCCAAAATTACCTTGTGGATATATTTTGAGAGGCATTTTTATAGTGAAATGAGAAGAGAGACTTAAAAACTTGAATGGGAAAGATCTTGAAATTGACATAAAAGAATATAATGAGTGGAAGTGCACATCAGAACCACTGGTCCTGCTTTGAGAGAAACTCGCAGCACAGTGACTGAATGACTCCTTTTAGATTGTGAATGACTGGTTTTGTTTACAAAAAGGAACAAGAAATATTGACTCAGATACTGTAAATATCTCAGAAAAGGCCATTTTTCAGCAGTGAGGGGGATTGAAAAAGGACACACAGCTTGAGAGACCAGATCAGAGGAAAGAGAGCTCTCTGCTAAAGGAGCAAAATGAACAGAGTCCAGAGAGTGTTTTCCTGAACAAGCTGGTACAGGAGATGCAAAGGAGCAGAGAAATGAGGTGTTGCTCAGACTCCCCGTGTCTCCAAGCCAGGGCAAGAGGGCTGCTCCTGGTTTAACAGGTTCTCTGCGGGAATACCGGCCTTAAAAAGCTACAGAGAGCAACATTATTACCAATTGCTCGCTACAAACAAACAAAAAGAATCCCCTTTGGCAGCCTTGGGGGATGGAAGGCTGTACCTGTTGAAGCTCACTCAGCTCGTCACTCCTCCGGCCCTGCTGTCACTTGTCTCATGTGGGCTGAGCTGCTCAAGCGACCTGAGAGCAGGAGTTGCAGCAGGACTGACATTTCCCCATCTGTCACCTCCTAATCCACGGCAGAGTTATAAATTGGATAATGGGCAGCACCAGCCCGCCAATGGATACAGCGAATATAATCCCCAGCCTGGAGGCCGGGCTGCGCTTCAGCCCATCTGTGAAACCTCCCGCGGGTCAGGATCGTTCACTGCACACCCCAAACTGCAGCAGCGCCGCTGCCCCGCCACAGCCCCGGCTGCATTTGGAGCGAAACAGCGGCAGAGGCACCGAGGATCTCGGACACACCGGCACGGCTTTCCAAACAGCACCGCAGCTCCCGGCTTGAGCTCCGGAGCCGGGTGCCTTCCCCGCCTGGATCGTCTCCCGACACCAACGGGAGCCGCTCCCGGCTCGGCTGCGCCCGCAGCCCCGGCTCCACACCGGGCTCGGACAAACCCACCGAGCCTCAAGGAGCCGCAGCTCTGCACAACCGCACCCGCGCCAGCGAGGTGGAAACACCCAGCGCTCCGCAGCCTTAGCGGAAGGTTTGCGTGGGGATCTGGCTGAGACCTGCGTGTGTGGACTAGTTTAACCTCGCAGCAGTTTGCCTCTGAAAACGCTACAAATGCGCTCAGTCCTTCGCAGCTTCGGGGCTGTCCCGGGTGGAGCGGGGTCCGCCAGGGGGCGCGCCTGCCCCCGCCGAGACGCGCGCTCTCGGTTCGCGCCCCCCCCCCCAGCCCGCCCCTCGGGAGCGCGCGCGGGGCCGCCGCCGGTACCCGCTGCCCCCCGCCCTTAAATAAACAAGCAAACGAAACAGACAGGTCGGTAAATAAGTAAATAAATAAATAAGCGGCCGAACCGCTCCGTTCCCACGGCCGTTCCTCACCTGCGGGCGCCTCGGCCGGTGCTCGCCCCCGCCATGATGGAGGGGCGGGGCCGGCGGGGCTCCGCCCGCGTGACGTCACCGCCCGGGTGGGGCTCCCGGGGGCTCGGTCACCGGGAAAAGCGCGGGCGCGCTCCTGCCCACCTGTCCCGCGTTACTCGTGGGTTCCGAGGGAAACGGGGCCGGGCTCTGAGCTCCAGGGCCATTAAACTGTGCTCGGCCTCTCTGTGGTTGGAGTGCCTTGCTCAAGGGATGTGAAGACACATGGTCATCCAGAAGTGACACTGGGAAATGGAGGCACTTGGGCTCTTGGCTTTCCTTGCACTGCTGTGACTCTATAAAGACAAGTGGTCCATTTAGGGTCACTCTCTTTGCTTTGGCCACTTCTCTCAGTTGTCTGATCTGTGAAGTAAATTCCTACTTGGTCAGGCATTTCCTGTTCTGTATTTGTTATTTTAAAAAAAAAAGCCTGACCCTGTAAAACTCTTTATTAAAATAAAAATTGTGTGTGTGTATGGAGTTCCTTGTCACTTCTCTTTGGAGCATTGGCAGAGCCTTTGAAAAGTGGGATTGTGTGTGTCAGGACTTCCTACCTGAGCTGAGTGTGTGAGCTGTTCTGTGAGGCTGCAATTCAAGTGCAAGGAGTGTCAAGCTGTTTGCAGGAGTAACACTGGATTGTAGGCAAGGCTTTTGAATAGGAGCCCAGGACTCTGGAGCATCATTCTCCCTGAAAAATGGGTCAGTAGTTTTACTCCCTCAGTCTCCTGTCATAGGAGAGAACTTCAGTAACACAGCTGTGCCACTGAGATAAAACAAACACCATCTATTTCCCATCACAAGTTTGTTGCTTCTGTGCAGGAAACAAAAGCAAAAACAAAACTAAAAACCTGACTCTTCTTAATGCTCAATTTGAGATTCCTGCAGTGCTTTGCTTTTCAGCACATGTTCCTGTGACTGGGCAATAAGTGTGTCTGGATTGAAGTTCCCCCCTATTTCTAGATTTTGGATACCTGTTACAGCTTTTATCTTTGCTGATCCAGCTTCCTGACTAAACCCTGGGCTCTGGTTTTATGACACACATGTACTGAAGCCTTTGCATGTGCTTGCTTAGCTTGTTATTTCTTGATTCAAAGGGTGTTTTTTGAAGCAAATTTGTTCTGGTCCTTTCTGATGGTTTTATCCAGCCCATCAGTAAGCTCTCTGCAGATGCTTGTCTGTGACAAAATGAAATTTTGTACTGGATCTGATGGTCTGTTTCTTTCATGAAAGTAGCAAGACCTTCACAAATCCAATTTTGAAAAGCAAAATAATAACTAGGTGTTTGACTGTAATTGTAACACTGGAAGATGTTATTTACCCTTTACTTTGTTAGTTTTCTATCTTCCTTCTCAAGAAGGAGGGAGAAACTTGTTACACTTATATTCAGAAGTTGGTGTTCTCCAGAATGTGTTCAGTGTTAGTCAATGGCAGCAGGTGATTAAGAAAGGTCTGAGATTTATTTACTCACAGCTGAAGTCCAGGGCTAGGGGATTTGTACCCCCCATAGCTCCCCCTAAACTGACTGAGGCATCATTTGGAACATCCTGGTCCTTTATTTCAGGTAATAGGAACTGTTACCAAGTTTTTTTTAACCTTAGAGGTGCAGAGGAAAATGAGATATCCCATCCACGTGTACCTAGTGTAGTTAGAAACTCTGTTATGTCTTCACCCAAACTTCCTTCAGTGTTTGTACACTGATTTTTGCAAGTCAAATGTGAAGCAAAAGCAGCATTTCAGGACACTTTCAGAGTTCCTCCTGGAGCATTGTTGCAGCACAGTTTTCTAAGTTGAACTGTACTGCTGAGTGTGGCCTGGTGACCCAGGGCAAATCAATGAGAATATTGATCTTTATTCATCTTTGTATAAGCATGCATAATATTCCAGCTGGGAACAGTAAACAAGCCCTAAGCCAGCATATTAAGAAACTGGACAGAGGGAACAAAGGAGTCATTAAATGAGGAAAAAATCCTCTGTGAAGTTGTGATGGGAGAGGCAAGCACTGCAGATGAACAGTGAGATGGAAAAGGAGTCAGGGAAATAGATAACATTGCACTTATTCTGCAGAGCTGGCAGTGCAAAATTTAAGAGTGGGCTTGACACTAAGTGCTCACCAGAGGACTTGAAATGTGGCTGCACACCTGAATCTCAGCCCTGTTTCAGAAGGCAGCTTTCAACCCAGGGGTATTAACATGAACCAGGCTGTGTGAATGCTCCCTGGAAATCATACATGTGTCAAGAAGGGAGAAAACCTGGAAGAAAACACCCAGAACAGCCAGGCTGTGCCTGAAACAGCTGGGGAATTAAAAGAAAATTACCCATTTATTCACTTCCAAACAAAGTGCAGCGAAGGTAGAACTGAAAAATTCGGAAATAAAAGTGAACCACCCCTGGGAAAAAATTCAAAGCAAAAAAAATTCCCTTTAGTTGGGTGGACTCTGAGCTGTTCCTCTGAGGAGCAGAAGCTTGATAGTGCAGGGAAGCAGCTTGGCAAAAGGTGTTTAGCCCCAGGCAAGAGCCCTGACAGCCTTGAGTGTTTTTTGGCTGGGTGTGCTGTTTGATGCAGGCAGCTCAGAGAGGCAGGTGGGGCCCCATCCTGCCTCTCAAAGGTGTTTGCAGGGAACAGGCCGTGACAAGAAGTTCCTTCCAGGGCTGGGAAGTTCCTGCTGCTCTCAGCCAAAGCAGAGCTGGCTGGGAAACCCCAAATCTGTCTTCCTAGGCATCTCATTCAGAGCATCCCATACTGGATTTTTGGCTTTGCTTTAGAGAAAGCAAGAAAAACATCTGTACAGGAACATTCTCGGGTTAAAATCATGCTGACAATGTGCCAAAAAATGTCATTTCCCAGCCCTTGTTACGTGCTGGAAATCAAAAGCTGTGGAAATCAAGGCTACCACGTTATTTTAGGTAGTTCAAGGCTGATCTGTGGGGTGAGACTGCAAAGAAATTATCAAGGGTGATTCCCCCCAGCACTTCTAGAGGCTGATTTTCCTTCCTGTGTCCACATGTGGTCATAGACAAAACCTTTCTGGAACATCTGGAGAAAGCCTGGTGCTTCTCCTCAGAGGGCTGCAGGAGAGAGGAGCCTCATACCAGCAGCAATATGCCAGAAGCTAATCCCAAAGCAGCACAAGAAAATTAGTAATTCCTAAAAATTTCAAGTATAATTGTTTTCCCCACATGCACAAGAAGTAAAGCAGTTCAAGCACAGACAGTTCCACACTTCTGCTCACAGCTCCAAACACTTTGAAGTGTTAGCTGGCAGCACTAGCCAGGGCTGGGACAGCAGGGATTGGGAATTGCTGCCTGGGTAATTTGCTTCTTGATGAGGAGCAATGAGCAGCTCATGCTCTAAATCCTGGCATTTGAAATGTTCATCCCAGCATAACAGGGATGCTAGCCTGCAATGCAGGCTAGAGGTGATAACCTATTAAAAACCTTTAAAAATGTTTCTTCTCCAGCCCTGCAAATGCTGTTCTGCAGCAGGACATTCCTCAGTCTCCTCCACATTTGCTTTCATCCAAGCTGAAGCATTTGCCTTTCAGTTTCACCAAGTGACCTCTTGTGAAGTCATGTGGAGTTGTAAAGTAAATTGGATCAACCATCTGGCTTTTTTTTTTTTTTTCAGCTCCCCATTTAATATATTGCTACCATATCTCCCTGCATCTGAATGGTTTTATTGCTCTGTGCTAAGCATTCCTTTTTCATCCTGTGTTTCCCTTTTTTTCATGGAGCACCAGCTACAGGTAGTGACTGGAATCTGGCTGGGTTGTGCCAGGGGGAAAAAGAGGAGAGGCAAAGCCTCAAGCTCACCAAAGCTTGGCTGCTTTATCTCCATAAAGAGATGTCCATGCTGCTGAGTTTGCTTCTGGCATGAGGCATCACCCTTTGCTTTGATTTCAACCTTTTGGCTGGTAATTTAAACCAGCCCTTTTTGTTGTGCACTCATATTGGTACAAGTAAAAAACATACACTAGGGGCATATGCCCCAAATAAATATGTTAATTAACACATTATATGCAGGTCCTTCTGTACTAATTATATAATAAAGCATAACAAAATTAGAAATTT
This sequence comes from Erithacus rubecula, assembly GCF_903797595.1. NCBI lineage: Eukaryota > Metazoa > Chordata > Aves > Passeriformes > Muscicapidae > Erithacus > Erithacus rubecula. The sequence continues at coordinate 2,134,769 of NC_136686.1, forward strand.
AAAAAGGATTATATAAATAAGAAATAAATATTATTCTCCTCATGCACCTCAAGAGTGTTTTCTTCTGCATGCACCTCACTTTGGAGACTTCTGGTGTACCAAAAAAGCTTCCCATGCTACTCATTAGTACTAAAACCCACAAGGCATTCCCAGCTCACCCCTTGGAGCTGGATGTGGGAGCAGAGGGTGCCTTTTCCTGCTGGGAGTGCCAAAGGAGAAATGGGGGTTTGGAAAGCAAACAAAGGCAGGAAAGGAAAATATCTTGGAGAGAAGATAGAGAGCATTACAAGTCTCTTGGAGAGAAGACAGAGAGAGAGATGAGTCTCCTGGGAGGCACAGGGGGGGTGTGCACACAGGGGATGCAGGAGCAGCCTCTTTGATCTCCCAGAACATCTGCTCTGTGGCATCCCCCCATGGGGCAGCCCCACAGCCCTGGGACAGGGGTGCACAGCCCCACCTGTGCTGTTTCCCATGCTCCACAGCCCCTCTCCTTCACAGCAGCCCTGCAGAAAAGGCTTGTGCCTCCAGCCCTGGCTCCTTGCTGTTCCCACTCCAGCAGAGCAAGGTTTGGTGTCTGGTTTAGCCCCTCAAACCCCTCTGAGCTCTCACTGAGCTGTGGCCATGCCATGCAGGGAGAGCACCTAAAGAAGGGCCTGGGGCAGGAAAGAGCCATTGGGGCTTTAATTTCTGGGTGGCCTTTGCCCAGACAGCATGAGATCCCCTGAGATGGACAGGGGACACAGGGTGACAAGGAGGACTCTGGTTTGTGTTTTTTGGTGGCAGATGCTAAATGCCAACAGGCCTGGGGTCAACATCCAGTGTGCAAAGTCTCTGCACAACTGATCAAGGTGTGGGAGGATGTCAAAGACATCAAACCCCAGCAGTGCTGACTTGAGTGCACATAAAGAAAGAGAGGTTTGGGCTTGGTGTGAGCCAGGCAGACAAAGTCCAGATGATGCAGAGAGAAGTGGCAGGGGCACTCAGGCTGCCAAGCAGAGCAGCAATTGTCATGGGAGCAGAGGATCATTCCTACTGAGGGGTCTGGTTTGCCTTCTCCAGATTTTCTGGGGGACTCACGTGCCTCCCAGCCTAAGGAGTGACCTCACACAGCCCAAGGTTCTCAGTTTGAGGGGTAAAAGGTCTTTCCCTTCTCCTCCCTGAGCTCAACATATCCTCATCAAACATGGAAATGAGCAGCACATTTCTCCATGTCATGCTCAAATAAATCTACCCTGGTTGTTATGTGAGTGATTGGCTGGAAAGGAAGGTCTGGGTGCTACAAAGGGGACAGGTGAAACATTGCAACCCTCCCTGCTGACCCCAAAACCCAGGTGCTCTCCAAGGGGGATAGGAACTTCCCAAGGGAATCTGTGTTTAACAGCAGGGAAGTTGGGCAGGATGCCTTTCCCTAGGGAAGGGAGATCAGAGGAGGGGAGGCAGGGGCAGGCAGCCAAGGGAAGCAGAGCAGACTGGTATGCACAGGCTGCATTTCCTCAGGGGAGATCTGTTTCATATGCAGGTATGTCTTCAAAGGGGACACCAAGGTGCAGGGCAGCACCAGGGATGCTCCAGGCATTAATTGCCCTCTCTCCTCCCCCTTCCCCCCGGGAATTTGAGTGGAGAGGCAGGTGTCTGTGGGATCCAGCCATTTCCCAGGGGGGAGTTCTAGTTTGCCACTGATTTTCCTAACAAAACACCTATGGGACCTTCCAAAAACCTATTCAGACTGGAAAAGCCAGGGACCAATAGGGGCTGGGAGTTGGGAGGTGGTAAATCTACTGGCATCTCCTGTTTTGCTCAATTCCTGCTGGAATTAGGGTGCTGATGCAGCTGGCTGGTCTGCAGGACATCTTTCCCCACTCTACTGGTGCAGCAAATTGTAACCCAGTATCCCTCTAGGCAAAGGAAATGAAAGCAAACACTCAAATCTCCCTTGTGGCCACACTGTGAAGTTTCTCTCAGTGAATCCCACATCGGGAATTTTGAGTTTCCAGCTGAGCCAGCATCCCCCCTTGCCTCCTCACCAAACCAAAGCCGTGTCCTTGTGCCCCCTGCTCCTGCTACAGGCTCCCCCTCCTGTGCTCAGCCCTCTCCCCAGGCCAGGCCAGGGTTTGATGGATTGCAACCTCCTCTGCCATGGTCAAAACAAAGGTCATGGCCCCAGGAAATTGCTGACAACTTTTGCCCACCGGCCCCGGAAGAACAGGAGCATTGGTGACAAGGGGGTGAACATTTTATGATCCCTCCACCCAGGCAGCCTCTTTGGGAAAGGAATTTTAAGAAGTGGCCAGGGAACATGAGGCTTCCTGGAGCTGACAGCAGAGGAAATGCTGCCCCAGCCCTTCCCACCCCTCCCTGCCCCCAGCAAAACCTCTCTGCTGCTGGGCAAAGCCCCACTTGGGGATATTTTATGGCCCAGAACAAGTTTGCTTTTATTTCAGCACCTGGGAGACCATGGTACATGTTTTGTGAGTGTATAAATATCCAGGCACCAACACTGCACCTCACACCAAGCTCGTGGATAGGAACAAAGGGTTCAGGTACATTCTTACCAGGCAGGGGAGTGAACTGCCCCATCAGGCTGTGCTTTGCCCTCCTGTGCCTCTGCAAAAGAAAAATCTGCAGCTTTGTGGGCTGGAGGAGATACAGCAGGGTCCCACCCTTCCAGAGATGCCTCTCTGCTTGGAGAAGCTGAAATTTACATCTCAATGTGAGGGGGAAAAAAAAAATCAAAATTTTGAACTTATTTATTTTTCCTAATAGCTATAATGAACATTTCTGTGATTAGAAAGAATTTTTTAGCCTAAAGCTGAGTCTTCCTGAGCTATCCCAAATGTCCCAGTCCTGCCCTTCTGTGTGAGGTAACCTTTCCCACACTGAAGTGTGGTGACTAATGGGAAAATTCAAGATGGGAACTTTTCCTGAAAGATGCTTTTCTTTTAGAGAAACACGCAAACCAACCTACACCCTCCTGCCCCCCAACCCACCAAAACAAAACAAAACAAGAAACCAACAAAACCAACAACAAAAACAAACAAAACAAAACAAAAAACCACTTATTGCACCAAAGACACTCTGGTTCTTCCTTCACCATTGGGCATTTCCAAAATTCTGCATTTAGCTCCATTACAGCTGCATCATCCTCCAGCTGTAGCAAAGCCTGTCTGCAATCTGAGCTTTCCTCAGGGTCTGTCCCATCATGGGGGTGAGTGGCTGCCATTTATTTCCGTGCCTAAATTGGGCACTAAACTGTTCCCTATTGAAACTGATTGATCAAATCCATCCCCAGTTCAAGCCTTCATGAATAAACAAGTTGCTTTGAAATGGCTCTTTTTGGGGAAAAAGCTGGGTTTGGGAAGGAAACTAGAGAGAGTTTAATCCTCAGGCTAAGAGCTCAGGAAAGCTCCCTTTATACAAGCAGCTTTCCCCATGGAAAGAGGAGAAGAATCAAGAATTGTGGATAGTAGCAGAAAAAAAGGTAGGAAAAAATAAGGGGACACATGGGTTGGTTTGACACTGCCTTTTACACCCGTGATAGCATCTTGTCAAGATCAGGACATGGCATTTCCTAGAGCACAGATGAGCTTTGTCTTTGCCCTCAAGGCAGCTCTAAAAGGAGCAACTCTGCATCCACCCCTTCCCAGGACTGGTTCCAATTAGTGCTGACTCCACACTGTGCAGGCTTAGGCCCAGGATTAAAAATCTCCCCGTGCCAATCCCCTCTGACCCAAACACTTCCTGGGAGTGACAGGGCAACCAAATTCCTCCCCTTCCTAAATTGGACAGCTTACTCTTGTTACCCCAAAGGAGAGGAAGGGGGATATGTGACAGAGAGCAGCCCTTCATCCTCCCCAGGAAGAGGGAGCCAAGGTCCTGGGGAGCCTTTGCAGGGGCTGGAGCTGCAGCCGTGCTGGGAAAAAAAAGTGTTTGACTTCATCTGCCTGCCCTGGAGAGCAGGGGCAGCTCTGGCACCCAGCTGGTGGGTTTGGGGTGCTCAAGATGTCAGGGTGCAGCAGCAGATGACATCTCAGGCTCCTCCAAAAGCCCAGGATGGGAAATTACTTACATGTGCTCCTGTGACTTCTTTGGCCAGAGGAGATGCTGTCCCCTGGCATGGCCAGTGAATAGAGTCCTGCACCATGGACAAATGTTTCCTGGGCATCTCTGCAGAGGCAGCTCTGGTGCTGAGAGGCAGGAGAGTGTGCTCAGCTTGGGAGCAGCCCCAGCCCAGTGAGGATCCCACAGGAGAAGCCCACGGAGCAAGCAGGCAATGCTGCAGGGCTGTTTGGGCAGATGTGAGCATCTGTTAGCAGCCCTGGAGGAAACAGAGGGAGATTTCATGGCTGGAGCTGAGGAGGAGAAGGAGAGGGATTGCAGCATGCACTTGGAAGTCTTTGTGCCCTCAGCCTTCTGCTTTTCATCCCCACATGCCTCTGTTTGCTGGCACCAGCTTTTAAGAAAAGTCACCTTAATTCTGTCCTGGTGCAAAGGCTGCTGAATCAGTGGAACTGAACAAGTTATTTGTTCAAAAAGCAGCTTGAATGGCAAGCAATGGCCATTGCACCTACAGCAGCATGAAACACTACGGCCAGTTCCTGGCTGTGATGCTGAAACCCTGGTGGGAAAGAGCAAAGTTGTCTTTAAAAATGTCTCTGTTGGTAGAGCTGCAACCCCCGCCCCATCTCACATGGGAGATTGAACAAACAGCAAACAGCAAGTGCCCTTTTGGGCCCAATATTCATTTGGACCACCACACAGGGTGGCATTCCATTCCTCTTACAGCTCCTAAGGGCCAGCAGGAAAACAGCTCCTCCTTGACAGCATCACTCCATGTTACCCAGGGCAGCCACCACTTTCACAGTGAGAGGATCCACGTGGGTGTCCTGTGCCCCAAGAGCATGGTGTGTTTTGGGGAGAGAGGAAAACCCACAGCCCAGCAGAGACCTGGGGGGTGAGAGCAGTGACACCATCTCGTTTCCACAGCTGGGTTGTTCATAGGCAGACAGCTGTGCATCTGAACAGGAAATGATCCCCTTGAGCTTTCCAGGTGCTCTCCTGTAAATGGATTACAGGTGGTACAAAGTGTCTGACTGCAGTCCAGGGCTTTGTGTCTCTGAAAAAAAGCCCCCTGTGTTATCCTCCCACCCCCATCCGCTTCCCCTTGCAAAGGAAGGGGGACACCATCCAGGAGACAAGAAAACACACGTACAGCAAGGGTGATTGCTATTTTAAGAATGTACTTTATACAAAATAACCAATTCATATGGAAATAAAATCTACAGACCTCCAAGGATCAAGATTTTAAAAAAGTTCTTTAAAAAAATTACCCAACACACAGTATTAAACTAACTATTGAGGTAACTGTCGCTCTTGGGGAACAAAGGTAATCAGCAGACCAAGACAAAATATACACAATATAAAAATAAATAGCATTCCCCTTTCCAGTATTGACCAGGAAAGTTCACACAACTTTGCAGCAGCAGGAGAGAGAGAGGATCCCTGACACTGTGCTCTGCAGGATGGGGAGGGAGGCAGGGTGGGCAGCAGGTGATGCAGAGGTGCAGCCCCTGAGGCCCTGCTAGGACAGAAGTGCTGGATGAGCAGCTCCAGCATCAACTCCTTCTCAAGCTGATAAACTGAGCCCATCCAGTCCAACCTTTCCTAAACAGCATGGGCAGCTGTTCAGCCCAGTTTCCAAATGAGCTGAGGACAAGCCAGCCCAGTCCATGTGCCAGCAAAACATGCCAGTGCAGAGCCCCACTGCAGAGCTCAGATTTCCCACTGAGGGGCACAGCAGAGGTGTGTGCACAGCTTGGTGTGGGAGGTCTCTGCTGCAGCCTCAGCTCACCCTCCTGTCACCCTGGGGCAGCTGCCAGCCATTGACAAGGGCCAGGCTTTTCCTCCGTGGCCACCAGACCCCTCCCTGCCCAGCAATGACAAGCACAGCAACATAAGAACAGCCTCACCCAAAAAGAGAAAGGCCCCCGTTTTCTCCTTGTGCCCCTGACAGACAGATTACATTCTTTACAAACTTACAATAATACAGAAACAACCCCAATGTTACCCAGCTTCAGAAAAATGAGTGGATGGAGTGGCATGGGCTCCCCCACTCCCTCCCCAGCAATGGCAAGTGAAGCAGCAGTGAGCCACTCTCTTCCCCCAGAGGCATTAAACCAGTGGAACACCCACCCCTCTTCCATGTGCTCTGCTCTGGGATGGATGGATGGATGGATGGATGGATGGATGGATGGATGGATGGATGGATGGATGGATGATGGATGGATGGATGGATGGATGGATGATGGATGGATGGATGGATGGATGGATGGATGGATGGATGGATGGATGGATGGCAGGATGGGGCTCAACTTTACCCAACTGCTCCCTTCCTCTCTGCTTCCTAAACACAGAAGCAGCAACCAGCTCTTCTCATGGCGGCCCAAATCAAACCCACCCAATCCTGGGAAGCAGGAATGTGGCATGATAAAAACACAGAGAGCACCTTGCTTCCCACTGAGACTGAAGACCCCCCCAAGTGTGCTCCATGCCCATCTTAGCACTAAGACAGTACAGGAAGGTCAAAGTTGCACTGCTGCAGGTTATTATTGCTCAGAAAAAGGTCAGGCAGTAGTGTTCATTGATCCATTAAGGAGGAGAGACAAGAGTTTTCACAGCTGTACACAGTCTATGCACAGGCATTTTTAACCTAAACCCTCCTGGAGGTAGATGTGCCAGGATCATGTGTGGGAACCCTACACTGGGACCAGGAGCAAATCCTTGTGCTGGCAGATGGACAGACAGCACTGGGCCTGGGTGGAAAACCTCATTCCCTGGTGCCAAACCTCCTTCCCTGATGCCAAATCTCCTTCCCTTGTGCCAATCCTCCTTCCCTGGTGGCAATCCTCCTTCCCTGGTGCCAAACCTCCTTCCCTCTTGCTCTCTCCTGGATGCACTGTTCACTTTGAAATCCACATTTCAAAAAGAGGAAGACCTTTGCCAAGAGAAATCTAGGCCGTGGCTGCAAATGGAGGAAGAAGAATGCAAGACCAGCAGTGTTAGATCTACAAGATGCTCCATGGTCTCTCAGATCCTGCATGTGAGCCAAGGTGAGACACTGACCAAAAAGGGAAGGGCACAACACAGTGACTGCAAAGGTGCACTGGGATGTTACTGTCTAGTTTCAGATCCATTAAACCCTGTCCCCAATTTCCCTGCCTAGGAGTGGATGAGCCTTGCCCTGATTGTCCTCAGGAGCTCCTAGTGGGACACAGCTGGAAAGGGTCCCCTCCCCAGCTCTTTTTAAGACTGAGAGGTAGGCAGAGTGGAAACCAGGATGTGCAGTTCATTATGTGCTGGCTAAAAGAGATCTCCTCTGCAGAGTGCTCACCCCATCTATGTTCAACAGGTACAGATGGGGACAGGCTGTGAGAGCAACATTTGAGATGTTTTGTCCCTTATAATAAGCACAGGCTCTTAATGCTCACAGGCAGCCCTCCTTGCACAGCCTGTTACCCCAATCCTGGCCTTGCAGGAAGGACCTGGCACTCACAAATCTGCTCTGCAACCACCAGCACCCACCTTAAAGTGAAGCAGGAATTATGCAAGAGAAAACACCTCCATTCCTCCACTGATGCACCACAATAAAAACTTTCTAATTCTGATTAAGTGCAGACCCACTTGCATGGCTGCTCTGCAGCAAGGGGAACCAGGACCAATCACACCATCACAGATTCCACTGCTGGTCTTCTCCAAGCCACCCTCTGGGATGACACTTCCCTGTCACTCATTTCAGCACCTTCTCTGAAATTCCATAGAGCATACAGCAACACAGACTTTTCAGAAAAAGAAAGCAGAACAAAGCCATCAGGAACAAAGAAACCACCCTGGTTAAACAGAGAGATGAACAAAAACCTGACAGTGATCAGTGGAGAAAACAAAGAAAGGTTATTTTCTAATTATAATTTCATTTTAAATGGAGAAGTGTTGGGGTGAGAATCTGCAGGGGAGCTGCCTCAGTCAGCAGAATAACAGACAGCCTCTGTGACTTGCTTTCAGATAAGACATCATAAAGCTGATAGCTCTCCAAGACCCTGAGAAACCACACTTACAAAAATATACACAGGCGATTTGCTTCAGAAGGTCTGCATGGGAAAGGATTTGGCAGACAAAAAGGAATCAGAAGCTTCCAAGAAAAGTGTCTCCATCTACTTCAAAGTCATAAATCAAACCAGTTGGGCCTTGAAACTTCAAATTTACTTTCCTCTTTTGTCCTCCTCATTGCAGGCTGGTGCCTTGGATTGCTACTGAGTGGTTTGGTGGGTCACACCATGGAATTTATAGATTGCAAACTTCTGAACACAGCAAAAAGTCACAGTGAAGCCTCAGTGACTGCCCTTTCCAGTTGAATTGCCAAGGCCTGTAGCACCTAAGATGCCCAAAGATTCAGGGGGATTTTATACAATGGGCTTTGAAAAGGCAACTTGACATCCCAGGAGCTTGGGAACACCCCAGACCACTTAGAAAGGAGGAAGTGGTGGGGAGAGCAAGAGGCTAAAAAGGTAGAGTAGCATACAAAGCTCTTCTGAGAATATTGGAAATTTTTGTCATGCTTGAGCGTGGTCAACTTCATAGTTATTCCATGTGTTATATAATCTCATTTAACATGAAATCCATAATTACAGCAAAACACATCCTCCAGATGGGAAAAGTAATAGCTACAGGAAATTTTGCAAAGTCACTAGTTCAGGATGCTTTCTGAAAAAGGACCACTGGTAATACACTGTATTACAGCAATGCTGGGGGATGCATTAGTTTCTCTGTAATGTGTTAAAAAATGTAGATAATGGCACAAAGTATGGCACTCAAAAGCCATTTCATTTTAAAATGCAGCTACACTCATCCTGCACTGCAAGCCAGCCCATGGACAACAAAAACATCACTCTGTACATGCTACTCTTCTAAATCCCTCAAACCTCTCTTCAACAATATCTACAAAGCAGCATGGTTTGGAAATCATAAAATTCACATTATCTGCTCCTCCTTCCATTTGCATGGGTATTCCAGCCCAGCAATCCTCTCCCAGGGCTGTGACCTCGGAGGGGAGTCAGTTTTCAGTTATTTGTACCTAGCCAGATTAAGCTCTGATTTTGAGGGGATCCCTAGATATTGCAAGAGGGAGAGAAAAATCCCCAGCCCTCATTTATGAACAAAGCCTTTGAAAGTCTGGAAACTCTGATCTAAGACTCCACCAGCACCTCTCCACCTCAGTGTGTCCTGTCCTCAGGAAAGTCCAGGCACAGCTCCCTCTATTCTTTATTATTCAGCTGTCTGTGATACAGAAGACAGGCTGAAGTATGGCAGGGCTTTGCAGAATCTACATTCACATTTCCAGAGTTTTCAATGCTTTGCAACAAGTTATATTTTCCAGTTCCTCCGTTTTAAAATCTGTTATTTCCAATTATTTTTATATCTACAGTGAAATACAGATTACTTTACAAGGAGAAACAACTGTGTTTGTCCCAAGTTTGTTGCCTTAAAGAAGAGCTACACTTGCACAATTTTTCATTAACATTTACTATTTCTTCTGTGGCACTGTTCAGTGAAGGATCTAGGCCTGCCTTCTGGAGGGTGCACAAAGCTGGGGCAGCCTGCTCACAAGAACTATGCCCCCAGAGACTCCTGCTGCCCAGTCTCATCATTTAACAACTCCCCTATTTTTCCCCAGCTTCCCCAAGAATAACCAACTGCTTGTTAGCTTTAAGATGTGAATAAATGCAGATGAAATTTCTATGGAACTCACTTGAACAGCAGTGGTACAGAGGTTTTTTTTCCCAGTGCAGTAATGCCACTGTGCTCAGGGAAGCTGACACTGGCCTTGTTGGACCTGCTGCCTGACAACAAAATCAAACCAGCTCAGCTCGAGCATGCAGCCCTCTTGTCCCTCAGCTTCTGAGCCAATCAACCTCAACATCTAACTCTGAATGAGTGCTTGAGTGCTTTCCAATTCACCTGCAACTTGCAAATGCCAAATCCAACAAATGGCTCACACTGCAGTAATCCTACCATTCCCCCAAGGCATCCTCTTGCTCAGGAAGCCTGTGGCACCTTCTGCTTCACTGTTGCTAAAAAGTGAATATAGCCCAGGGTCAGAGAAACAGGTGGGGGCTTGGCTTCTCTCCCTAGGCAGCAGGGCAGTACAGATGTACACAAAATTTGTTCTACTGGATAGGTGCTGATCCACCTGCAGCTGCACTGGTTTTACTAAAATAGGTTTTAAGATTACCAGTTTATGCCATTTTCTGTTTTCTAGAGCATGCATTTCTTCTGGCAGAAACTATACCAGCAGAAGGGACAATGCCATGGGTGTCCTGCCCTGGTTTCAATTCCTGGTCCTGGTTTCCTTGTTCCCCCATGATGACAGGAGCTGGAAGTGCACTCAGGCCCTGGATCCAAAGGGGTGGAGGTGGGAAGGAAGAAGAAGGCGAGAGGAAGAGGAGGACATGTTATGCTCCTGAACAATTCCCACTATTAAGTCAACCAACCATGGGGTTGTGTCTTGGTTGCAGAGGACAGGAAGCAGGACAGCAAGTCATCCATCACACATTTCCTCACCTCTCCCCAGTCCCCCCAAAACCCTCACCCTATCCTGAAACATTGCAGTGTGATATGATTGTAAACAGTTAACAATTCCTCCAGTGCTAAGCCCACTACAAGCTGGGCCCACCCCCTCCCCCATTATGTACAATACATTCACGAACAACAGAAATTTATTTAGAAAGGCAACAGGTTAAATTCTGTAAACTGGATCCAGCTCCAAAACACACACGTTAATACTACAAGTAAATTTCCATCATCGTCCTCTTCCACCCTGAAAAATATACCTGAGTTTAGCAGTCAATGAAAGTTTCCACCCCCACCCCCGCCCTCCCCACCCGAAAAATCCCTCAAACCCTGAATGAGACGCAGTCTGCAGTCACCAAAAGCCACTAGTTTGGGGTGCCCTGTGATGGTGAGCCAGCTGCTCGGCACTGGTGAAGGTTTCCAACACAAAATCCGGCACGGCTCCGTGCTCCACAGACCCGGGAAGCTCCGTGCTCCGGGCGAGGGGAGGGTGGGAGCAAGGCCTGCCCCTCCTCTCTCTTGTCCAAATCACGTGTGGCTTTCATCTTCATGAAGTCTGTCCTCTTTTGGACTAGCTCTGGAAGAGGAAGAACAAGAGTTGGAGGCTTTAGCTGGCAGCTTTAGAAAGGAATCGTCTCGTGATTGCATGCAACCAGTTCAAAGGTAACACTAGTGATCTGCCCCAAGTTCACAGCTTCCTCTAGTTCTTCCCACCCTCATCAAACACCTCAATCCTTTAACCACTGGGAAGAAAAAGACTTGCATTTCAGCTCTGCTCTCTCTAGCAGCCCTTACTTGATCCAGAGGCAATGCTGATGGTTTCTGTGATGTCAAATCTTCCCGGGACATGGTTGCTATAGGCATCTTCGGGAAAGGAACTTGAGCCTGGTGCATTTGCATTCTGGAGTCAGGTTGAATGGAGAGAGATTTAGCACATGAATGTCAGGAGCAAATCCCCTCTCTTGGGTTAAAACTACTTCACTGAAGGCATACATGCAACATTAGCATACAAGCATTTGTCTTGTATATTCTGTCTGGCTTCCCCCCAAAACACAGCCCTCAACCCATGCCCCCTCGATGGTTTAGTTTTAAGCCAAGTTCCCTGAATGCTAGAAGAAGGAAGGACTTGATGCTGTGATGACAAAACAGTAACAGTTGAGGCACATTCATAAAAACTGAACAGGGAATTGTTGGAGTAGCAGTTTTCCACTTGGGAATAAAATGTGATATGCAGTTTCAGTGAGAAGTAACTTTCTGTGATGGAAATTTGACACAGAGAGAAGGAGCAAAGCAAGAGGAGGGAAAAAGAGTGCAACATCAAGGATGTTCATAACAAGAGACAAACTTCCACTTCAGTCAGTGACTCTGCCCCACTACAAGCAAGATTAAACAAAACATTTGCAAAGAAAATGGCAAGAGTCCATGTGATTAAGAGATGTTTAACCCTGGATGACACATTAACAAAACACTGTCAGGGGAAACTCAGCACTGGTGTGTGGATGGATGGGACAGGCTAACAGGTTCTCCATGGCAGCGAGCGCTCCTTGTTTTAAGGAGGTGCAATGAGAGTCTCTCTCCATCTTAGCACTCTTACTCCAAGAGTCCAAGAGCCACCTCTTAGCCTTTCAACTTGACTTGCCACCTCCTGTGACTTGAAGCCATATCCCTTCAAGGGTATCCAACACCGACGGTCACCCAGGCATCACCCCCCTCCCACCTTGCCTTCTCGCAGCAAACACCATCTTACCCCGAGGGTCTATACAAGTCCTGGGGTGGCCCCCCCATGCCACCTCCAGTGCCTCTCTGCTCCATCAGCAGGGCCTGAAAGTGACCCACGTTCTCCTCCCGGCAGCGGTACAGGGGGCCCTCCTGAGAGAGGCCGTTGGCCTGGCTGGGGGCCGGATGATGAGACAGGTGGGCATTCATGGGCGATCCGTACGTCCTGGGCTGGAAGTGGCTGGCGGGATGCCGGGATCCGTAAGGAGAGCCAGTCTGTAGCATCACCCCGTGGGGAGGGAAAGCCGAGGGGCCGAACCCCATCCCTGCCCCCAGGTGCGGCGGGGGCGCTCCGTAGAGGAACTCCCCGGCTGCCACCGAGCTCTGCCTCTTGGTGGCTGCGTTGTGGTTGTCCAAATCAAGAAACTCTTTGGGACTCTCCGGCCGTTCCTGGGACTCCTCGGACTTGTCATCTTCAGGCGCCAGCTCCTGCCCGTCGCTCGGAGAAACCTCTTTGGCACTTGCTACGTCCACGCGGCCGGGCGAGGCCATGGCGGCGCCCAGCGCCTCGCAGCCCTGCAGGCCCCGCTCGGGGAACGGGGCCCTGGCCAGCGGCGGGGTGGGGCTGGCCTGCGGGGGCACGGCTCTCTGCCAGTCCGAGTAGCCCTGCGGGCAGCCGTAGTAGGGCGGGCGCTGGTAGTGGTGGTAGGAGGGCTGGGGCTGCGGCTGGTAGGGGTACGGCATTCCCTGGGGCGGCCGGTACCGCGGGAAGACGCCGGGGTGGGCGCTGCTGGGCTGGAAGCCCCGCGGGGGGAAATGCTGCCCGTGGGAGGCGGCAGGAGGCGGCTTCCCCCCCATCACGGGGCCGAAGCCCTGCAGGCCCGGGTTGATGTGGTAGCGCCCAGCCGAATTCGGGTAGTCCAGCCCGGACACGTAGAGAGGATGGAACTGGTTGGGGGTGGCATCCACAGCTTGCCCCATGCAAGGCACGGCCGCTTCGGGCGGAGCCTTTCCCCCGCCGCAGAGGGGTTTCTCCAGCAGGCCGGCGGCCAGCCCCTTGCCCTCCGGGCCGGCTGCCGGCCCCTCGGCCGCCGCCCCGTTCTGAGGCAGGGGCTCGCCGCCGTAGCCGCTCTCTGCCGCCCAGGCGCCCTTGCCCTGCCCCGCCTTCATGTCGCCCTTGAGGCCGGGGCCGTCGCCCTCCCCGTCCGGGGGCAGGGCGCGCCGCGGGCACTCCATGGGCAGCGGCGGCTTGGCGTGAGGTAGGAGTTTGGCGTAGGCCCCGTCGGGAATGCTGATGCACTGAGCCTTCTCGTCCATGCCCGCCGGCGTCTCCACTGAAAGAGAGGGGACACAGTCAAACACATCTGATTTTTACAAATTTGGGCCATCTTTCATAGCTGCTTCTTTTAAAAGCGCTCTTTTAGAAACTGCTCATGAGGTTGCATCTCACTCTGAAAGATGGCACAGGTGCCAAGTCACAGCCCCTCTGGAGCAACAAGCTTGGTCTGACACAGAGGTGTGCAGAGGCTGCCCAAAGGAGAGGCAGAGTTGGGTTCCACATGACAGTGACATCAGATGTTGGTTTCAGATGGATTTCAGGCTGCCTTATCCCTTCTGGTCATAGAATTATAGAATAGTTTGAGTTGGAAGGGACCTTAAAGATCATGTAGTTCCCTCCTGTCATGGTCACATTGTTCAAAGTCCCCTCCATCCTGGTCTTGAACACTTCCAGGGATGGGGCATCCCCAGCTTCTCTGGGCAACCTGTGTCAGTGCCTCACCACTCTCACAGTAAAGAATTTCTTCTTAACATCAAATTGAAGCCCACCCTCCACAAACCCTGTTTGCACCCAGCTTGGGCAGAAGCACCACCACACCCTGAGATACTGCAGAGCTGATCACAGCCATCTTTTAACCAACTGTGGTTTGGAGCTGCAACTGCTCTGTCCTGCAATCACTCAGCTTTCTCCCCTGCCTCTGTTCTATATCCAGCAAGCTAAAATATGATGATAACTTTTAAGCAATGCCACACAAGGAAAGAGTTTCCTCTTAGTGCAAGGCACACAAGGGACTGATAAAAGATACGAGGGTTTTGATCTCTAGTTTACCAGCTAGAATTGAATTAATGAAAAAAATTTTTTTTGATCTCTGAATTTTTTTGATCTCTATGTTAGGTTTTATTTTTAAGGTTCTTTCTTTTATTATCTGTAGTTTACCGGATAAAACAAATGAAATTCAACCAGAAAGAAACTGGTGAGGGCATACATGATATGCTGCCATCTCACCTGAACTGATACAGCTGCTCAGGGCTTTTGGGCAGTCCTGGTGTGTGAAGATTTTAAGATGTTGAGAGCTCATAAGGCAGATGTGCATTTCAGAGGAAAAGCCATACTGACACACACTCAAAGGAGTATATTTAAGTCACTTTTTCACATAACATCTCCTCTCCTTACCTAATTCTCTGCAGATCCAATTTTTATATTAACTCCAGGTGAGCTCTAGCAGCATCACAGCCTATGCTTTGCATTTGCACCTCGTGGCACAGTGATAACTTGCAGGTAAAGCTGGGACAGAGGGGACATCTGGCAGGCTACAGTGAAACAAAACAGTCCTAAAAAAACCTAAGCAACGCCCTGAGTAGAAAACACGTTTCAATTCAGATTTAAAAAAAATAAAGCTGTGTAAAACTCTCCTCCCCCAGAAGTATTTCCTCAAGATCAGAATTATTCTCTGAGCGGTGGTGGTGACATGCAGTGGGCACTCGGGGCGTTACCTTGGCTGCCGTCCACGTCCATGGCGTGCCCGGTGGGGTCCTGGGAGCTGCCGTTGCCCATGCCGGGTTTTGGGGGCTGGCTGCTGGCGGAGGCGGCGTGTGCCAGCTGGGGAAAGGGCCCGGGGAGGTGCGGCGGGGGCGGCTGGCGGGGGTGGTAAGGCACGCCCGGCGGGCACACGCGGGAGGAGAGCTGCTGCATGGCGATCATCTCCGGGCTGTCCAGCATGGACTCCCCGCCCTGGCACCCTCTCGGAACCTGAGGCGGCCCCCCAAACAGAGCGGCGGGCGGCTGCGGCATCCTCTGGCCGGCGGCTTTCCCGGGCGGGCGCCCGTACCCTGAGGGGGGCACGCCGTGAGGTAGGAAATTGGACTGCTCGCTCCACTGGCCGGGAGGCAGCGGCGGCCGCATGGCCCGGGGCTCCATCATATGGCCCAGGACACGGGGCTGCAGCGCGGGCCCCGGCCCCATGGGCGCCTTCTCCTCCGGCCCCATGGCGGCCTGGCCGGCGGGGCCGTGGCTGCCGTTCCACAGGGCGGGGTGTGCGCGGTTCAGGTACTTGTAGGGCCGGTACACGTGTCCCGGGGGCAGCTCGGAGCCCTCCGGCGGCTTCCCCGCGGGCCCGGCGTGGCGCGGCGGGAGGAATCCCTGCTGGAACGGGGCCGGCGGGTAGACGGCGTCGTGGCCCAGCTGCAGGGAGCCCAGCCGGGGGCCCAGCCCCACGTGGGCCGGGGCCGCACACGCCTGCTTGTCCGGAGTGGCCAGGCGGTGCCCGCGGTGCTCGCTCAGTCCCACGGCCGGCTGCGGGGACAGAGAGGGGGATCAGTGAGAGACCATCCCAGTGAGAGCCCCATCCCAGTGAGAGCCCCATCCCAGTGAGAGCCCCATCCCAGTGAGAGCCCCATCCCAGTGAGAGCCCCATCCCAGTGAGAGCCCCATCCCAGTGAGAGCCCCATCCCAGTGAGAGCCCCATCCCAGTGAGAGCCCATCCCAGTGAGAGCCCCCACGGTGCTGCAGCCCTTACCTGCATGGCAAAGTGCTGGTGCTGCTGCACCGGCTCTCCGGGATGGGGCTCGGGCACGCGTGGAGAGCCGTACAGTTTGGTGGGATCGGAGCCGCACAAAGGGCCGAACGTTCCTGGCACCGCTGGTCGCTGAGGGATGGGGAGGGGTGCAAGGAGGAGAAAAAAAACAATTTGTGAAGTGCATAAAAACAGAAGAAATACTGCAGGGGAGGGGAAGCCAAGGATGGAGTAACCACACGAATAAGCAGTCAGACTGTTTTGGAGGTACAGTGGAAAACCTGTGCACTCTATTCCAGAGTTGACACAGCCTTATCAAAGCCACTGTCACACCTCAGCCACTCACCACTGAACTTAAGGCTGCAATACACTCACCACCCAAATACTGGGGAGAAGCAAGAAGACTGGAGGGGGCAGTGGTTTGCTTCAAGAAGAGGAATGGACCATAAAGTATGGAAGCAGGAAGACACAGGGAATGTGTTGTATTTCCTTCAAAATAATCTGCCTCCCACTATCTGCAGCACAAGAATCACGCTAAAAATTTTGTTTGATCTCTAGCTAAAAGCGCAAGGGATAGCCTGGTTCTCAGGGAAACAGCAGATACATCACACCACAAGCTATCACTGGTTAAAATGGAAAAGGCAGTGAAGGATGGGTGAGGAACAGTCCAGAAGGGAAGCAGAACAGGTGGCATTCAGAGAAGAAACGGGCTAAAGATAGGTCACTGCTGCACTCCAGGGTGGCCTTGGTTTGATTTGGTTTACTGCTTTTATAAATACTCAAGGCACAAAATGCAGTAGTACACAGATGGCATGAAGTTACCAGGCATCTGTAAACAATTGAGACAAAAGAAGACCAGCTTGTTCAGCTTCATAAACTTAGGGGTAAGGGAAGCAATGTGCAGCTTAATGCACACAGGGGTTACTCTCCAAGAAGAGAAGAGAACTGGGGGAATTAGTTTGTGCAAGCCTACACTGGGATATGCCACCCATGGGAAACCCTACCTTAAATTGTACCAGTTTAAATCTAAGGGTTGAATAGTTTTACTTGGAGGAACCACAGCTCTGACCCTTTATCTCTGGGAAAAGGCTCCTGCATGCACTAAGGATTTCACAGTGGGAAGTTTCACTCCCCTTTACCTCCCTCCCTCCCTCCCTGATGGCCAAGGAGGGCAGGCACTGCTCTTACCATCTGCCCAGGGTGTGGCACAGGGCTGGGCATGCCGCCGTACTGCAGGGAGCGGGGGAAGCCTCGCCCGTTGGAAGGGCCCACCTCTCGAGCAGCCTGCGCCGGGTTGCCACTCGGGTCATCTACAGAGGATGAGGAGAAGGAGGAGGAAGAGGAAGAGGAGGAGGAAGCAGGAGCCCTGGAAGCAGCTCGGTATGGTGGAGGTTTTCCTCCGTTTTCCAGGCGTTGTTGTCTCTTGCCAGGCCCGTCGGGGTCTCGTGATCGAGTCCAGACACTGCCCGTGCCGGAGCGGCCGCTCCGCCGGCTCCTCTTCTCTCGTCTCCCGTCCTCTCTGATCCAAAACTCCTCATCCGTGTCTCCATCTTCCCCAGGGAAGTGCTTCATCATGGCTCGGTGGAAACACCTCTCCAAGTTGTAAGCCATCTTGGTATATTCTGCAGTCAAAAACCCCCAAAAATGTCAGAGCCTCATAGAGAGATGCAATTAAGCAATTACGCAACATCAGATAAATCATCTCCCCTCTGCCAAGTTTCTCCAAGGAAGACTTTTGTTCCTAACTAGTTGGCTTTGGTTCCTAAACTCCATAAGCAACACAGCATCAGTTCTGTCCAGTAACCCCACTGGAGGACAGGCACACAGGCATGACAAAGTACCACTGGCAGCAGGGCCTGCAGAGTCAGCATTAACTCAGTGTTCCAGCCTAGTGCCAAGAATTACATTAGGAGGAGCACCACCTCTGCTCAAAAAGATGTGTGACCTGCATTTAGCCAGCAAGACTGCTGAGAGAAGAAATGTGAACTTCCAGCAATGCTATTTGATTGCTTTCAGAGGCTTTTCTTGGACTCATTCAGATCTCTGCTGTGGCCACAAGACAGAGGAAAATCAGCAAACACATTTATCCGGGTAGTTTCCAAAGCACTTGCTGACCCTGACACGAAAGCTACTGCCAACACCAGTGTCCCCACTGCATCATTTCCACTGGACAGTTCTGCTGAGATGAGCTTTTACTTTTTTTGTTGAGTGGATAGAAAGGAAAAGATGTGAGAGGTGTTGGTGACAAGGCCTTGAAGCAAGTGACTTTCCAGTTGTTTCCATTAAACTAACCCTGAAGTTCCTTGAGGAACAGAGTTCTCCCAGTGGCAGTGCAGGTATGATTTCACTTGCAGCCAACAGCAACAAGCAGATTTTTTCTTAATGTTCTTCTCCCTTTCTTACCAGGTATTTCTGGTGAGACAGTCAGCAGTGATGACCCACCATATGGAAACTGATTTCTTAAGAAACTGATTTCTTACCTTTCTTAACTAAGCAAACACATTGGCATGGCAATTAAACCCAGGACTTCCCATTTGCACAACCAGGTTGTTCCTTCAATAGCTGAGCAACTTAAAAGCTACATTTTTCATCAAAAGGGCAGGCATAGTTCACTCCTCACTTTCCTGAGGTACTCAACAAACACTGGGAGTTAACCAGACCCCCAAATCTTTTCAAAGTCTGTATTTGTAACTATGAGGAAAAGGGGCATACTGGCACACAGAAGCACATGAAGGAATGAGCTCAAAAAGAAACAGACTGTCCTCTCTTGGTGTGTTCTGCCTTCACCATCTACCAACATAACAGTTGTCATGCATGTCCCAATTCAGCATGACAAGACTGTGCTAAAAGCCTCACTAAAACACAATGCAGGTCTCAGTAACTATTGCCCTTTCATCTGGTCTCTCAAAAATATTCTGAAAGAGAATAAGCACAAATCAAGCAGGAGGAAGAGGGCACTGCTTGCTTGGCTGAGCACTGCAAATAGATGAATTTAGCATCTTACTGCTCTTACCACTGCCTTCACCGTTGTACTTAAGACAGTTCCTGAACATGGTCTTCATATCACCCACAAATTCATCCTTGGTGCAGTACTGACCTCCATTCAACTTCTTCTCCATGCTAGAGATATCCATGGGGGCCTGGAACACAAGCAAACTTCAGTTACAGAAGGCATAGTGGGGCTTACAAAGTCAGAGCTCAGAGAGGGCATGGGCAGCAGAGGATGCTCTCCAGAGAGGCAGCAATCCATCTCTGGTTTTCTTTACTCTTAAGAAGGGACTGCCAGAATCATGGAGATCGACTGTGAGAGCAATACAGCCCATAAAACTCCAAAATACTTCCAAAACACTGCATCCCAGCCAACAAAGTGCATCAGTCAAGATGGCTGGGCCAGTTTTCATACCTTAATGATCTGGTAGTAGTTGGGAGCATAGGATTCATCAACTGGCTCCAAGAAGGGCCAAGAGTCCTTGTGAGCCTTCACCACATCTAGAACTGCCAGTAGCAAGAGAAAGGTGAATGGTTACACTCACACACACACAGAGAAGTACTTCACTTTGAGAAGGCTGGGGTGGGACTGACCTTTGTACATGGCTGTGAACTCATCATCCAGTTCAAAGCTGTAATAAGAAGCACCACAGTGAATATGCAGACTGAGGATAGGTAAGACATGCTCTGTACTTCATCTTCCCTTCCACCCATGCAGTGCCATAATTCTGGCAAACAGACCTCATCACAAACACTTCTCTCATATGGCCCAAACCCAGATGTTTCTCAGCTTGCTCCTCTCACTGTTCTCCAACCTCCCTTCTCCCTCTGCATTCCTGTGAATGATGACACTCCTCTCATCACCATACTTACTGCTTCAGTACACTTGTGTGCTGCAATGCCCCATGGTGTACTCACATATCCTTGGTCCTTCTCTCTTCCCTGGCAGGGGAACTGGGATCCAAGTGGGAAAGCTCAGGGGGGAGCTCCTTCCCCTGTGCCAGCAGCCAGGCCCGCTCTTCACGAAGCTTCCTCCTCCTGGCCCGTTCTGCAGTGGGAAGAGATGAAAAACCATTTAGCACTCCTTGCCCACATCTTGCAGGGGAACAGAAGGTACTCCTGCAGCTCTCAAAGAACTCCAGGAAGATGGTCTTGTTCTTTCAGCAGAAGCAGCAACAGCCCAGGAGCAGGTGAGGTGAGAATACAGTGCACCATTAGCATGCCTTGTCATCCTCCCTTGGTCACCAATTTTGAAGCATCACTGTGATACAGATGCTGCCTTAGGCAACTTTCAGAAATGGTGAGGAACAAAGAGGGAAGTTAAACAGCCAGCCCTAAGCACAGCTTAGCACTAGGGAAAGAGCTGGCTTGTTATCTTATCTTCCTTTAGAAGCTGCACCTCAAGCAGGTGAACTTGAGGCAGCTGCCTTTGCACTGAATGGGATGAAGAGCAGTGCCAAGGGAAGTTCTACCAGCTGAGTTGAGTGGCAATGAACAACTGGGGTCATTATTATCCTCCATGGCTGGCTCTGGGAAGATTGCTCAGGTAGGTCTCCATGGCCAGCAGCCAGAGGAGCAAGTTGCCACACACAAGGGCCACTGGGACAGCTTTTGTTTAAAGGAGTGAGCCACAGGAAGAAGCAATGCTGGTAATATAACTTGTGGTCTGCAATCAGACAGCTGGCTAACAGATTGCTTCATAATAGAAAGTTTATGGGCTTTTATAAACCTCATTTCCTTTTTCTTATAGGAAATCTGAATTCATTTGACTCGTGAAACACCTGTGGTTGGACCAACCTCCTGTAGGAGCAGAATTCTGTGAAAGTAATGTTCAGGGAGAGATGTCACAGGAGCAGGCCACATCAGGGAACACCCAGAGAGAGAGATGAGGGAGACTTGGCTAACACCCTCTAGCAGAGGCTCTGCCTTTGGAAAATGCCAACTACTCAAGAGGTGTCAGCCCTGGTAGAAAAACATTTATTAAAACTATTCTGCCAGCTGAAAATAAATTTGAAATGGGGGTTGAAAGCACAAGAAAAGAAGGAATAGATACAAGGTGAGTGTTTGTAGGGACATCCATTGGCAGCTATGTCAAAGACTGGTAAAAAAAAGGCCAAATTTCCTGTTAGAAGACTCAGGGTAGCACTGAAGTTGGGATTACAGGACTTGCATGTAAAACAGAATCCTACAGAATCTAAGAGAACTTCATGACCAAAAGTCCAACACCCAAAGTCAGGTAACAGAGAATATCTGAGTCTGCACTGGCAGAGCTCATTCTCATACTGTTGGCCTGGGTTGAGTGCTACCCAGCAGCTTTCAAAATCTAAATTATTCCCTAAAAACTACCTCAACCAGCTAGAAAGTCATATATGTGAGAGATTCATGTTGAAGCAGCATCTGGAAAGAGAACTGGGAAACTCTAACCTGCTGTTGTGGTAGAAATTTAGAAAGCTGCCTGAACTTAGAAATTCAGGAGAGTACAGATGGGCCCAGCAGGAAACTTGCTACCTGGGGGATAGGTTGGAGTTGGGGGAAGTGTAATCTTGGGCTGGAAGCAGGAATGTGATGTAAAAACAGGAATAGCATCCAAAACTGAGAAGGTGGTAAAATTCATCACAGAGAAGATATTTCACATGTCCCCTCCACAAAAGGCCATATAAAATTAATATTATATTCCAAAAAGACTGAAAATTAGAAGAACATCTTTGGTACCCTAAAATTTCTGCTGTAGGATGTCCAGTTTTACCAAGTCTGAACCAAGTAAAACAAATGACACAATTTCCAAATCACTTCCTCTCCATCATAAGTCATGACAGCAAATGCTAGTGATGGTGTGACTGGCACTAAGAAAAAAATCATTAAGAAGGCAATTTTACCTGGGTAGCTGCTGGTTCTAGGGATAAAAAATACTGTGATTAGTGATGTAGTGATTTAACTGAACAAGTCAACATAACCTTTGCAAACAGCTTTTGCATCAGCTTAAAAGCAAACTTCTCCTGACTAAGCCTAAATGGAGTAGGGAAGACTTTAAACTAACTGAAAAAATTTCAAAAAACAAAATTAAAGCACCTCTGCCAATAAAAGCATGAATGTATGCTAACTTAGCTTAAAAGAGGCTACTGCTCAACTTCATGCCAGTTTCTTTGCATGGCTCTGGTGCCTTTGAATCTCATGATGTAATGATTGCATTTACCCAGAAAAGAAAGTGGCTTATAAAAAAAAAAAAAAAACAACAAACTATTTTGCAGGAACATTTATCTTTGCAGCTCTTGTGGAACTTCAAGATTAATTTTGTCTATAGAGATGAAGCACTAAACCACAGAGAATATGCAATTTGCCAAAGGAAACAGATACCTGTGGCAGATATGGAAGCTGGACTAGTCTCAGTTTAAAAGCACCTGATTAGCTCAGACTAGCAACTAGGAATACATGAAGGCCAAGGAAGTAATTGTTTTTTCTAAAGGTTGGAAAGGCAAGCAGGTTAAAGAAGCTATTCTTAGATAACATCTGGCCTCCTACCAAACATCTGGTAGCAAACTGTTTCATTTTGGAAAGTTTACAAGGCTTGCATGACTTTATTTTATTTTTTTTTCCCTTTTCTGATTCTTTATCCACTTAATGATACTGATATTATCCTACATTGCCAGAGTTTTCTGAGGAGGTTCAGCCTTTGTGTAGAACTACAATATCACAGCTATTTATCTGTGGCTAAAGTAGCAGCTAAAGGAATCCCCCATAAGGGAGGTCAACAGAGAGAATGTGGTCAGAAATGAGTCTGCTCTGACATCCACACCTACATGTACTGACTGCCTGCTGTCTGTGCCTTGATCTGATGTATTAAACACAACATGGCTGTTTGTTCCACAACAGCTTAAATCAACATTTAATTCATAACCACAAACATTTTAGACCAGCACTTGAAATGGCCACTTCTGGTACTTTGTGTAGCCTGGTCCCTTGATCTTTAGTTCTCCAAATGATAAAGCCAGTAGCAATATAAAAATACTACTCTTGGTCCTCCCATGTTATCCCATTCCCTTTCTCCTCAAAGGGGATTCTTTCACCATGCACTGGGCCAAAAGAATGAAATGCTATCCAGTGAGAGCAAAGCCAGATAATCCTGCACACAGGGAAATCACAACAAGGCAAGTGGGGAGACAGAACAGAGAAATGAACAGCTGGGGCAAGGAAGAAAATTAACAGTTTGAAGACAACAACAGTCTAAGGGTGACTTAGAGAACCAACACTGAGAGGACAGATAAAGGAAAAGAAACTACAGTCAGAAAAATTTATCAGAGGCAAGTGCAAGAAAATATTCTCATTAGCAAGTCTGGCAGGGGAGGATCAAGATTCAAGATCTCAGTCTTGACTTTGAAAGCTTCCACACATTACCTTCCACTGCTTTGACCTTCTCCTCCATCTCCCTCTTCCTCTCCTCCTTGAGCAGCTGCTCCTGCTCCCTCTTCTGCACTGCTATAAGGATCTGGCGCTCCTCCTCTTCCTCTCTGCGCCTCTGCTTCTCCATTGAGCTCAGCACATTTGGGGTGACCTGGAACAGAATGATGCACCAAAAACTGTAATGCACTGGCTGATTGAAAGCCCAGCAGAGGCAGGTTTACTTGGAGGAAATATTAAAGCACACCTACAATGAATGACTGTGAGGAAACAAAAAAAAAGAAGGGGGGAAAAAGGATTGGTATGTATGATATCCTAGATGAAAAGCAAGATGGAAAGGGAAGTTATTTGCCAAGCAATGAAATGCTACAGATACAAGGACAATGGAGGGAGAAGTGATGGGTTAGACAAGCTTCCATCCTGTCAGGGATGCACCGTGTGCATTTCTCTTCCCTTCTGGGCAAAGGATTCAGGCTGTTGACACCCTTCCACAACACCTCTACCTCTTCCAGCTAGCAGAGCTCTGACTGCAAGTGTGAGAAGAGAGGACTACTTTGCCAAACCTGTCTCTGCTGCAAAACACAGAACACTTCAGTAGGAAAAGCGTCTGGTACAGCCTTGCATCAAGGTATCATTTGGAATGTTTTCCTTTCCTGTTCAAAATTTCTGTGTGCTAATCTCCCCTGAACTGGCTCTCGTTTGTTTGTTTGGATAGTTTTCCTGCTGGGTCCCAAAACCAGTTCTCTCATTCAAGGACACCTGGCTCTTTATTGCCCCACTTTCTCACCTCCCTACTGCCAGCAGGCTGCAAGGCTGTGTTTGATCCCACTTAAGACTGCAGGCTTCCCAGACCAGGGACTGCCTGCTCCTATTTCTCCAATAAAGTATGAGGTATGTATATGAAGCATGGAATTATCTTTACTACCTTTATTTAATTATAAGACAAATGTATCAGTCATCCACCAGCCACTCCTATCCCTGTGACCAAGATATGTGTGCCTTATCAGCAGGGAATATCATCCAGGAAAGAACAATGTACACACAGTTTGCTCCAGCTTCATTTTCAGGGAATAACCAGCAACCACCACTTAGGCAGAAGGCATTTCCTGAGGATTAGCAATCAGCCGGGGTCCATTGGCTGCTGCTCAGACCATCAACTTCTCCAGGCCCATTATTAATCCCCAGGAAAAAGACCCAAATATTCTGGCACCACGATTACTATTTTGTCCTTGTTTCATTGCCCAGGAATGGAACCTGGGGGTGTTTTGATGAACACTTTGAATGTTGTCTGGTTTCACTGTACATTCATTCCCCCTTTGCCTCCCCTTCCCCTACACAGCCCTGTGCTGCCCCATGCATATCTACAGCAGAAACAATAATTAAGAGAATTATGGTTCAACCACTAGCAGTCACACAGAAGTATCCAAAAGAGGGTAATGGGATTCTCAACAAAATTAGGACCATATCCTGCATTTAGGGGCAGATTGGGCAATAAGAATCATCTATTCTGTGCTGATCCTTTAAGGTGAAACCCAGAGCTACATCTCACCACAAGGGAACCATTCCCATCTTTTCCATTTTATACCTTTGTCAAAATGTTATTACTTTACTTTGTCTGTCTCTTTCCTAGGGAAATCATTCTGTGAGTTCAGGTGCCTTGGGATTAGCCAGCTTCTCCTCACAATCAGTTTAAATTTTGATCCTCATCCCCTCATTCCATCCAATTATTCTTAGTTATGCTCTTCTGGGAGAACATAAATTCTCCTTTTCTTCAGTCACATTCCAGCCTTTACCTTATGGACTTCCTCAGACACTTACACAACACTCCCACACTTCTACAGTTAGATTAAATATTTTCTTATAAAGCAAACCTTTCAGTTCCCTAGCATGATTATTCCAGTTGTCTCTCAGACCTTTCCTCCCTCATCAATATCCAAACACCAGGATGCCCAGGACTGTACTATGACAAGGTCAAGTACCAAGAGAATTGGATTCTACATTTCCACTTTTGATTCTTTTTATAGCCCTTTCTCAAAAGCTCTGTCTGATCTGCTACTCATGGGCTGCAAACAGTTTCCTTTCAGACCTGATCCTGACCACTGTCACACAGTTTTCCTATTACTTTCTTGATAAATCTTTAAATTGCAGCAGGAACCAAAAGAGTCAGAAAGAAGTGAGCAGGAACCAACCACCAAACTTGATATGCCAAGATATTTTAATGAGGATGTGACCATCAGCCTTTGCATTCTCAAACCAGTAGATGTAAGCCAGCCTGGCACTACAATTTCTTTGATAATTGATATATAGGTGAGACCTCCCCTTTCCCTGGATTAATACAACCTCCACCATTCATGCCCTATGGAAACAGGAACACAACATCCACCCTGCAGTGTTCAAACCAGAGCATCTCCAAGCCTGTAGGGCACACTCAGCACCCTATGCTTTAATGGCACCACACAGAGTCCACAGCACACTCCAGATCAACCCACCACAAATATGGCATCAACAAAGCACTTTTAAACAAAGGGTGTCATCCTACCAGATCTAGAAAGCAAAGCAAAGGGAAAAGCAGAAACCACAAACATGGTGTAGTGAGCCCCAAGGACTGCAGTAAACACCCACAATTGCATTTACTCACTGCAGCACTTGCAGGGCAGCAAGAGTGCTGCATGGGCTCTTTGAGGCACCTCAGACACAGAAACAAGCTGATTTCCAGAGGGACCCTCTGCCTGGTGTCCCACCTAAGTCCATTGGGGATGCATATGATCAACTCAGGTTTAAAAAAACCCACACAAACACAAACCAGTAAACTCCTACTGGAAGGCTGGAAGCAGACACTTAGTGAAAGGACAAAAGCAAGACCCAAACACGAGTTAAACTTCCTTCCTGACCATAGAGGTGGCAACAGGATGCTTCTCCAGCTTCTCCCCGCTCGGAGGATGAAAGCGCTGTGACCGAGGCATCACTGCCCCCTTCCCTCCGGCAGAGAGCACTCCAGGACACAACATCACTGCTGTCCCCTTCCCTGGGAGGCTGAAAGGGCCCAGCTCCTGCCTCTAGCTCTGCTCTCATGCAGTGGGTATCAGACTTCAGGGGCAGGAGGCCAGGAGGCGCGGGTGCCCCGGGTGCCCCGGCCCCTCATCTGCCAAACCTTCCGCGCTCAGGTTTCCGCTGCGCTCTCCTAATGAGGGTGCTGCTCAGGCAGCACTTAATGAGGAGCTAATCTGAACCACCTGTTGAGAAATCCCCCTGCAGGATCAGGAGTCCATGGAGCTGCTGTTCCATCTCCAACTCCAGCAGCAGCCCGGAGAAAGGGGTCACCTGTACTGGGCTGAGCTCTCCTCCTCCAGACTCGCTGGCTGCCCACCCTGGCTTGAGGAACGAGTCATCAGACATGCTGGTCCCTTCCCTGGCTGCCCCATGCTGCTGCTCTGGCTCTGGCTGGCTCCCTGTGTCCTGGCACAGCGGGTGCCAGAGGGCCCCCTGCTCACTGGAAAGGTTTCACTGGCCCACAGGCAGCAATTAACAGCCCTCTGCTGCCACAGACCTGGAGCACCTGCGGTACTGATTAGCATCATTCAGGCTCCATGTGTTTCCCACTCCCCTCCTCCTCTGGGATTTCTGCTGCCTGTGAACAAACACGTGTCCCTGTGCTTCCTGCATGGTGGGCTTTGCTGAGAGCAGTTCTGGCCCCAAACTGACCATCGCTGCTGGGGTCTTATTTCCCTCTTGGCAGGCTTTTATCTGCAGCATGATGAGAGGTTCTTCCTTCCTTTTATTTATCTGTTCTAAGTAATTACATTTATTGCAGGGGGAACTGTACTTTCCCCTTTGTTTTGGGGGAAGCCCTGACTCTGGCTCACGAAGCATATTCCCTGCAGCCTAATTTCCCAGGGTATGACAAAACACCAGGTAACTACGTTCCCATTACATCTACAGTGAGAGATTATGCCCCAACCTGATAGAATTGAGACAATTTTTGCTCTGGAGCTAATCCTGTGTTGTCTGACTGATTGCTCAGGGTAGCAGTTGCCAATTCAGAGACCCCCCATCTCCACAGCCCTGTGTCCCTGCCTGTGCTGGCGTGCCTGTTAGGAGCTGTGTGGTGAACTGGATCGGAAAACTGATCTATGTTAAAAATAACCCCGACCAAAGAAAAAGGTTATATTTAACTCCAGTCATTTTCCTGGGTCTGGTTCACTGCACAGACCCTCAAGCAGCAGCAGTGCTGTTGCACTGATGGGGTGGAGAGGAGATGAGGGTGAGGAGGCACGGAAAGTGTGCTGTTTGAGCCCACAAGGCTGCAGTTTGATGAGCATTTCTTTAAGCAGCCTAAATGGTGACTTCCATTTCCAGCTGACCCCCTCCTAGCCCAGCTCCATACTGCATCAGTCATTCTCTCCCTCGGCGCTATCTACACCCTCATGTGTTTGCAGCCTCACGTTTTCCCCTTGGCTGAATTTCTGTCATTTCCCTTTGTAAGCCGGTTCTTCTAGCCCTCTCATCCTTCTTCAACTTTTCTTTGAACTGCCTCGACTGTGCCAGCACTCCCATTGAAGTGGAATTCCCCAGCCTGAGCGCAGATTTCCATAGGCAGCTGCACGGGGCTCTGCGGTGAGCCGGTTCCCTGTGCGATGCAGAGGGCAGCACCTCCCTGCTCGCCATAGAAACCCCGGGTGTCAGCCTGCCTTTGACGGGCAGTACCACCCATCTCTCTTTCAGCTCAGCCACTTTCAAGCGACTCCTTCCCACTGAATAGCGATGCTGCCGTTTATTTCTTCCCCCAGGAGGCATCTGCTCTCGCCTCCCTCCTTCGGCCTCCCCCTCGCACCCCCCCTCACCTCCTGCTTGATTGGTTTGATGGGCTGATGGTCAGACATCCACCTGGGAGAAAATTCTGGCCGCTGCAGACGCTTCTCCTGAAACAGGGTTGAGAAGTGAGGGAAGGAAAAAGAGAGTGGAGGAAATTAGGGCACATCGGTGACACTGGCAGGAGAAACTGAGGGCTAGAAGTGACCATGAAATCCCTATTAGCTTTACAAGGGTAGCAAACAAGCAAACTGAACTCAGTCCAAGAACATCACGCTGACTGCAGAGCCCGTTTTCAAAGCCATCTAGCCGAAGGATCCTTTTCCAGATCTGTCCCACCTGAAAACATTCAGCTGTTCAATCCTTCAGAGTTTTGGGGCTCTGACATAAAAGCAGCCAGTGCCCCTTCAGCAGTCAGCAGAGACACAGCTGTAAAAGTGGAATCATGGGCAGTTTGCATAGAAAAGCCAGGCTGTAAACCACAGCAGTTCAAAAGCACAGAGATCCCCTGCTAGCAGGAAAGGGCCACAGAGCATGGCTGAAGACAGTAACCCCTTCAGCCATCCTACCTACACTGCTGTGCAAGCACGAACCAGAACCTGGAGCACAGACTCCAGCACTGCCACAGCACGGGGGAGAGTGTTACCCCCCATCCACAAACTCAACATCCCCCACAGCCATGGCACTTGCAGGCTGTAGGTGCAGGGAGCAGAATGGGGTACCAGGCTGCTTGGCTTCAGCTGTCCTTCACTCAGCAAGCATCCATGCTCCTGGAAGTGGTCAAAGAGGGGTAAACAGGATGTCATGTCTCCTCACCTTCTGTGCAATCATGTTGCAGATCTCCGGCAGGAAGTCTTCACTCAAGAGTTTGTAGAGCTGCCTCTCTCTAAGGGAAGTCCTCTCTCTGAAGCTCTCTGTGACCTGCCTCCACTCCTCTTCCGTCTGGCACAGCAACCACCATGTCCCACGGCCAGGCCCTTGGGACCCTTCAAAAACATGAAAGGATGTTGTTATCTCCACAGCAGTTATGACTAACAGCTCCTCTCAATCCCTTCTCTTCTCTCCTCAGGGCTCAGGAAGAGCAAAAGACACTGGCAATGGCCACTGTTACAGAAAACATTCCATTTGCTATAGACCCAAGCACTGCTACCTCTAAGATTGATGCCAAGACAGAGAGGAAGTACACAGGTGAAGAAATAATGGTGGCACATGGCAACACATGGGTAGTGTGACATCCTTGTAGCAAGCCCACATTCCAGTTATTGCAGACTGGAGAAAAGAATTTAATTTGTTTCTTGTAATGGAGGCTGTCAGCCAGAACAGGACATAGGGAACTCCAAATGCCTGATTTAGTCTGGCAGAAGAATAAAGCCATCAAAAAATAATGTAATTTGAAATAAGCTTTTTTTTTTCAAAAAGCACTGCAAACCATTTCTGCAGTGAAAAAAATCCTCCTGCTCCCTGCAAATGAAACATTTTGTTTGCAGGCACTTGAAAGAGTAGAAGAGGAAGCAAAGGACAGGGTTCATCAGGCTGCCAGATGAGGGGGAAGTTCCAAAAGTTCACGTCCCATCCCTGCTTGATCCAGAGTGGGATTGAAGCAGATCACCCACTGCTCTGAAGCATGTCCCAACCACCAAGACACTTTGAGAGCTGTTCCACCTTGTGTGAAACATTTGAATATTAATTGGGAAGGAAGGGCTCTCTTGCATTGTGGTTGGAACACCCACCTGGAGATGGGGAATGTGGTTCCTACTCCACAAATGTTTACACAGAGCAGGGTTGCAACTTGTATGCTTTTGCCCCAGGATGCTCTCTAAGCACATAAAGGTTGTGAGGAAAGTCTTGGATCAAACACCTTCAGGCTGAGGGGTTCTCAGCTCCCTCTAGACTTTTCTAGGACTAACCACTGGCTCCCAGAAAGAAAGCAATGGTCATCAGCACCACTGGCAGATGTCATGCACCTTCTGACCACATTTTCAAGCAAATTAACAATGAAAAACATAAAGAAGTAAAAATCCTGAACCTGGCTCTGGGCCCATTGTGGATCTGAGCTGTGAGTGGCTCTGATGTGCAAGCTGTCAGGTTGTCCCAGGAAGACTGGAAATCTGCAGGGTCCCTCCAGCACCTGCCCTCTGTCAGGCACCTGGGGTGCTGTGGCAGTGACACAATTTCAGCTGTGCATGCACTGGGGACTGGTAACTGAGACAGCAAAGGTCCAGCCACGTGCTGGTTCTGCTGCTCTGGCTGCACAAAGCCATCCCTTGCCCACCTGCAGCAGGGAGCTTACCTGCATCCTGCCCCCAAAGCCTGCATCCTTGCTTCTCATTCCCTTGCCAGCTGCCCATGGACAACTCATCTCAATAGCAAACAGGACTAAGGCACTGCTTTGTGCCAGCAGAAGATTACTCTGCAGCTGAAGTGACAATTTACTGGAAGACAATGATCTGATAAAACCCCCGGCGCCTCACGCCATCGCTGCGGAGCAGCCGGAGGAGCCGCCAGGAAATCTGAAGACAAAGGGCAAAGGGAAGGAGGCATGGCAAAGACAATGCCACCCTTGCCTTTTATTGTGAGGCAACAGGCAGGCTGAGTCCCTGGGTTTTGTGGAAGCCAGTGGATACACATGTATGACAAATAGCTCCCTTGAACTCACTCTCCCATCATGTTGCTAACTCGCTTTTTGCCTCGTTAACCCTTAGCTGGGTACATCATTTACCACTCTCAGCCACCAGTGGCCATGAGGAAGGAAAAGGGAGAGGACCAAAAAGGTTTCTCCTTCCCTATCTTAGCATCACTGAATGCACTGACTCCCATCTGAAAAAGCACCCCTGCTAACAAGAGGGCTGTGTTTTTGCCTCACCCCTGGAAGACTGAGGACCGTTCACAGCCAGCTTTTTTAGGTGAGCCCTTGAATTCTAGTGTATCCCAGTAGGTTAGGTTTCTTCATCCCAAACTCAGCCATGATAAAATAAAAACCCTCCAGGTGCCCAGGCTCCTAGCTGACAGGCAGTCTGTAACACAAACCCCTCCTGCCCAACTTGGCCCCAACCACCAGCAGAAAGACTCTCCTGAGAAAGGCTGGGCTGTCTCTCAGGCATCTCTCTGTGTTTTGACAATTCAAGAGTCTTATTAGCTGGTGGTATCAACCCTGATACTGAAAAATCTCTTTACCATTTCTTATCTGAGTCTCGTGGATAAGCAAGTTTTCTTCTGCCTTCTCCCTACCAAAAAAGAAAGAGAAGGAGTGATACAATAAGAACATAACTTCACATCACTGAAAATGCAGCTGTTTCTGAGGAGAAGAATAGGGATCACCACAATTACTCAGTGCAGAGCACTATCATGAAAAGAACACTGCAGAACAGACATCTGATATATATCTTCAAATATATATTTATCAAAGGTTTGTAAAGTTTTTACAAGTGAAGGGTGCAGGATGAAGTTTGGCAAGTACAGTATCTCAGCTCTTATGGGAAGCATCCCAAAATATATATGGACTCAAGTGGCCAGGACTGCTGGCTTCAAGCCACACACTGAAAGTATTCTGTATCAGGAGCAAATTCCCTAGCACCGTGTGGTGGAATTGCATTTGAAGTGAGGTGGTTGGAAGAGTGATGCCCACCGTTTCACCAAACTTCCAGCTCAGTCAGAATTTGCTTTGGAGAGTGATCAAACATCCACCAAGTCTGAGCTTGCTTCACTTCTGAGCTGCATTGAAATTATGGCTGCATGGTACATACATAGTTTTTGGGGGAACCCCAGAAATACATTATACTTCCCTCTGGGAATGTGTCTATTTTACGTCTGTTGCAGGAAGAACCAACCCTTCCATACCTCGGCAAATTTTCCTCCAGTAGCTTTTTCCGCTTTGGAGGTCGCCCTCGTCTCTTGCCTGTTTTCCCAGGAACACTTGGGGTGTTTGTCTGCCCACCACATCCCCTGAAAAACGGCAAAACCACCATGAAATATCCCCCAAGCAAGGGAACCGAGGCCGGCAGGATGGGGAGATGGGCACAGAAATGGGAACAGCTGCTAGGACCCCAACCAAAGGAGGGATTAAACCAGAGCAGCGCCAGGACGGGGAGGGGAGAGGAGGGATTCCCAGTGGCTGGGAGCCTGCTCCGGGAGCCGCCGGCACGGCACGGCGCGGGGCAGACAGGCAGGAATGCGGTGGGGCAGGCAGCATGGCTCCCACAGCAGGCTCTGCCTGCACACAATGCATGGCCAGGGCAGCCCCCAGCCTGCCTGGCAACTCCGCTCCCCCCGGCACAACAGCAGTCAGGCGGGCTGCTCAGACAGGGAGGGGTGTGAGCTGGGCCCGTACCTGTCTGGAGCCAGCTCTCCGTTGCTCCTGCCCTGCGCCGGCTCCTCCTTGTACATCCTGGTGCCGTAGAAGTACCAGTACAGGGCGCCGCTGCTGTCCTCGCCCAGCGGCTCCACGCGCAGGCTGTCGGCGTCCAGGCCCTGCGCCCCCCGCCAGACGGTGACAAGTTGAAGAGCGGCCACATTGTCACAGCCAACATGATGACACCCCCTCCTCCGTAAACACCTCCCTCCCTCCTTCCCTTCCACCGTGCCACAGCAGTGGTACAGCTGCTCCTCCCGGCCGAGCTGGGAAAATGTTACTCCAGGGGGAAGGCGACGTTCGCTCTCTGGCCAGGGAGGGATTTAGATTGGCATCTCTAATTTGAATGGCCTCTCTCGTTTTAACATTTCATCTCTGCTGCTCCTGACAGGGAAGGTCTAATTAGTGCTGGCGGCAGTCACGCACAGCCCTGAGAAGCTCCCTGCCCCCTCCCCTCCTCTGCCCTCCCCCAGTATACCTCATCCCCATCCTTTCATCTCATAGCATCCCTCAGCAAGGCAGCAGCCCCAGCTCTCACAGCCTTGCCATTACCACTAAAGCATCTCCAAACTCACTCTTTGCAGAAAGAGTGGCCAATGAAGCCAATTTCCCTAGTGACTCCCATGTTATGAATACATCCACACAGGACAAGAACCCGAGTCCTGAGCAAGCCAGTGCAAGGCAGAGGAGGGCAAACCGAGCTGCTGACCCACTGTGACCCCTTCTCATCCCAGGAAGATTCTGATCTGGCCCAGCTGCTGCAGCCACAGATTTTCCCTCATGGCTGCTGCCCAAGCACCTTGAGGAGGTCGAAGACATCGTCTGCGTCCAGGCGATAGTCGCAGAGGCGGTGCAGGATCTCCACCCGCGTGCGCAGGGGCAGCTCCTGGAAACTGCACTCCCGAAGAGGGTTGGGCTTCCCTTCCTCCAGCTCCCAGCGGTAGTTGATGATGTCCTCCAGGTAGCTGTGAAACGTCTGGGATCTAAGCAAGGAAGAAAAAGTCACGCACACTTAGTGAAGTTTGCTGTGTCCAGAAACACTTGGTGCACCAACTGTGACAAACACAGTGCAGAGACAGAGTGCAGCTGAAGGAAAACTGTCAGCTAGGGTTGGGGACAGCTCCAGCACTGACCTTCCCAAAACACAGCAATCTCAGTATAACACCATGGGTTGTCACGTTATACACACACAACTTTTAATATTTATCAGTCTGCTCCCCTTCCAACTCTTCCCATTTGATGTGAAGACCATTTTCTTCAGATTTCCCTTTGCCCCTCACATCTGTCATTGCCAAGACCTGCTCCTCTCTACTTCTAATGAGGTTTTCCATTGCCCTGGTTCAGTGGCTTGAGACTTTGCATAGCTGATCACTTCACCCCACTTTGCTGGGTCACATCACTACTTTCACTGCCAGCATTTCATCACAAAACCCAAGAAAGCAGATATTTCTTACCCTCATCTAGCACTGAGAGTGTGATGTCCCCATCTGACAAGTATAAGACCACTGATGGAGCTTAAAAGAACTGTTTCTATTTCAATGAGACTTAAGCCTTTATTCTGAATGCTCAAAATTTCAGGGGAAGGAATGAAAAGAAGCCATGTCCCTAAATATAAAACTTTCTGAAGATCTGCCCATATGACTTTGAGTCCTGAGAGCTGCCAGGCTCGCTCAGCCTGCTCGAGTTGTGTACCCTGAGCACAGCAAAAGGGACCCCCCCATGCCCCAGCCATTCTTGCACACACGGGAAGTCCATATGCCAGCAAGAACACCACTGGGTACACATTCCCACCAGCTCTCAAAAAGGCAGCTCCACTTGATAGGTTTTTGGCACAAGCAGATTACTCTATATGATTAATGGAACGGCGCCAGCACTACAGAATTGCATTTCCCTGAGAAATTGCTAACTTCTACAAAAGCTATTATATTTTAACAAAGAGGTGGAGGAGTGTGATCCAGCTGAAGAAAGATCATTAAAAGTCAACAAGAAGTTAGCTATTAGACAGGGGTCTTCACACATTTGGTAAAGACTGGACTTCTTTGCAAGAACTATGACTGGACAGTGACTGTGAGAATGAAGGAACAGATGCCTCAAGCCACGTCCACCTGGCAGAATTTCCTTTCCTCCTTGAGTAGAGAGGAGTGAAGATCACCCTGCAGATCACTCCTCACCAGCCTGCTTCTTTCTGACGTCAAATGCAAGCTGACCTCCCTGAGATATCTCCTCTCACCAGCCCTCTGGTTGTACTTAACAGATGCTCGAGTGTACCTGGACCTAGTGCCCTCTGCAACCTGGAGTTTGCTCCATCTGCATGACACAAGCAAAGCATCAGTGTTCCCAAGTATCATTGTTTCACTAATATCAGCAATCAGACAATTACAATTTGAAACAGCCCCCTACAGCTGACAAAGCTCAGTCACAAAGGGAGGACTGACATTTTATCAAATGTCTCAGGACTGCCTCAAGTAGTCATTTTAGGGTGAAAACTACAGCAATCATCCTTTTTTAAAGTGAGATATTGAGTACACAGTACACCTAACTGAAGTATCTGTGCATTCCTGCATTGTCTTTCCCAAATACTCCAAGACCTAAGGACTTCTATTTGGGAAAGGGGGCAATAATGGATTCCCTTTACAGACTTTTTAAGAATGGCATTTGATCACATATCTTAAATGTCAGATATTTACATAAACCATTAGATTAAAACAAGAAAGACAGAAAGAAAGAAAGAAAGAGAGAGAGGAAGAAAGAAAGACACCTTTGATTTTCTTCCAGAACAGAAATAGTGATGAAAACATCTTTTCTGAAAGCATCACTTGCATTTGGATGCTTAGTCCAGAAGCAGAAGGCAAAGCTCTGAGAGAGCATCCAAGTTTCAGCCCCACAAGTTCAGTTCTTCAACTCTGCCAGAGCTCAAGACAGAAGATTATTTCATCAAATCTGATACATAGGTTCTGGCTATTTCCAATAAAATGGACTGAAAAAGCAGTTTCCCTAGGATCCTGAATAAGTAGTGAATGAAAAGGATTGCCAGGAAGAAACTACAAAAGTAAAAGGGTTTTATCTACTCCTATTTTTTTTTTCCTACCTAAAAAAAAAAGTGGAAAAGCATGGATCAGACAGATACTTTTACCACTTGCATGAGTTCACTTATCTTGCTCTATCATTTTGGCTGCTCTCAAAGAAAACTGATCCAGGAAGCCACTTAATTCCAGAAGATCATTTGAAATCTCTGCCTATGTAACTCTCCTTCCCCCTAGGGACTGGCTCTGTTGATTTAACCAATTTGGTTTTAGTTTGGCTTTCACATAAGTGGCTAACACTAGAAATCTCTGCCATCCACCCAGTGTTCAGTGCATTACAAGCTCTGTTCTTAAAGAGTACTTTTGAGTTCCTACCCCCATCAATTTTCAAAGACAGCTACTGTGCATTTGTCGCTTTGAATAAGGATAGAAATGAGAACCAGAGATGGGAAACAGATGTCTCAAGGCATTCCCAATCACTCTCAATCTTACCCAATTTATATTTTCCCTTTTAATGGGAACCAACCTCTCTTCACCAGACAAATGTAGGTGCTCATCTTCATCCTGTCTGCCACACCTACAGTTAGTTTCACTTATCCCATCTCTTCTATTTCCCTTGGAAAAAGTTTCTGAAACAGCTCTCTTGGTTTGGAGAAGAAAATCTGCAGGGAGGACAGCAAGCTATGAGAACCCTGCCACTGGGATTCTGTGCAAAGCAGAAATGCCCAGGAATAGCTGTTTAGAATTACCTGTAAAATTCAAACCCAAGGATCAGAGAGACTGGACCCAGGAACAGAATTACCTGGATACAGTCTGTTAAATACCCTTCTTTCAAACTCAGTAGTAGGACAGCAATACACTTCAAAGTCCTCTGCTGCAGCTGAGAACCTCCAAAAACTCTTTTGTATGTGGGAAGAAGGCAGGAAGGAAATCACTGAGCTGAGCAGACAGATGTATCTCTTCTCCAGAGGTTCTCAGCAACACTGAGAAGTGTAAAAACACTCAGGAAGTGGAGGCACTGTTAGGTCACTCATGTCCTTTTCTCTACAAACTGGAGCATTCCCAAAGAGGTTGAGCTGGTACATGGGCACACTCTGTCTCAGGACATGTCTTCAAAAAAAAACCATCCCTCTTCCAAAAGTAAATTGGGAGTCTTAGAAACAATTTACAAGAAAAGTGTGAGACCACGGGCCACGACTCTCACCACATCTCAACCACTTCCTGATGTATAGCACAGGCAGCTTCCACACAGCTCCCTCACCAAGGAAAAGAACTACAGAAATCAGCCATAACATCAGAAAAGGTACCTCGAGGAACTCTGCAATTCCAAAACTTCCCCCATGCCAACTTGACTAGCACTACTAGTACTTCATAAAACTGAGATAAACTTTCCCTCACTTGTCAAAACATCCCTTGCTTTGCAGTTGTCCCCCAATGTGCAAAGCAATTTGGATAGCTGTAGTGGGGCAGTGCTGGAATAGTACATCCCACGTGGATGCAGATGAGTTTTCAAGAGCCCAGTGCAGTTTTTATCCCTGGCTACACTCTGAAACCACAGGGCTGCTGTCAGAGGTCCCAATATATTTTTGCAAAGGTTAGAAAGGAGGTCAAAACTGAATTGCAACTGTGGTTGAAAGTTTTAATCGTATCTTGCATATACAAAGGGAAATCTAGGGCACAGGGAAGGACACGACCTAGCACATCTGTGTCAAAGGGGAGCAACAGCCTCAGACAATCCACAAGAGTACCACTGAGGCTGCAGCTCAAGTTGCCTGTGATCTTTAGCAGCAGCTGCAAAAAAATCAGGGCATAAAGAAGATGGAGCAAGTTGAGGGAGGGGCTCCTCTCCACCATGGGTATCAGCGCCCAGAGCAGCCAGAGAAATGATGCAGCCCTGACAGCTCAGCAGCCATCTGCTGCCCGGCTGCCTCCCAAACAGGGAGGGTTTTCTGTGCTCCACACCCGAGGGGAGCTGGGCACTCCTCCCCCTGCCTCCCATCCCCTGTTTTCCCCTGCTCAAAGCAGAGGCACTCTTCCCATCACCCCGGCTTTTAACGCGTGGGGTCATGCTCTGCTGTCAGCAAAAAAAAAGCAGCTTGGTCACCGTGCCCAGCTTCCTTTGGAGACCTCAGGAAGAGAGGGTGAGAATAGCACAGAGCTGACAGGATATATGGAAAAATTTGGTTGGAGCTTCTGGTGTGCACGCCTGGCAGGGAACAGCTGCACCTAGAGACCCCAGGCCCACAGGGACCCTGTAGGAGCAAAACTCAACGTGAAATTCCTTCTGAGCAAATTGGGGCTGGAATTATGTGTGCAGATACACATGGCTTATTGTTTTTTATATCCTCATGCCCAAAGGAAGCGGAGTCACTTGTGCTTTTGGTTTTAAAGACTCCAAAGTAAATCAAATCTTGGCTGGAAAACTGTAAACAAAATCAAGCCAAACAAACAAAAGCTAAACCAAACACTGATTCAGAAAGAGAGTCCCCGTGTCAATCTGTGCTTCCTGCAGGCAGCATGCCATGGCCCAAGTGTGGAATTACTGTCACAGCACATTGCCCTATCTGCTCTACTGCTGCCAATTTTTTTACAAGCCCTCCCCCGCCTCCATTTCTAAAAAAAACAAAACCTAAAACCCACTCCTCACAAAATCTCTGGTCCTATGGGAGCAAATACTGGATTAAAGGAAACATTAGGGTAAGGAGATGAAATATCAGAGACAAAAATTTACCAACTATATTTGGATACTGCTGGCACACACAAATAAGCCTTCTGAAAGTTTAGATGCCAAATAATTGCCTGGACCCACTAGCTAAAATATCTATCATGTTGACAGTGTTTCAAGTCTCTTTGTTTCATTTAATTTACAAAATGCAATGGAAGAGTAAATACTGGCATACTCTTGAGCTAAAACTGCTGGGAAAAAAGGCAAGTCTGACCTGCATCTAATCCCAGACAGTATATTGTTCTTGAGATTAACACCAAGAACCCTGACAAAACCAGAGGATGACAGAGAGCAGGAACAACAGACCTCTTCCAATTCTTGTCCAAGAGTTGTATGTGGGAGGAACTTGGAAAATAAGACTAGGAGAGCTCAGCCTTTCTAGCAAAGACCATTTAAAAATAAATGCAATTACTCTTGAAGTTCCTATTACAGAGTTAGCCAGTAAGGGAAATAATAGAGGTGATACTTCTGTCCAGTAAAGGCTTTCTCTCTGAAAGAGAACTCTGATACATTCAGTCACCCAGCACAAGTGATGCTTTCAGGAGGTTCTCAGTACTAAATGAAAAAACACTTCTTGGACACCCAATTCACAGCACACTGGACAACTGGCTTTGCCTCTGTGATCTCTCTAGTTAAAAGAAACAACAACAAAAATATAGGTCTCATCAGAACAGACGTTTTATAATGGAATTAATTTTATGGACTGAAGATATTTCACCTTATGGGCTGGCACCTTTTAAGTTCTGAATTGGCAAAAAGGCACCAGCTTGGTGTTGGGAGTCACTCAGGTGTTAATGAGAGCATTAACTGACAGATGGCATTCAAGATATTTCTCGCCCCTCCAGTGAAGACAGCTTCTTTGCTACAGCAGAGATCAGGAAAGCTTAATTCTTAACAAGCATACAATGCTTTGGCACAAAGGCAAGCCCTCTGGAAGGTAATGGGAAGGATTCAGGGTTTGCTGGGATGACCTCAGTCAAACATCATTAACAGGGTCAGGAGAAGCAAAGCCTGTTTCAGAAGAAAAAAAAAATAATGTATGGGCCCCCATGATCAATCTATCGTGGCTTGTCAGAAAGAGAAAGCTTAGGCTGACCTTAGAAGCAATATGAGTTACTACTACCAGCCTGACCTTGAGCTCTCATGCAACAATGGAGACCTTTTTTTACAGTATTAATGAGCTTTTTTATCTGAGGTAGGGGAGGAAGCTTTATGGACCAGCTTGTACTTCACCTTCCATTTACCCTACTGAGAAACTAAGTCAAGTATGATGCAGGATGAAGAGATACTAGCCCATCCTTCAGGGTGAAGAGGGTTGGAAAGGAATCCTTCCAAGCCTGTGTGTGCAGCTGGCTCAGATGGCGTGCAAGCCAGCAGGGAGCACATATTGCTCAGACCATGGGCCAGCTTGTCACCAGGGTGACCAAACTGCCTGAGGCCAAAGCACCCTCAAGGGTCTCTCCATAGAACACTGCCCTGCAGCAAAGTGACCAAGAAGCTGCAGACCCAGCAATCTTAGGATTTAACAGCCACATTTAGCAGTGCCACTAGCTGCACCACTGATGGGGACAGATTTCAAAAATTTCAGCCAAGGACAGTTTAGAGGGAGCAGTAACTCCACACTACACTTGTGACAAACCTCAGCAAGAGCTCCTGTGATGAAGGAAACAAATACTCAGACACATCCTGCTTGTCAGTGCCTGTTTTGAACCATGCCTGGAGAAAACCTGCTGGCCCACTAGTGGCTGTGGACAAGAGGAGTACAGCTGACATTAATGGATCCTGAAGGAGATGACAAAGGAGGGAGGTAAAAATTCAAATTACATTGATCAGACCTCCAGAGTGAAGATTCCCCTCCCAGAATTGTAAAGACAGCATATTGCAGGAGCACAAGACCATCACAAGGCATGTGCAGGTCTGGCTTTTGTCCTCCATGGCAAGCTAGAACTAGATTTTTGAATGCAGACATTGACCAATCCTCAGTAATTCTGTGGCTTACTTGTGTGGCCATTAGGCAAAGACATCTGAAGAGTTAAACAGGTGGGTGGCACTGGGCTCTGCACACAATGTCTTCACCATTGCAGAACATGGGAATACAATCTTTCTACATTAGAACCATTGTATTGTTTCAAAACAGAGGGACAAAAGATTAGGTAGTCAGCAAATCTTAAGAAGCAGCAGCTCTTCCTAAAACAGTCCAGCCTAACTTCTGGATTTGGCAGTCTTAAACATGAGCAATTGGAGGCTTTCACATCCATTAAAGATATACAAAAGGAAAGGACACCAGAGTAATTTCAGCACCTTAGCAATTCCTGTTTCCTGCTCCTCATTTGTACATCCTATAACTCACTTCCAGAACTCAAATGTGGCAGAGACCAGAGATCACCTCTGAATATGCTGAAGCGATGTTTTGGGAAGATATCAGGGTTCTGGACCTTTCCTCCAACACAGTAACACTAAGCTAGGACAGGAGGTTCACCAGCAGAAGGGTGGTACAATCCTGCTACAGAAATCTAATTTACATGGTTGGATCTAATTTACATGGTTGGGTTTGCATGGTGAACTTCCCACCTGAACTCCAAAAGTGTTTGTTTTTAGGAGAGAGGAAAAAATAATCTATGAGAACCCATGGCTGCCAGCAGCTATAAGAACACTCCTGCTCCTTGTCCTCCTCCATCTCCCCCTGAGCCATCTTCCATGCAATCAAAGCTGGGGAAGCTGGAAGGGAGCTGGCAGACATGCTGCATCCCACAGAGAAGCAGAATAGGAGCAGCTCTGGAGCCAGGCAGGGTCTCTGGGGAGGCAGGGAGAATGGAGAGCTGATGTGGGCTGTCTGCTCTAATAAGGGATCACACCACAGGAGCATGTGCTGGCTTGACAGAAGCAAGTGCAGCCACTTAACCTGGCTATGACAGCTGAAGTGGGAGCGTTGCTTTGCTGCCCCCCAAAAAAGGGGGGATGAAGGAAGAGAGGGGAAGGCACGAGGTCACCACAGTTGCTGCCCTTCAGGAACATTCCAGGTTCTGCTTTTCCAGATTTCTCACCCCAGTCACAGCCTAAGCAACCTTGGAAGTTTCTGGTTTGGGCTCCTAAGTATTACTAGACCATGCTCAGCAAGTCTTAAACTAGATGGAGATGCCCTTTTACCTCTCCTGAGCTGGTATGTGCTGCCTCCAGCCCTTTTCCCTCACACCAAGGACAGGAGGCAGCCAGTCCACTCTCCTGAGGAGGAACTGAAGCCATCTCACACACCAGTGTGGCAAAAGGGCACATTCTGATCTCCCCCAGCTGCCTGTGGCCCACTCCTCTCCAGCAATTTTGGCTCTTATCTAGCAACAACCCTAGGAACAACACAGCTGCTGGGGGTGCCTTGTTTGTTATTTTGCTGAGAAAAGGCAGAAAAGCAGCAGAGATATCAGTACAGATAGAGCACTCTCCTGCATTGGCCTCTCCTGGAAAGGCTCTTTCCTCAGGCTGGCAAATGCCAGGGACAGGCAGGAGTGCTGAGATAAGTGTCTATTTGATCTTTTTTCCCCCATTCACCCTGGATTTTTCACTGCTTTATGTTCACAAAACTCCAAGGCAGCTAATCAGTGCTCTGTGACCCCTGTTAATTGGAGTGTGTGAGAGAAAGGCAGCACTGGCAGGAGAAATCACACATACCTGTTACTTTGAACTGTCCTGTCATATTGTGTCTCCCTGCTTGCAGGAGCTCCAAGCACCCTTCTGAGAGCCAGGGCTGCTGTGTTTTCATCACCATCCCCAGGATCAGCAGGAGGGGCCACAAGTGCTGTGGCCCTGCCTCTAACACCTCAAAGCACAGGGAGGCAACAAAGAGGCACATTGTTGTTTCTCCTACCGTGTGGGAAGGTGAAAGTAATTTTAGGTGGAAAAAACACAACCTGAAGGCACTGATGGCCCTTCTTTCACCTATGCCCAGCTGTTCCTCACTGTCCCTGCCTGCCTTGCTGTTTTCTCCCTCATCCTCCCCACCACAATGTGAGGCAGGAGGGAGCAGATGCCCAGCATCCATCTCCCCATCCCAAGGGACCAGCAGCCTACATGGCCAAGTGAGCCAGGGAAAAGAAAGTGATTGGTGTGAAGATGGGAAACATTGGAGGAAAAAGGGGTTGGATTTGCCAAGCCTGGTGGATTATGCAGTTCTTGGAGGATGAGGAAGACACATACTGTTAACTAGATGCATGCTGGGTGCAGGGGCCTGCATGTGTTTTCCAGGTGGGAGCCAAGGCTGCTTCTGTGCTTTTGTTGCTTGATTAGGGAAAGGAAGAAATAGGAATGTGAGTAACAATGAAAGCAGAGCAGCCAGAAACATCCCAAACAACACTTGGAGGTACATGGTACCACAGGAAGAGAAAATCCTGGGGGCAAAGGGGGTGAGCAGGAGGATACATACACTGCCCAGACAGATTCAGGGAACATTAATGGGACAGAAATAAAATTCATTAGATTTTCAATGCCAGCTTAAACCCTCCTTCAAACTCAGTGAGTCTCTGCACAATCTCCATCAAGGGATGATTTGTGCTCTCACTACATGCAGGGTTTTGGACAGAGAAGCAGGAACCCCATCCCCCAACTACTGATGCTGCAATTTGAGTGAAAACCGATAATGACAAATCAATGAGTTGGATAACTGGATTAAAATGGGGGAAAAGAATTCTGCTAAAAGATCCTGAAACATCACTATGTTGAACAAACTCTATTGCTATATGGATTTGTGAAAACATTAATTAATGTAGCATTAGATGAGCAGAAAGGCTACTTTACCTTGAATACATAGAAAGAAGAGATGATTTGAGACAGTTTTTAAAACTGTCTTGCTCCTTAATTACATCTACATAAATACAATAAATTAAGAGTGATGATGCTACTTTCCATGGGCATTGTTTTTGACTCAGGGTGACCATGCTCACACCAAAAGTGTGTTTAAACACACCTGCCCAGCTTTGCTGACACATTAACCCCACAGATACTCTGTACTTCACAGTTCAATTTTACCTTTAGGATACTACCCAAAACCATTACTCAAAGGGTGCAGTAACAAATCAGTTTCATTCAATGTGATATACAGCCCATGAAAGAAGGATAGATTTAAACTCCAAAAGGAACACAGCTCTGTAAATAGTCACTGATGCATTTTCAACCATCACATTGAAACTTGTACTACAGCTCCAGCATGGAGGAAGGCTTGAAAACAGAGACCTCAGCTCCTTGAGATGTGGCTGAAATAGTAAAATGCTGCATCTGGAAATACACAGGAACTTGCAGAAAACTCCTGGTGAGAAGGTAGGTCAGACATCCTGCCTGTCTGAATGGCAAGAAAGCTCCAATGTCAGATAAAAAGAGGCTTCTGCTTCTGTGGTGGGGCTTGCACTGAACAGTTCAGCAACCAAAGAGGAGACAAGCTGAGTGTCTCCAGAGGGACAGCTACTCTTTTCCAGCCTTGAGGAATCTGTTGAGCCAAGAGAGCCCAAGAAAGAGGCAATATCAGTTATGAAAGCTTTCCCTAGCAGGGGAAGCACAGCAGTTACTAGAACAGGGCAGTTCCAGTTCTGATGCCATCACATTTTACATCTGAGGTGCAAAGGACCAAGGGAAGAAGTTATATCACACCATCACCTATGATAATTTAACAATAGAACTGAAAATGCCTATTACACCTAAAAAGCTTTGCTGTCAAGCTTTTTTCTACAAGATTTTTTTTTACAAGAACATGTAAGGGATATATCTAAGTGTTGGCCACCTCCTGCCATGTGATGACATTGATCTTGGCTGGGAAAGGCCAGGGAAAATGGCTTTCATTAAGCAATTAATTCCCTGGCATGCTAGTGAACAGGCTTGGAGAGCTGGAACCCAACACTTCCCTACCCAAGGAGATCTACCACTGCAGCTAGACTGGGATTAGGAATTTTTCCCT
Organism: Erithacus rubecula; assembly: GCF_903797595.1. Classification (NCBI taxonomy): domain Eukaryota; kingdom Metazoa; phylum Chordata; class Aves; order Passeriformes; family Muscicapidae; genus Erithacus; species Erithacus rubecula. Next base: position 2,179,119 of record NC_136686.1, read on the forward strand.
CAGAGCATGCTTAGAACAAGAGACAAGAATCTCCCAAGACCCTGAGGTACAGAGAACTCTGTCATGTTCAAAATCAGCAAGTGAGTGACAGAGAGCAGTTGCCAAGTCAGAAGAGAGGTCCTGAGCCTCAGGGCCAGCACCAGGCTGTGTGCTAAAGGCACAGGACAAACACTGGTACTAAAGGATGGCAAGATAATGGCAAAGAGATGTTTGCATGATAAGTTCTGATGTCCATGGCACTGGTGCACAAGACAGAGGTGCAGAGTAAAGGCTGAAGGAACAATGATCTGTGGAGCACAGCTGGTCCCCTAGTGAAGATTAATATCACTAAGAGAAGATTAAGCCATGCTGATGCCAAACTGGAGATTTTACAGGCACATCAGCAGGCTGGATCACACCAACAGACTCTACAGTATCAGTACATGATGCCACTTTTTGGATGAAACACAAAAACAAAGAACTGGGTTCTCCACAAAGCAGTACAGTAAATCCAAGACAGCAGTTCCTAAGGTCAGTTTTAGAGCTCAAAAAGCAATTTCTGGGCCTGAACACAAAAGCATCTGACCTGGACATTTCTGCAAACGACTTAGCAAAGCAAGATGCCCTTCTCCCTAACAGATAGACTGGAAGCCAGACTTTTGTCACCCTCGTAAAGAAAGTCAGAGGCAGGAGGGTCCCCTGAGAGCTGAAATGCTGAATCTGAAAGGCTCTGGTCAGCAGGTGAATATCCTCCAGTCCCCACATGGATGGATGCCTCCCAGCACCCCTCAGGAATTCAGAGTGCTGCATTCTTTTCCCATTTCTTCCCCAAGGCTTATCAGACCCTGAGGATGGGAATTGCTCATGGGCATAACGATCACACAGCCAGCACTGCTGCAGTGCTTCAAGTACCTTGGCTTTGAATAACAAAGGGCAATCCCTGGAAGGAGCAAAATGCAAAACAAAAAGAACCAGTGTTAGAACCATTAACTACCCCAAGAACTAGTTACAGGATATCTGATAGGAAAAAAAAAAAAAAAAAAAACAGGGAGCCAGATCTGAGTGCTCAAAAAGGAATGAACAAGTTCCTCTGGGGAAGGTGACTGGAGGGGATTTGGGGAACAGAGGTGGAGAGTGAGAGGCCTGGCCATAGTATTCTCTGTCTCAGGAGGGATAAACACAGTCCTCTGAATGGTCCAGAATAAATGAATGTACCTACAGCCCAAATTTCACCATGTGATTGAAACAGCAAGGGCTTTGGTTTTTCTGCAAATGACAATTCACTTCTCCCATCGATGACCTTCACCTGCATCCAGCCAGGCTTCAATATGTACTTGCCACTTTTAATCCACATGCTTCTTTCTTCCTACTGCTGTTATTCGATTCTTTTTGAGGAGAAACTCCTTGGGAGCTGGAGCTGATTAACTTACAAAAGACCCAAATACATCTCCTATATTCTGAAGGAGCAAATGGGAATGGGGCTTTCGGGCTCCACATTCAGACTGGAAGAGGATCATTACTTACTATTCATTCCTGGATCCTTGAAGAACAAGTGAAGCCAGCTTAATGCTGCATTGTTCATTCCTAGTGCCCATCAACAGAAAGCATGCTCCCAATTCACTGCCACAAGGAAAGACAACAGTATTGCTGTGCCATAAGCACTTCTGATTGTTTGGGGGCTGCAGAGAGGACCTAAGGGTATTACAGTGATGATGAGCACTGTGGGGAAGAAGCTGGGGTTATTGTCTTGAAGATGCTGGGGAAATAGGACACATGCCTGTACTGCAGCACAAATCCATAAGAAACAAGCCCTTATGTGCCTTGCTGCTCATAGAAAAATACACTTCATGTCAGAGAAAAGAGTCCCCAGTGAGGCACAAAATACCTAGTGTGAGGTTGCCTTAAAGTAAATAATCTCAGCAAATTAATTTCTTAGAACCAAACCCACACATTATAAGTTTCTGGAGACCATGGATAAACCCAAGTTTTTACAGATAAATAGATCCTAAAGAAGTCCCTTTTGGGATTTGTTTCAGAACAGGTCTTTCATCTTCTTTTCTATTAAGTTTAAACCATTATATTGGTTAAGCCAGAAAGAAAGTAAGAAAGGATTAAAAGTAGAATGGGTGAAAAAGTAAAAGCATAGGTGACTTAGAACAGGGACTGATATGACACACCACATTATCACAGTGGCCCAGCAGCTGGCCAGCAGTTATTCCATAATAATAATAATAATTCCATTTTGTAATAGCTGTTCATCAAGCTCACTGAGGCTAAAAGTCTCAAAAAAAATTATTTCAGATCTTCTCCAATATTCACCCTTGTACTAAACACTGGTTTCTAAACTTGGATGAGGTGCTGGGAAGGAGCCTGGGAAACCAACTGTGCTGGAGTAAAAATCCTGCACCAGGGTATTGGAGCATCACTGCAAGCCTAAAAAGTGAGGGCAAAGGTTTCACACTGGGTGAACTTCCACTCCCCATCTGTCTCTCTCCACAGTTCTTTGCCTTCTTCCTTGAAAGGAGAAGATATTTTCACTTGCCTTCTCAGTTTCTCTTTTCATCACTGCTTTTTTTCTTCCTCCTCTCCAGAGAACTCGGTTTGCAACATCAAGAAGTTATAAATACAGCTGTCCCTTTCATATTTCATGCTCTGACACTGGCACGATGACATCACTGCAGTCTCCAAGACCCTTTGCTGACTGTTCTCTGCTCCTGCTTTGAAGTTTAGCCACCTATTCCTCCCTGTCAATGTTTTGCATAACTCCCTCTCCCCAGCAATCCAATCTGTTTGTCTCTCATCCATCTGCCCTGACAATAACAGCACAGCTTTTCCTCTTTCTCTTCCACCGTTTCCAGTCCTTATTCTCTACCACATCTATGGAATAGCACTTCCAGAACTTTCTTTAAATTCTTCTTTAAAGATTCATTTTATCCATCTGAGAATCAAAGACATTTACTTAGCTTTAGTTATATTTCAACTCTATAATTTTATTCCACTGTGCTTCCAATTAATCTCTGAATGACCGTGTTATTTCACTGCTGTAATCTCATCCTTCCTTTGCCAACACCTGCCAGCTGCTTCATTTTCACATTTTACCCTTTAAAAGGCTCACCTTGCATGGCTTGGCTATTACTACAATAAATATTAAAATTAGATTCAAGATGAGCAATGTAGCCACTTCATCTCCCTTGAACCCTCACGGTGTCTCCTGTGCTGGTGATACCAGGTTGATTCCAGAAGCCATCCACCAATATCCATGATGTATGCAAGGCAGCACTTGTGAAAAGTCAGACAGTAAATAATGCTGATCTTGTTGATATTCACTTGGCATTCATGAATATGACTCTGAGTCAGTGAGGTGCTTTGTGGCTGGGCTGTGGAAGCAGTTGCTGTAACCAAGGTCAGTGGCACAACTGCACAAGTCAGCTGTCAAAACTCTTCCCAAAGGTGGTGGGCACCAGATCTGTGTGACTGAGCTTAGCTGGCTGCCCCAGAGGTTATAGCATTGGCTGAAGTGGTGAATTCATTCAGCTCAGTCTCAGTACCTTGGCTTAGCTCTTCCCACAATCTAGAGCTCACACAGTATCCATGAGACTGAAATCTCAGCACTGGTTTTCCAGCTATTCCTGTGAATATGCCACTTTACCCCCCAGACCAGAATGACAAACAGCCGTTCTGGAAGGACCCAGCTCATGTGGGCATGTGCACAAGGGTGATTTAGAGATGTTAAGCATTTTACTGAGGTCTCTTTAACCAAAATGTAAGGCCTGGGGTAACCCCCAAAGTACCTGTAAGGACACAGTCCACACAGAAGAAAGGACAAGGTTGGACAAAAGTGACAAAGCAGCAGAAAGAAGCAAAATATCCAGAACTATTAAACACAGTCTCCAGAAAAAGGCATCATTCCTCAGATTATCAGATTATCTCTCTCCTTCTGATGAAAGCTCAAATAAGTGATTACAGAAGAAGCTATAGAAAAAACACAGAATAGACACAGTGTTCTTGACTGGCAACTCAGCAAGTAGAAAATAGAGCACTTGAGATGCCATACTAGGAGTGTTTCTCAATGCCACCACTAAGGATGGAAGAAATTATTTAAACAATTGTTGGGGAGGGAAGATGCGTTAAGGAATATCTTATTATCCCTATTAGAATAAACCTACAGCTTTGCACCTTTGTAGGTGCAAACTACAAGCCAAAGACTCCAAGGATAGTTTAGGGACCCCAAAAGAGCTTAAAGTGGTTGCAAAACCAATGATCCCCTTGGGAAGAAAAAAATTCCAATGCATTAGGGAAGAAATAACAAGGAAAAAACAACTGAGGTTCCTAAGGAAGCAAATTCCCTGTGGTGGCACAGAAGTCAGTAAGAGAGTTTTCAGCTATACTGAGGGACCAATCCTGTGAGGTGTAAAAAAAAAAAAGAAAAGAACCTCATGGGGGGGCATAGGAAAAAAACAAAAAGCAAGAGATAGTTTTTCTTCCTCCTCACATTCTGGCCTTTGTGCATGTTAAAACAACAAAACATAAGACAAAGCAGCAAAGACTTTTTTTGATAAAAAGTAGCAGCACACAAAATGCCTCCTAGTAAGAAATATGATAAAGTTACTGAAACTTTTTATGCCATCACATTAGAAAAACCAGCAAAAATGCAATAACAGAACACTGAAGAATGAGTTTCACCCAAAGAAAAGCTGAACAGTGGGAGCTTTTCTGGAATATTTTAGTTGAGTGTACACATCCATGTCACACCATCACTTCTTACTTAAAACCAGCTGCAGAAGGCTCCTGCTGTGGCCACTGCCGTTAGCTGAAGCTCTGATCTTCCTGTCTTCATACAAGTCATCAAGTCACATTTCCTGCTGGAATTAAAGTGGCAGCCCCTAGGGACTATGCAGCTACCCAATTTATATCAGAGAGAACCTGAAGCAAGCAGCAGGATTTTTCTAACTGCTTAGTTTTTATTTATTTTTTGCAACCCTAAGTTTTAATAAGAGTTTTTCTGGGCATTTGCCTTTTGAAGCAATGAAAAGAAAACATAGACATTTTAAGACCTGTGCAAAAAAGCTGGGAGCAGGAAAAACCTGTGGGCAATCTCACTGGCATCAAACCAAAGCATGCCTTAGGTACTCACTGCATTATAGTGGTTACATACAGATGGTACATGGATACCATGAGGGGTATTTATGAAACAACAAAAGCTGCAGATCATGACACACAAGTATTTTGGCACAGAGTAAAAAGAGGAGAGCAACAGGGAAACTGTCCTGGCCAAGTGCTCAAACTACCTGATGCCAGGACAGCCACAGGGTCATTGCTAAAGATGCAGAAATGCAGGCAACTGGTTTTTGTTCCAGTACTTCTACAGCACTTAAAACAGCAAGAACCAGATCAATGGAGTGTTCCTAACAACTATGATAGCTCATGATGAATAAGACTTTGGAGAAGATCACATAGCATCCCATTAAGTAGTCTCTGTAGTTAAACACAGATATCCATAACTCAAATAAAGTCTTGCATTACCAGACAACACTCCTTAGCCATCAAGCAGGGTAAAAAGCAGTCTCTCATATGTCTTTTTTTTCCTTAAAAAAAGTCTGTCATAAATAATATCAAAATCAAGGCAAAGTTGCTCTACTTCAAAACCAAGGATCATAGAAACCTACAAAAGTATTAATCTCTTTTTTTTTTCAAAGAATGGGAAGCAAATCAAACTACAGCATGTTAAATTGAGCACTAGAAGGGCTCTCAGCCACTTCCAAAATTACTTCAGAGCACATTATAATTAGCAAAGGTATGTGACAGTTTTATACCCCTCTATGATGCATGATTAAAGCCAGGCAGCCCAAGTCCTGTGCACCATCAAAACAGATGTGACAAGAACAGCAAGCTGCTCCCAGACACACTGTGAGAAAGCATAGGCAGATAACATTTTGGCCAGCAAAGATGTAAGACCTGATACAAAACTACCTAAACCACAAAACCCCTCAGAGAGTTGGGCAAACTGAGGTTTTATCAAGCACCCCATGCTGGAGCTGCAGTGCCCCAGCCCAAGAACAAGCAGCAGAACAAGCTCCTGCCTTTCTGGGGTGCAACAGGGAGCAAAAGTTTACAGCCTTGATTTTAACAGCCTCTGTGAAAAGCCAAATCTAAACTCCACACAAATCCTGCCTCTTACATGTGCATGGCTTTGTCTGCTGAGCATTTAAAAAAAACATTTAGAAGCTAAGCTTCCTACCACTAACTGGAAAAAATAAGGTACAGAAGGGATGCTGTGCATCAGCCAGGATCTTTGCCTCTTGAACTAGAGGGGAAAAAAGGTGTTGCAAGGAAACATGTAACAAACACGGAGAAATTTAGGCTTTTGGATTCCACAGTTGGTTTTAAGTGTGAAACAGCGTGGCAAGTTTGTTTCTCAAAAGTGTATCCAAGCCATCTCTTTCACTTATCTACAAATTTTCATATTTAGATTACCTCTTAATATTCCTTCCTTCATGACATCCCTCTGTATACAGCGTCTTTTCCCTCTTGTTTCCAGGTAGCCTCCCCCATTGCTTCCTCTGCAGTGCTTCAGAGCTCATCTCTCCACCATCCCAGCAGTTTCAGGCAGTTTTCCTGATATATCTCTTCAGACATTCCCACCACACTGCTCCTCTTGTGCCCTCTTCCCCATCTCCTCAGCTGAAATCTCTTTGCTCATTATCCCCATGCCCACGAGGTAACCCCCTTCTCCATGAGGCTGCAGAAATGGTGCAGCTGGTTTCTCCTTCAGGCACCCCAGGCTTTCCCCAGACTGTTTGGGTGTTTGTTTGTTTGTGTGTTTGAGTGACAGACAGACAGACAGACAACTTGCTAGTGTCCAAGGACTCACCCATGATTCATCCCTCAATTTTCTTAGTCAAAAGAGTTGCAAATGGGGAGGCAACTACAGAGTGTGATCACTAAGTGGACACTTAGATCTGGAGAGTTCTGGAGAACCTCACAATGTGGAATTTATGAATTTTATCAAAGACAAATCTGCTGCTGCTGGTACAAGGGTAAGCTGGTTCAAGTGGGCAAAACACTTAAGCCACTATTTTCTGATGGCTTTGGTGTGAAGAAATAAACTTGCTGCATGTTTACAAGCAGGTATATACTGCTCCATGGCTATTTTGATGAAGAAGATACACGACTGCAGTGTACTTTACAATGAACCTTCTCATCACAGTTTCATCTGGAGTGCAGCAGCTGCCTGGTTCAGGTCCTGATACCCACTGATGCTGAATGTCTATGCACCAATGAAAGAGAACTTAATCAAGTGGCATATGTATATATAAATAAACTATATAAATTTTTTTGAACACCATCAGTTAATTAGAAATAGAGCTTTCAGTGCAAGCACCTGTGGTTATGCCTAAGCCTCTCCACAACAGGGGGATCTTAAGGAGCAGGATTGCTTCCAAGCAGCTGCATGTGTTGCCAAGCTGTCTTTGTCCCCACAATTATGCTTTGCTATTAACATGATCCACAAAAGAACAAATAAAACACGCTGCAACAAGCCTTTGCTATCACTGGAAGCACATTTTGCTGTGCTAGTGGCAGTCCTCTAAAGAGTGATGTTCTACAGATGTCTCCATTTTGGAGGCTGCTTTAGTGGACACTAACAAAGTGTCTCTAGATGTCAAAACTTCAAGAGAACATTTCAAATCACTTTCCAACATCCTGCAGCTGAAGTGATTACAATACTCCTTTTATTTCTAAGAAAATAATCATAGTTTTCCCTGTGTAAAGCAATGGAATCTTTCATGCAAGTGAGGTGTGTGCAGAGCAGCAAGTTTTACGCTATGCAATACATACAAATGTGGAAAACATATGTGATGACTTAATATCACTAATTTGACCAAATGAACCAGTGAATGTTCACTGTGTGCACTAGTGCTACAGCAGAGCATCCAATATTTGCACGGCATCTGAACAAAAGGACTTTGCTGTACAATTAAAAGCCTACAACTCAACCCAAGAGAGCTGGAATTCCCTTCCACTCGGTGAAGCATCTGGCCTGATTGCTGGTGGCTGCTGATCACTGCCATGTCATCACTCTAAAGCCGTGAAACATCCCTGCCACCGTGTTAATTAGCTCCCCTTGCAAAGTGCTTAAGCCACAGAGCCAGGTTACTCACGTGATGTCTCTGCGCTGATAACAACCTTGAAGAAGGCAAGCGATCAGGTCGCTGATAAACTCCACATCATCCCCGTGAAGAGCAGCTTCCAGTTCCTAATGAGCAGAAAGGAGAAGGGGGAAAAAATAAAATAAATAAAAATCCAACCATTAAAGTAACTCCTCAGAATTTCCTGCTAGCTCACCAGGACCAAAAAGACCCAAACAGCCTCACCTATGTGTACAGCAGCAGAACACACACGGGTAAACTGACCTTCCTCATCATTAAAAATATTGCTTCCACTGCCTCTCCACTGCAAGAGTTTATGGGAAGACCTTGAAAGGCTTTTACTGAATGTCACTCTCCAGCCAGAAGACTGATGCTTTTGTCTGGATGCAGAAAAAGAGGGTTCAGTGGGGTTGAGATACACTACAGCCTAATAAGAAAGGCATGATTTCTCCCATGTTCACCTGATGGACAGGAATCAACAGTTCCATTCTCCTGCTTTACCTCCACTCACTAAGGTTGGTGAGCTCAATTTAAAAGATGTGCTCAGAAAGCAGGGCCCTAAAAGCCACTTACAACCCACATGTAGCAGTTTCAGATGGATTGCTGAAAGCTAGCAAGCAAATGATTCAAAGAAAAGCAGGCATTTTGATTATTTAACTTATTTCCCATTAGGTTCCCTTTTTTTTTCCCAATTCCAGTAAAAGAGAAAGGATGGAGGGATGCCAGATTTGTGACCCAAAATCTGAATCCTCGATGGAGGATATCACAGCTTATTCTAATGCAGTGGATTTCACAAAGATGCAAGGCAGAAACTGATCCACAAAAAAATAAACTCCTGAAATTTAGTTATTACAAATTTTGAACATAGTGTGAGAAATATCTTTTTTTCAGCTAGCAGTTTCAAGCTTTGTTTTCCAAATATTATTTGGTTCATTACAGTTTTATTTGTATGCCAGAAAATTATTCACAGCAAGAAAAAATCCTCTTTCTATAAGACTTATCATCACTAGCATACAGCATTTAACAAGATTTAATATGGATAAACAATATAGGCATAAGAAGCTATTCTTTTTGGGTTTCAGAGTAAATAATGGATTGAATACAAATTCCTACTTGAATGTTACTCAACAGACTGTTACACAAATGGCTAAGCTAATGGCCACAGAATAAAGGTTAATGGCCAGAGAATAAAGGATAAACGTTTTGGCACTTACCCAATAAAGAAGAGAAAGTGCTTTTTTTATTAGACTGCAGTAACTGCAGTAATAAAATTATTGATAACAGATTGCAGCTTAAATGCTGCTTGTAGTTTTTTATTGTAAATGTATTAATGGCATATTTTCATTACCAACACTGCTCTTATTTACCTCTTGTGCAACATGCAAAGTGCTTAAGGAGCAGAAGCCTGACACCTGCCCTGTGAAGAATGTACTGAACACATCTATTATATGTGGAAACTGGAGGTAAGGAAAAGGCAGGGTGCAGCCAAAGCCTGACCTAACTTCCCTGCCACAGAAACAGGGAAAGTACCAGCAATCTCTGCTCTCTGCCTCTAGATGAACACCCTGCTTAATGACAACTTAATACAAAAACTGCAGTTGCTGCTTGTCAGCTCTTGGACAGAGTGGTATTATTGTTGTACAAATAGTAATCACCCTATATAAATAGTAATTACTGAGTGAATTCTCTTAGAATCATAGGATGTCCTGAGTTGGACCCACAATGACTAAGCCCAGCTCCTGGCCCTACTTACCACTTGATAAGTGGCCAGTATTTTAGAGGTGTTGACTTAGTTTATTTGTAAAATATTTTAGTGGACATATGCCTTCTATAAATATCCCTGAGGGAGAGGGGAGCAGGGAGGAACCTAAAGCATGTGATATGCTAAACCATCCCAGGTGTGTTACCACATTACCACAATAAACTTGCAGCTTGTGAAAAATGACATGTTAGAACCCAGAATGATGGAAAGTAAGCCTCCAGGATGCCTCCCTGCATTCAGCCTCTCCCCCATCCACATACACTTGTTCATTAAAGCTGTCAGTCAGCAGTCTGCCCCTGCTAGGATGTGACAGCCTTTTGTATGAGGGAATATTTAAACTGCTTCCCGTGAGCCTTTTCAGCCTGTTTGACTAACACTCCTCGAGCAGTGGCCACCACTGCCTCAGACAGCTCCTATCTGCAGCCATTGTTTTCCAGGCCTGAGAGCAACCCTTACATTTCTGGAGTTTTGGGGGGACACTCCTGGGGCACTGGGCAGGGACTAAAACACCTGGATGGGCTGTGTCCCCTGCCCCTCTCCTGCTGCTTTCTCTCTCCCAGAAGGAGCTCCTTGTCCTTGTCCCCACAGCAGGTGTAGCAGCAATTTTGGGGACTCAACCCAAACCCAGATGGATCTGACAGCCACTGGATAAAGGGGGCTCTGGGCATGCAGATCAGTGCTGGGGTAAGGGGCTCTGGGACAAGCCAGGATGAATCAGAACACACACAGAGAATGGGGCCAGCAAGGCTCCATCCCTTCACTGGTGGTGTTTCTGTGCTCCCCAATGCCATGGGTGCTTCCTGGAGCCCATCCTGACCCTCTGCTCCCTGCCAACAGTAACACTCAGTGCCAGAATGTTACGGTAAAGACACGGTCCAAGGATTACCCTGATGGTTTGTCTTGGAAAAAAGATACTGACATTGTCCTACATTTTAACTATTGCTGCTTGTGACAAAGTATAAGAGCAGCGAGAGGAAACTGACAAATGAACACAGGGCTTGAACAATGAATCCAGGGTTGGATCCATTGCCCTGTTTATCTGAATGTCACAGTTTTCTATCCCACTGTCCCAAAACACTTAAATTCTACACTCTTCCCACATACTCAGAGAGCTGTGGGAATGACAAGACACACCAGGAGGATGTGATGCAAATCTTAACATCTCAGGGACACAGAGAATTGTATCCCTTCAGGTTTTCACCTAATGCTTCAGCCCACATTTTGCAGGAGGATTTTTCCAGCCCTCTCCTCCAACAAGGGACAGCAAAGAAGCACACTGCTCAAGCAGCACACTCTAAACAGAGGGAGATGAAGTGATGCCAGGGACTCTCAGGAGAAAGAAGCCACTAAAACCCCCCTGGTCCTAAGGGCAAATCCTGCCCCAGTCACTCATCCCCACACTCCTCCAGCTTGGCCAGGATGAGTGGCTCAGCTTCCTCCCCGCCACCATCCTCCCCACGCCTCCAATCCTTTTGTTTTTCCCCTTTTCTCTTTGAGCACTGAGCTGTGAGCACAGAAATCTGAACCTTGCCAAAACGCTTTGGGGACAGCACAGAAAGGAAACAGAAGAGGCAGCAAATCAGCAGAGGAAAAGGGGGGGACACATCTCTCCTCCTCCTCTAGCTGGAGAGAGCAACAGACAGGAGAAAAGCAGGATTCTCCCCCTCTCCAGCTGGCGTCACACCTCATTAGGGAAAAGCCTGTTTAACGTCTTTCCCTCCCCCCAGCCCGGTACTAAATCCCCCCTGAGTCAGGCAAGGACTGTTGGGAAGAGGCAATAACCAGAGCAAGGGTGGGAGCCAGGATGGCCACCTCTCCCGGGAGTGCTGGCCCAAAGCAGGGCTAGCAGGGTGGGCAAGGGGCACCAACTCATCTCTCCCCACACCCTGGGGCAGACAGGGCTGGGGCAGAAGGGCTGGGACACCCCCTCCTGCTGCCTGCCCACACCCACACTCGGGCAGGGATGGTGAACCCCACCGGCTGGGGTCTGAAACAAACAGTGCTTTGGATGTCTTTTTGATATCTGCCCGGATTTTTGAGAGGGAGCACAGTCAACCTTCCCGAAGAAAGTAAACAAATGAGCCCACAACAGTGAGGCCACTGTCACCAAGCCAGCATGGGGTGGCCACGGGGCGGCTGCACGTGCTGCTTTTTGAGCTGCCAGCCTCCAGCTCCTGCTCCAGCAGGCTGACTGTGCACAGGGCAGCCTCACAAAGCTTCATTCCAAAAGACAGACCCCTCCAAACCTGCAAGAGCCCAGTGTAAGCAGGCTGGGTGCTGAGGTACAAGTTTAGAGGTTTTTTTCTGTGCTGGAGCTGAATCATCTATAACTGAATGTGATGGACATAACGAGTTTAAGCACAGCTAAGCCTTGTCCAAGTTAGCCATCAGTTTAAAAACCTCAATCCCTTCAGCTCTATTTCCATACCACTGCTGTTATCAGCTTTCCATTGCAATGCTCCACAGTGACTCAACAGGCTTTTGCAGAGGCTTTAGGAGATCACCAAAAGCTACCAGCGGGACGTGCTGAGCCAGCCCCAACCCATGTTCTGAAATTTCAAAGCCGTCACTGAGTCAAGACAGGATGTTCTTCTCCCCTCACAGATAATTCCTGACAACAGGCATCTGGGCAAAAGTTTGGCAAACTCATGCCAAAGGGTACTGGGATTGGGCAGGAAGATGGAAAGTCAACTGCAAGTCTGAAATGCTTCCAAGAAGCACCATTTATCCCTGCTGGTGTGAAGTCAGTGTCTGTCAGCGTGCTCAGCCCCTAGAACCTTCTCAGAATGCCTGAGAGAACCAAGGCCCCACTCAGCACACTGCCTGCAGCCCAGTGCCATGTTCTCCCTGCCTGGGACTCCTGCCATCACATGGAAATAGTTTCCAAAATATGAAGCCTACTGAGAATCTTCTGCACGACAAGCCAGGAGAGCACTGCAGGGCATTAGGGGTGTTCCTAGGGCAAACAGCAGTGGAATTAGCTGGCTGCCAAAAATTCATAAAGAAGTTACAGCTCCTGGTCCTGATGGAGTCTCCCAGACATGCCATCTTAAAATTAAGTGGCTGCTGGAAACACTATGTGTTATCCAAGTCTGCAGCTGGATGCAAGGATGCACCTCCCACCTTCCTGCACGCTGCCCTCTCTATGATTCTGCACAGCTTTAAGGTTTCCCAAGCTAAAAGGATCCCAAATCTCTTCACTCTGCCTTTCCCCAGCAAGGAAAATGAGTGCTAAATGCCCTCCCTGTACTCCTGGCTGTGGGGATGAAGTAAGCAAGGAAGCATCATCATCTTCACTCTCAGGACCACCAGCTCAGAGAGAGCCAGGCTGGCCTTCTACAGTAGGTTTGGGGTGTGAGTTGAAGAGATTAATGACACATCACCAGTGGTCCTAGCTCCTCTCTGAGCCTCCCTTCTTGTGTGAGGTCAGGGGATGAAGAGCAAATACCTATGGAGGAAAAAAGCTGTCCTGTCAGGAGGGAACTATCATTTGGGGAGGAGGAAAAAGCAAGAGCAGGAAAGGTATTCCCTTTTCCTGTTTCTTCAGGTTCCCCCTTAATGTCTGCCAATGCCCTCTGAAATGTCTACCTTCCCTGACTTTTTAGGCTATTTGGAACATGCTGTAAAATAGGAGAATAATGTTACTCCAGGGCTAGGCAGAGGTGTGAGATGCCAGCTTTGTATGAGGGAGATTGGCTATAAACAGAAAGCCAGGGAGAATTTGTTGTATTGCCTCCACATCATGGCTGTCTGCAAAGAACAAATCCCCCATGCTCCCACCAGTGCCACCAGCACAAGGGGTAACATCAGCCACCCTCTGAAAGGGAATGCAGCAGACACTGAATTCTGCTCAGCTCAGCCTCAGTAGGTTTGCAAATGCAAGCTGTGTGCCATGCCAGTGGACATTTTGGTCAGGCTAGAATGTTCCACACTTGGTTTATAGGCAAACTTACATTTTGTCTTCCTTTCCCCCTCTATCAGGATGCTTCAAACTCTGAGACCACCGTGCTCTCTATGTCCCACCTATCCCACTTAGCAGCACAGTTGGAGTTCTCCACCCACATTAACCTGCTGCCTGATCTCTCCCCTGGGACAGGGACCCTCCCCTATTTGCACAGCACGATGCTCCTTGCTCTCCAAGTGGAATTTTTCATTGCTGTGTAATACAAGCACAAACGAGCAGCTCATGCTGGGTGGCTAAACTGTACTGAAAAGAGATTTCAGACTGATCAATCCAGTCCCCCTCATGCCCCATAGCCATGCACCAGTGCTAATAATGCTTTCTTCTCCTCCTAGCTCATCTTGCCTGCAGTGCAAGTGATTTCAGAACTACATTTGTTATGAATGCATGCACTGTCATCACTTTAAAGATGTAAAACTGCTACTCCTTCCATTTCTTGCCCCTGGCAAAGAACCCTTTCAGATGGACAGGGTGCATCTGAAGCTCTGAAGTAACAAGTGATTATTTTCTGTTTAGTTAGGTACTAGTATTTTATGCCTCTAAAACAGTTGCCATCCCAGAGCATCAAAGCATTTCAAGAACACTCAGAAATGCCTTGTAGCACTTGGGAGGGCACACACCCACATGCAGAGCAATTTTACAGACAGCCCAGCTGACACAAGCCCCAGCACCCACACCATGGGTATGCTACACTCAGTGGTGGGGCTGACACTTGATGCCACTGCAATAATCTTTCTTTTTCCACAGATTTATGAGCAGCCAAAGCCTTTGGAGATGGTGCTATTTCCCTCCAAAGGATAATTTCTCCCTTTCAGAATAATCCCCTCTTCCTTCAGTGCAGATAATCTACACCATTTACCATAAGCCAGTTATGCTGGCTGAGGGGCAAGCACAGCACTGGGCACTGAGCTGGCTTTACAACAAATGTCAGGCTCAGCAGAACCTCCAGCCTTTGGTTTGCAGACCTCTTGCAGACCCCGTGGAACACTTCCAAGAGGCCTGTGAAGGGCAAGTAAGAAAAACAAGCCCATCACCAGTCTGCTTAAATTTCAAATCAGGGCTCTATGTCTTTATGGGAAAAGTATTGGCACTATGGTCTTAAAAATAAAAAAAAAAAAAAAAACTAAACCAAAACACTGCCCTCCTCCCCCCAATCCCAGAGTGGCTGACTACTATTGCCCAAGCCACAAGTTCAACTCCTCCAGCTGAAAATAGCCTCCAAGCACAACAGTGTGAGAGGAAACACAGTCTGTTTGAATTGCATCCTGTTTGCCTCACCCTCAGACAGAAAAGAAATCATTTATTATCTCCTAGAAAGGCCCTCTCCCAATAGCTGTGCTTGTATGGTGAATCAGAAGTATTCAGACCATTAAACTATTTATTTGCAGACTGCACTGGTTTAGGATTTTTGGTTTTGTCTTTTTTTTTGTTTGTTTGTTTGTTTTCCCTTCTGGGAAGACAGGGTGAGAAAAGTGGTGAGCAGACACTTAGAGATTGGCACCATTCTGAAACTAACCCAAAATATTATATAGATCATATATCACCAAGCTCTTGCAGTCCCAACCAAAACAACCCCAAATTATTTCTCTCCACATACGCTGGATTTAACATTCCCGTTTATGGGCTAAGCACTACCAGAAGTTAAAGACTAAAAATGTTAGCAAGTGTTTTACAGAGCACTTTGGGTGAGCACAGTGCTGCTGGTGGGAAACAGCATCAGCTCTACCTGTTTTGAGATTGTTTCTGGAAACAGCACCACTGGGTTAGCGATGGTCCCTCCCCAGACAATTCAGCTGCACGATAAATAAAGAACAGCTGATCCTGCCATGTCACCATCTCCTGTGGTAAGAGGCTTCCTGGGTACCTAGTGGGAGTTCTGCTAAGCTTTTAAGCCCATT
This sequence comes from Erithacus rubecula, assembly GCF_903797595.1. Classification (NCBI taxonomy): domain Eukaryota; kingdom Metazoa; phylum Chordata; class Aves; order Passeriformes; family Muscicapidae; genus Erithacus; species Erithacus rubecula. The sequence continues at coordinate 2,194,866 of NC_136686.1, forward strand.
GGAAACGTGGGGAACAGTCTGTAGCTCCAAAGCCAAGAGGCTCGAGGTAATAATCCGATTTGAAAGCTCCTCCTCCTCTCCAGCCAAAGGCAGCAAGGGAGGATGAGATCAGACTGTAGATGCTCTTCATTTTAGGTCTGGCCATTGCACTCATCTGCCCAGCATGAGCACTGGGAAGGGGAAGGATGAGTGCCAAAATCTGGAATGGATTGCTTGGCTAAAGTTTATGCAAGGATTTCAAAACTTACTAGGAAAATAATTTTTTTAAAGGGAATTTTCACTGGTTTTGATACAGTTGGACTGGTAAATCTAAGCAACATCCACTTTTGTAGCTCAGGCACTGGCCAAAACTCTTGGAGGGTTTACTCCCTGCCATCAGGCACTTCTGAGGCACCAGGGCATTCAAGCTGTGCAGCTGATGTGCATCCTTCCCCACAAAACTTCTCCTCTAACAGCAACCAGTGCTGCTCCCCTCTCCAGGATGTTATTAGCTGCCAGATGATATGCAAGCCATGAAACAACTTATCCCCACGAGCCTGGACATAGAAAGTCCAGATCATCCCCTTAAGGAGTCAGGTGGTTTCCTTGCATCCCTTCTGTCCCTGAAACCAAAACAACCACCTGGCTTTTGAATGGAGGAAGATAGGTGCTTGCTCACCACTGCCTGAAAAAGCAGGGTGAAACAGTAAAATAAATTCAGGTATTAACAGGTTTTACTGTAAAGCCTTGCTTTTCCCTTTTAATCTGATCTCCACAGCCAGCCATTCTTCTGGCTCTCCCTGGATGCTGTGCAGAGTGCAGCCACACCACAAACAAACCCTGCTTGGGGCTCAGTGGGGAGAGTGGCCTGGAAGTGCTGCCAGCACTGAAAACTCTTCCTTGCTCTGGGTGGGACACAAGGGAAGCCACCAAGGGAGAGGGAGCCAGCAGCCACACACAGGTACCCCACATTTCTGCCACTGCCAAGATGAAAGGTGGGCAAGTTCCACCACAGTGCAATGGTGAAATCCAAGTTCCAGCACCATTTTTTTCCCTACTAATTTAGCAAAGAATATTTGAGAAATTATGAAAGAGCTGCCTCCTGCTATCAACTCTGATGGATCATCCAGGCAGCTACTTGAATGTGTGAGCTGCCTCTTTGCAACAGGCTTAGTCTCAAGCCTAAGAATAAGTTAAAACCACACATCATTCCATGGTCTAACAGTTGTTATGACTAGAGCTAATAGGTCTTTTCCATACTCTTAGATCAGTGTCTGTTCTCCTCTGGATTCCAAAAGCATAATCTTGCTTATCTATCAGACTTTCTGAATTTATTCTAAGCTTATGCAGTCCAGACATAATTAAAGGCAAAAATTAATGGCTTTAATACAATTTTTAAAGAAATTATTACAACAAACACAGATGCTCCCACCTATATGAGATGTATATGTGCTAAGGGATAGGTTTGAAATAGGAAATGGTGTTTCAAGCCAGTTGAACATTGTAATGCAAGTCACACATAGCTGGATTCGTCACTGCAGGATCCAATGTCAAAATAAATACAAGAAGTTATCTCTCCCAATTCACACTATCTCCAGCCCTATCCAAAAAGATCTGCATTTCACTGGATATGTGGGAAAGACCACCCTGGCATAGCTTTTAAAGACTGGCTGAGTTTCAGAGCCTCCACCCCAGTGACTGCTACCTATTCCACCTTCCCCACCTGGTGTCCTGTGGAACACATGGTGCTGCACAATCAAAATCCAAACAGGACCAAACAGAGCTGCCTGTGACTGAGGCAACTTCTCTTGGGGCTAGGAGCAGCCAGGAGACCCTGGGAATTCCCTTTCCCTTCCCCAGAGCTGGGAGAAAGAGATGCTCAAAAAACAAAGCAAAAAGCTGGCACTCCCAGGGTTTTGAGTGAGGGTAAAGGGCAAAAACTCTTCTTGCAACACACTGCAAGCAACTCAAGGTTCTCCCCACGGCCCAAGGTGGCCCTGAAGCACCATCCACTTGCAGTCCCATCTGGAAGGAGCTTGGCTCACACGTGTTTTTGCCAAGGGAAACAGCACAGAGCCCTTTGCGTGCTTAGCAGACACGCTCAGCCTTTCACTCCACATCTGGCAAGGCTGTTCCATAAAAAAGGTGATGGAGTGCTTGTGGCTCTCCTTCCAGGGCTCGGGATCAAAATCTTCTTCAACACACACGCCATGCAGGAATTCTTCTCCAGCTTCATTTAAAGCTGTCTTTATAGCCAATAAATTTGCAGATTGCTACAAACACTCGGCTATTTACACAATAACGATTATATCTGCCAGAAACGGAAAATAATTATTATTATGTTCATAAATGTTAATGCTAACTGCACTCTTAAAACACATATTATAAAAAGCATTGTAATTTGAGAGAAGGGCAGTAAACTGTTGCCCAGACAGAGAGAAAACCAGCTCTATTGCTATAATACTTATTTTACATACATTAGTTGGAGTATCTTTTTCTTCTAAATTTTCCTGATATTCAGAATATGAAAAAAAGAAAAAGGAACCTCAGACTTGTTTCATTATACTTGAAAACAAACAAAAAACTGACCCAAAAGTCTGTTACATCTCATAAACTGTATTACCCAGTTTTGTTTCTGCAATTCAGTGCAGAACTGATGACACTGGATTACCCAAGGATCTGCACAAAACGCTTTGGTTGGATGATATAGCTGATCTGCCTGAAGTGGGGGTGAAAAAGCTCATGATAACAGATAATTATATAACCAGCTTGTAAAAGTGTTATTAGTAGGGCATGGGATCAGGAAAGGCCTGGATTTTATTCTCACTTCATGCATTCACAGTGATGAGAGCTAAATCTCTGTCCGTCTCTCCCTCCTCCCCCACCCAAATGTTAGATAATTTTTAGCCAACCCTGTAAAATGCTTGCAATCTTTGAGTAAAAGCAAGGCTGAGGTTAATGTACTGCTACTTCTCTAACATTTAGATGCTGTGTTCCACCTTGATAACAAAAGAGAAAACTGGAAAAAAAATTTCCTCTGCTGTTCAGATACGGTAGCTTGAGGACTCAGGGGTAAACTCCAAAGTTCAAGATTTTAGTTTGAAAGGACATTTCCAGTCATTGGCTACTGGAATTCAGATCCTGAGATCCTGACTAAGTGATAAAATGCAGTAAAATGCCAGAAGGTCTCTCTTTTTTTCAAGGAAGAAACGGGAACATTAGACACTCTATACATTAAAATGTGTAGCAGAGCAAAAACCCTTACATGGACCTTGCTCTCAGTTATCCACAGCTGGATGTCTCTGGAAATCTTTCCTCAGGAGCAAATTTTGCTCCTCCTTTCCCAGGAACAACAGAGTCAAATCCAACCAGGAGAAAAATTAAACTGGTGGCAACGAACCTTGAAGGTCTGACAGTGACCTGCAGCACCAAGGTCTCTGAAACTGCTTTCATTTGCCAGAACATAAATTAGATTTCTTACTAGGTATGGCACTGGGGTTAATGGGAGCTTTATAAAGCCTTCTTTGAACATACAGATTATCCTTTTCAAAAAAGTGGTTTAAAGTACAGTACTGTGAGCCAGGAAACCTGGCTCTGGCAGGGCTGGGTGACTTCAGGCAACCCACTTGACTATTCTCTGCTCTTTCTCAATGTGCACAGCAGAGACAAATACCTAAAGCTCCCATGAGGCTGAATATTTGTCAGACAACGAGAATCAGCTTAACTCTTCACAGACCCCTCCAAGCAGATGATGTTTAGCCATTCCATAGAAGCAGTGATGCTCAAACTTCTCTGAAGAGAAGGTCCCCCAGATCCCAGAAAAGGACACCTGCACTGGGCACCTCACATGTGCAAGAATCCTCAGTCTCAACGTTACCAGATAAATTTTTTTTTTCCAGCAGTGAAGGAAATGTATTGTCCTATCCAGCATTAATGTCCAAAGGAGCAAATCTGAGAAATTAGGAAAGATTCAAGTTTAGGAAAAACCATGCTTCTGCCTGGACAACTCAACAAACAACTTTCCTCCCCAGGATTTGATTTCACTGCAAGAATGTTAAAAACTACTTCAAAAGACAACCAAATAAATTTAATTAAAAGAATAATGAAGCATTTCAAAAGCACAACACAAAAAAATACCAAAAGTGTGAGATGACACAGAACATTCAGTGCTGAGAGCAAGGATCACTACTTTCCTTCCTAACAAATTCATCCTAGGTATCTCCAGGGTGAAAACCAATACTAGCTTAGAATCTCCTTGCAGAAGATGCCTGCCATTCCTCCCAAGCTGTCATAGTTATATACTCCTCATATTTTAGTGTCTCTATAGAAGCCCCCTATAAAATTTTAAATAAAATTTGTACAAAATAATCCTGTGATTTCCAAAGCTCCTTAAAAGAACATGGAGAGCTTTAGTTGTGCTCTACACTGCAACATTTCAGATTTCCATCTCCAAAGACTGAGCACAGCTCTTTTCTGCACACCCCTGCTCTTAGATCAATGCATTCACATGCTGCTCCTGTTTGAAAAATCTACTTGCCCATGAGTTCAGGTGACTCTGACCTGGTCACTCCCAAGGAACTCAGTCCCACTGTGTTGATGTCTGGCAACATTTCCTCTGACTCAGCCTTGCTAATATAATAAAGCTTCAGTAAGAGGAACTCCAAAGACTGTTTCCCAAGTCATTCCCTTCTAGCATGCAGAAATCTCAGGAAGTTGTTTGAACTCAATAACCTCCACACCATTTCCACACAGTCAAAATAGAACAAGAAAAGGCAAGCAACAACAACAACAAAAAAAATCACATCCTACTCTGCAGCCTACAGAATTTACTCATTCCGGGGTTTCTTGCACAGCAGACAGTTAAGCAACCACAACAAAGTAACATCACTTCCTTTTCCTCCAAAAAAAAATTTTAGTGTTAAAAAGTCCACCTATTCATTTGCTGTGAGCAGCCTCAGTCAACACAGGAGCACATCCACAGCCAGCAGTCAAGGAATAGCATCCAGGACTAACTTGCTATTGATTTCCAGCTGGTGTCCAAAGTTAGGAATTTCCTTCCCCCCTCTTCCCCAGCTGTCCATTGATGCAAAGAACAGAAGAAAAAAAAAAAAAGTCCATAACTGTTTAGACTTACATCTGTATCCACTGATATATCTTAATTATTTTTCAAACAAAACCAAATGATATTTTCCTAACAGCACTTGCAAAAGAGCTGGAGCAGTGTGATCCACTGCTATTCATTCCTTTGGACACAGATCCAATCTTTCAGTCACTCTGTGCTTATTGGCTTTATGGAAGGTAGAGCAGCAAGGAGCACTAAAGGATTAATTCTCACAATAGTGGGAAGCAGGAGTCCTGGCTCTTGAGGGGGTGAGTGGGGGAGAAGGGAGAAAGAGGAGTGTGTAAGCTGCATCCCTTGGACTTCCTTGCTGTGATTGCATCTTCTGCCTAAAGCTACCTTAAAAGGGAGCTGGCATGGAAATAGTGCCCCAGTGACTTAAAATGTAAAAAAGCATTACAGGAATTTTGCTTTAAACCTGCAAAGACTACCAGAAGGGGTTATGTGTGAGATAACTCATGGCAGAGCTCAGCAGGGAAGAGAATAGCTAAGGCACAAACAGTTCATACTCTGTTTGTTGTGAGTCACACAGCAGCTGAACAGATTTATGATTCAGATGTTTTACTGTTGGTTATCAGCGATTAGCTCCAACTGTTAGAAAAACAGAGAAAGATTAAGCTTTTGTCTGCTCCAGCCCTCATCCTTCCTTTGCCTGGCAGCAGGGGTTACTGATTGTTTCTGTCCCTTTTTTAACATCAGAATGGCTCTGAGCCACACTCACTGCAGAAGCAGATCACACTGCCAATATTGCAATCAGCATCAGATTCAGCAGTAACCACTCAAGTGTGACATCATTTGTTCAGGCATATATGCAAGTGTATTTCTGAAATTTGGTTATGTGGCAACTTTTGAGAGTGGGTTTTTTTCCAACCATAGAAACCATTTGAGACACAGAAAGGGCTAACAAAAAAGGACTGGTTTTGCTAACTTTATCTTCAAACTCTGTATGAATCCTTACAGTATTTAACCTCACAACACCCATGTGGGCTTCTCACAGACAAGCTAAGTGATTTGCCCAAGATCACACAGGAAGCCAAATGCAGAGCACTAAAACTGAGCACGAGAACTCTCAGGCTAGACCTCTGGCCATTGCAGCATTAATCAGTTTCTAATTCAGTTTAATTGAACTTAATGCTCAACTAACAGATTTCTGCCAACCCACTATAACACGTGCAGCTCTACATTACAGATCTGGGCTTTTCTGTGAGCCACATCTTTATGTGTGAATGTGATGATGCAGCCTAAGGGACAGAGTTCTCCTCAGCACCTCCACAGCTGGAGGACCTGAAATGCTGCTGGCCTTCAAAACCACACTGCAGCTAAACTCTGTGGCTGTGGAGGAGAGGAGGAGGACACTGTTCCTTGATCACTGCATACCACAGACCAAGGTCCAAAGATCCTTATGGGAGCAACTGAACACAACACCCAACTTTCCAAATGCTCAGAGCCCATCACAACTGGAAGAGGATCTTAGGGCAGAGAGAAGGAATCAGGGTAATTTAACCATCTGCAATGCTGATACAGCAACTGTGGGTTCTGCTATAAAAACAGAGTTCCCCTGCAGTACCTTGGTCATGGTTAGAGCTCACAGCAATACCAGGACTTGCACCTGATGGCAGATTGCTCTCCTAGAGGCAGCACCACTAATCCAAGGCAACCCTGGACTAATGCTTACGTGCTGCCCCAGAGCTCAGCATAAGCAACAAACATGATGCTCTTGGTGAGTCTCCAGGCTGCCACGTGCGTGTTCCCTGATCACAGAGTCAGTCTGTGTGCAATCCAACATGTCTGGGAGACAAACAGGCTGCACATCTGCACATCAGTGCAGAAAGCCAGCATCAGCCTCATCAGGCAGAAGTTACACAGACCATGGGAGTGATTTCTATCCAAAACTTCCCAGACAGGAATAGAGGAGGCCCCTGACTTTCCTGGACTGCCTGTTAAAGTCAGAGCTGCTCTCCTTGAGATGCTGTGCACGGTGTGTGCAGATTAAGCTCCATTAGCATGAGACACTTTTGAACAGTAGAAGCTAGAACTAAACTTGGAATTAACTGGACTGGTGTAAAATTATACCTTAATGCCCACAGAAACCAGATTAGAAGACAGATGGTGAAGAGGAAAGAAGAAAAAAAGAAGAGTGGATTGGATCTACATATGTGGATTTACATTCTGTGAGCTTGGCACACATCTTAGAGACATTTTTTATTTCCAGCATAATAGAAAGTTGCCTGACAGTGCTGGTAGACTAGATAAGGCAAAAAAAAAGAGCAGATGCTTTTGAAGGGCTTTGTAGTATGAATCTTTGACAGAAATTTAGAGATCAAGGTGGGTAGGAACACTGGAGGAAAAAAGCCCTTTCAGATATGGTGGGAGCATAAAAAGGCAGAAAAAAATAGGAAAAGGAAAATTCAGGTGAAGCAAGAGTAACTGTCAGGGTCCAGATCACAAGCAAGAGTGCAAGAAACAGAAATGCAGCTTGGACAGGAGTGTGCAGAAACCTGAAAGTACAAGAAATTTAGTGGAAGCTGTCAAAAATGAAATAATAATGATAGGTATATAATGCTGAGGAAAGGAACATAAAACATCAATACATCTCTGAATGAATGCAGAGTGAATCTACACCACAAGCACTGCACACAGTTCTGGACCCCAGACTTGGGGGAAAAGAAAACACAGGAGAACTGAAAAGCTGGAGGAGAACAACAACAGTGATTAAATACATGAAACAGCTTCTGTGGGAAAAACAACTATGCAAAACAATAAAAAGCCAGAAGTGGCATGGAGAATAAATGAGTGCTTGTAGTCCCTTCTGAAAAAAGAATGGACAGACAGCAAATTAAATTATCAGGACAGAAACAAGAAAAAGGAGACACCTCCTTGCACAAGCAATAATTCTTCTGTCTCTTGGCCATGGAATATTATGGATGCTATAAGAGTACATGGGTTCACAGAAGAAAGGCAAGTTAACAGAAAGGGGAGGTGGGAAATCTATCAACAGCTGTTAAGTACAAAATTAAGTTTTTGAGCTGCAAATGAGCCAGAAACTGGTAGCACAGTCTGGGGAAGTATCATTGCTTGATTGCCCTGAACTGACACTCTTCCCTGGGTATCTGCTGTACAACAAGAGACAGGATGCTGGGCTAGGGGGACCTTTGATCTAACCCTGTACACCCATTTTTGTGTACAAGGCAGAAAAGGGTTTCTATTCCATGCTGAATCAGGTTGGGGACACTAAAATCAGGGAAGAACGTGACTTAGATGCTAAATGCAGAAAATACTGGTTGCCTAGAGTTGAATGTCATACAGGAAGGAAAATGTGAGGGTTCTAAAAAAAATAATAAAATCTTGTTATAGCATTAAAACGAAGGACAGAGATTAAACTTTTGATGGCAAGTATGTGCATGAATACAGAAAGCTGCATTTCAGATGTAGAAGGGAATAGAGACTTGATTTCACATAACTTGAGATGCAAGGAAGGAGGCAAAAAAGAGGGGATAAAAGAACAGTATTGAAGAAGACTCCCAACATGTAAAAACTCCCCTCTCCTCCAGTGCCTCAAGCTATTAGCAGAGTGGAGAGAAAAGAGATGAAAAATGCAGTTTGACCCGCTGGTTCAACTCCAACAGATGAATTTGAGATGAGACAGTGGAGATGATCAGGTAATCAAGGTACTTGACAGACACATGGAGATCAGAGTTCATCCCCCAGCTGTGCCACAGACTTCCTTCATGATGGTGGGCATTTCACTTTTTGTTCCACAAAATTGAGAAAATATTTTCTTAGTGCACAGGGAAGCTGTGGGGCTGAATTCTTTAAACATCCAGGATGCACTGTGGGGCCTGAAGCAGCAGAGTTAGGACAGCAAATGGCCAGCACTCCCAGAGTGGGATGAAAACACAGGGACAGGGGAAAGGATTCCATTGCAGGAAAACAGCTCAGGGACATTAAATTCAAGAGGGTGTGAAGGGAACAGGTTTCAAAGCCAAAGTCAAAATACAAGATGCAGGAAGTGTGCTTAAGGAACTAGCAAGTTTGCAATGCCTCTGAAGGACAATGCTGCAAATTGTAGGAAGGAATCAGCCTGACAGTAACAGGAGGGGAGATAAACGGGGTAATTTGGAACAATGTACCAAGTACTGCAGTGTCTGCCGACATCAAAGATGCACTTGAGTACTCAGAAATAAAGAAACAATACTCAGCTCTACAAGAACAGCAGTACAGGCTGTTTGCATCCCCCGCTTTAGTCTTAAATGCTTAAGATACACTAATACCTTTAAAACTTATCTAATGGTAAATTTGAAATTACTCCAACCAGTAAGAGCTGAAGCTTTCCCTGACTTTTAATCAATCGCTTAAGATTATACTTAGAAACTCCCAAACCAAATATTTGCCAAGAGGTGTAAAACAACTCCCAGACTGAACTGGCAGAAAACACAGAGGAGCCCAGAATAGACCTTACTGATAGGATAAATTGAGCCTTGACATGTGTGGAGCCCATCTGCGAGCGACGAGGAGTACGCGCTTCATTTCTGTTTATTCCCTTGGCTCTGGATGAAATTTCAGGGGTAACTTTATAGCAACACTACCCAGCTCCTCCACCTGCAGGACCCCTGTGCTTGCTCACAGCCCTGGGCACTGCTGATGGCCAGGCTCTACAGGGAGGTTTTAGGTTTTTTAATCCTAAACCTGATTATCCGGCTGAGTTTTGTTTGCTGTGTTATTTTGCAGCCTTTCTCTGCTCATCTCACAGTGCCCCTGGCTGCTGCCAAGCACCTGCCCACAGCCTGATCACAGACCTGGAGAGCCTAGAGATTGGAAACTAACCAGAACCGCTGGCTAACTGCAGTAAATCAGGTTTAAGTGCTAAGCATCTTATTTAAGACAATGGAATACTAAACTTCACCATCAGACCAATGTTTTAAAAGTTGCAATGCATATTTTAACTCAATTTTTTAAGCGAAAGCACTTTAATACAGGTCAAAAGAAACAGTTCATTCTGCAAACAGGAAGAAACAATTATGATTTTGCAACTTAAATCATTAAAACAAAGTCAAGCAAATGTACATTAAAGCCATAAATTGCTCAGACATGTACAGAAGAAAATACTGACTTGAATGTAAAGACTTAGTTTGGCTATAAACCTCTGGATCACAGCAAGACCCCAAAATAATCCAACTTTAACTAGCATAAAAAGCAAAAATCACTCAAATCATACTCAAATGTTGCTCTGCTTGCTTGTTGGAATTAAAAAGTTAAAAATTCTAGTTTTAACGGAGCAGGTTAAGCTTCCCAGAAGTCTGAGGGTAAAGGGGTTGTCAAGACACTTGGACGAGCTTTTCAAAGAAAATCTCCAAAACAAGGGGCTGGGCTGGCTACACCTAACAGGTTGTATAGAAGAGGTATAGGAGAGATGAGGTATAAAAGAGGAATAGGGAGGGTATAGAAGGCATCAAGAGCACAGCCCTGCAGGGGCCCTTGGCGGGTGCTGGTAACGAGCAGCTCAAGAGCAGGCGCTGTAAAAACCCAGGGCAGCCTGCCACTGATGCCTGGAGTCACATAAAATTAATTTAAATTGGAAACAAACTGGCCCAGGTAGCGTTCACCCGAGTTTCAAACGATGTTAAGAGCTGAGGGCACATGATGCATTTTGCTGGCAGCTTGGTCATTAAAATTAAATAGGAAGTGGCAAAGCTGCAGGGCAGGTGATAGCGTGGATTTGTGTATAAAAAGCAACAGTGAACTTGGGAATTATAGACACTTGTAAACCTTACTTTAGTACCTGGTAAAATGGCTCAACTGGGTAGTTAGGAAAGTTAGATTAATGCCATACAGCAGACCCAGATTAGCATGGTATTTCCATAAGAAAAATGGGCACATCCGTGCTTTCTATAAGGAGTGCCAGGACAGTGGTTAAAGAAAAATTGGTAGATATAATTAATTTGAATTTTCAAACAGCCTTTGGTAATATTAATCACCACAGTCTATTAGGGGAACTAGTCGTGGGGTGAGAGGTAAACATCCATCAATAGATTAAAGCTAATTTAGGAAAAACGAACAGCATGAATAAATAGCCAGTTTCCAAGAAGGTTAATGGGGGAAGTCCCAGGGGTGGATACTATGATCAACATTTAATATATTAAATGATCTGGAAAGGGGCATATACAATGTGAAATAGGGAGAAAAAATTGTTGATGATACTGCTCTATAAATTAAATAAAATCAGTAAGAACTAGTAGTATGAATCTGAAGCATCCACCCAAATTACAGCAAATAAATGTTACTGCACAGAAGTGCAAGGTTATGCAAATTGGCAAGGAGAGTTTGAACTAATAGTAGATGTGGATGGGTTTCACATTAATTGTAACCATTTGGAGAAAGATCTAAGTGGTCTTGTGGACAGCACAGGGAAAACATCTGCTTAGTTTCCAGTCATAGTCAAAACCACAAACCAGATGTGGAGATTTGTATTAGAGTGAGGTAAAGAATAATATGGAAAACACAGTTTTTTCTCTCAAACATTGCGTTCAACCCGTTTGCCTTTGCAACAAAACAAAACCTCAGAAACTTACAAGTCCACAAGGAACTGACAGCAATTTACAGCCCCAGAAAGATGCTCATCTAAGAACCCAGTTACAAAACACACACATTACAAAACTCAAGACTGACTGAACCCTTGGTAGCATGACTTTGGATGGCCTAGAGTCCATTAAAAAGTCTGTTGAATAGGAACCCTAATGACTTTCAAATTTCTGGGCTATGTTCAAGGGGCGGTAAGTAAGAGGTGAAACAATCCAAGCATATGATAACATAAAACAGGCAGAGAAAGCCATCTGGATGCACTTATTCTGCATTCCCACCCTCTTTTTCTCCCAATAGGACAGGAGCAAGGAGTCATTCAACTAAATAAAAGACAATAGATTTAAAAGTGATGAAAGAAAATATTGCTGCACCCACGCTTACAAAAGTAACCCAGAGAACTCTTCTCTGTGAGGTATTTATTGAAGCAATAATATTAATAAGATTAAAAACCACAAAACATCAACAGTGTCAGCAATTGGAGCTGAGAATTCTGCAGTTTTCCCACTTGTGGGATTTTACTTTCTTCCAAGGTATCTAATATTAGGCATGACTCAGGACTAGAACAAGCCTCATCCAGAACCTGCTCAGAGAGTTCACTCTGAGGAGGTGGATGGTTTGTACATGAAAGTAGCTCAAAATGAAAGAGGAAGGAAACCAGGAAGACATGATTTTAACTTCACTGTGTGAGTTACATTCAAGGAAAAGATGCTTTAACATATCACAAGAACAGCAGGAAAAAAAATGCTGAGAAACAGAGCTTTTCACCTTTAAAACATTCAGTCTTCTGTGAAATGTGGTAGGAGCCAATATCAACTCTGCAGTTACTATCACCAACTCTCCCACCCAAACCAAAGGGGAGACTTGTTTTGCATGCATTCAGGTTAGAGTGAGGACTGAAAAGCAGAATAGCTGTTGCTGAATTGCAACGTGCACAGACCGAACCTGGAGCACACATTGCTGTGAAATTAAAGAGGAGGAGCTGCTCCTCTGCTCTGGAGCTCATGTACCATGGCCCACTTCAGGCAAAGAGAAAGGTGAGTGTGAGATTACCAACCTGATGGCCATCCATGGGTGTAAAAAAAACAGTATTTAATGAGAGCCAACCTTTTCTCCTTGTTGGTGAAGGAAAACACCTCCATCCAAACCCAGCCTCTGAGCACAGCTGGCTGGCTTCCAGAGCACTGGTGTGCACAGCAGAACCACTGCACACGTGCCATCTAATTCCTTCTTAGACTCTCCAATAAATCCCAAGGTACTTGTCCAATACCTAGCCTGAATCTGCCAAAAGAATACACATCTCAAGTGTCCCTATCCTACTTTCTCAAATAATCCTAGTATTGGCTACTGAGATGAACCCATGATCCTAACCATCCCCTGCTTCCCAATCCACTTGATAAAATTCAGAGACACAAAAGGCATACAAAATTCTGCTTCTAATCCAGAACTACTTGGAGGCTACTCTCTGCCAAACACAATGTATTTGTCTAGTTTAAGTGTTTCAAGAGCAGAACTTCCTGCTTAGGAACACTTCTTTGTGTTTAGAATTATTTTTGCTCTCCTTTTCTTCCTATTATTTCAATCATCCAATTGCCTTCTCTCTCTTGGTGTCTCTGTTCTATAGATGCAGGTAAGTACCCAGTATATTCAAGTATTTCAATATTTCTTTCCAATACAATCATTCTCATGGTGTTATTCTGGTCGATACTCTGTGACTTCCACACAATTTTATAAATCTTTTTTGTACCAAGATATCCAGAAACAAAGTTACACAAAAGAGCAGTGGCTACATTTAAAAACAAAAACATCAAACTTGTTTACAAGCTCTCTTGATCAGTCAACTTTACTCTGCTTTACTCTGTAAAACACAAGCATGACCCATTAGATTTACAATGTTCTAAAAATTAGAATAAATACTGGGTGCAACTTGGTTCTCTGAACTGGGAATACATTTAGATCGTGTTCTTTAAGTATCTTCAAGAAAGGAAGGTTCAAGCAAATATAAAATACTGGTTTTGGTTAAAAGTCCTAAGACATGGCACACTTGTTCTCACAGCCAGAAAGTTCCCAACAACTAGCTCTGGATTATATTATTTATGTCCATTATGTGATAGCATAAACTCTCCAACTTGAATTTCTTTATACATGCTTTTAATCCCTCTCTAGGCTCTTGTACTTTTGAGTAACACTCCTTCAGCATTTTTTTACATCAATGAATTAATACACTGCCTACTTCTTTCTCTGAATTGCCAGTGAACTGGAGACAGAAACTACTTCTGGTCCCTGATAAACATCCTCTCACAGCACAGCTCAGTTACAGGCTTGCCAATGGGAGGGAGGACCTGAGGAGGTTTGATTATTGCTTTTATGGTTCTCAGTACAAATTAAGAGGCACAATTGAGATAAATCAGGTGTTTTCTAACAACTAAGTTATAATCATGTGTTATCTATGTTGAGTGACACCACTGAATACAACATCATATTAGCAGTGCTTGAATTTCTCAAGCATAGCAGGAAGCCTAAAATTAAAGAAAAGGCTACAAGTCGAGTGAACTTCCATCTGCAGAACTACTCTATGCATTTCCATGCTGTTAATGAGGTCTCATTTTAAGTCCATTTTCAAAAGCCCCATGTTTTGGGCACACCAGAGGAAGCAGTTGGCTGATGAGGGCAGGTTATTGGAAGACAGGACTCACACAGACAGATTTTCTGGAAGCACATGAAGTGTCTGGAGCTCATCCATGAACACCACACCGTGAGAGCTCTGCAGAGCACGTCATGAGCCAGCAGGACAGTGGTGGAGCAGCCTGGTTTCATTTCCTTCCCCACTGTCCCTTGCTTGCAAGCCCAGCTCTCTGTACCACCACAATACCTGGTCTTGATTCTGCTTTCTGCTGGCAAAAAAAAGACACAGCAAAGGCACTCTGAAGGATCACTCATATCTCTACATGCTGTTAGCCAAACTGGGATGTGCTACAGGACAATAAATGAATATATCCAAGGTCCAAGGAGCCCAATATCCTGCCCCAGACAGGGGCTAGCAGCAAATGCTTGGTGGGTGTGTAAGAAAGGTGCAAGCACACCATAAGGCTTCCCCCCTACCAGCTTCCAGCAAGCTGTGGCTTAATACTTCCTGTGCCAGAGATTGTATCTTTGTGCTTAATTGCCCTCGATGAACTTAGCTTCCATGAATTTGTTTAATTGCTTTTTGAACCTATCTCAACTTCTGGCATCCACAACATCCTGTGGCAATGAATTCCAGTTTAATTATGTCTTGCATGAAAAAATGCTTCCCTTTTGTGAAGGAAATTACTTCCTTAAAAAAAAAAAAAAAAAGAAAACACCAAAAAAACCTCCCCCAAAACCATCAGCCAACAACTATCACTATGTCAGATTCCAAGTTCTGGTAGTTTTGTAAGGGCTTTAGAGGAAACCACTGCATTCAGTTGTCCCCTCTGGCCTTCTGCAAAGGTTACTGCCCAGATTATCAGACAAGAGTGCTGGGGAAAAAGTGAAGTTCTACATCATGATAGTGGATGATGGTCCAAAAGAGCTGGTAACTTTCCCCAAACTGAAAAACAATGTCTGCCTACTTCCCTGACTGCTGTATACACTTGCAAAAATCCAGGGTTTCAGGACAGGATTTGTTCTCTGCTAGACTTCGAGAGAAAAGGTCTTGTTTTCTAAAAAGTATTCCGTGTTACACTTGCATAACTTTAGGTGCTGCAAGCTAATGCAAGATATCATAAAGAACATAATTTTTCACCTTGCTTGTATAACTAATTTTTGTAGCTTTAGTGGCTATTTATTCTCACCTTTTCAGCTCCACAAGAAATAAACTGAAGTACAGAAAAAGACTGTAGAGATAATATTCTATGAAACCTGTCTCTACTCTCCCCTCCTTTGTCAACAACCCAAATAGCACAAAGAGTCTTTCTATGCATTGGGTTTTCCTGACACAGGGCAAATTTGGCAAACAGCATGTGCTGCTTTGCTAAAGTGAAGTCTGAGGGGGTTTCCAGGGCTCTGTACCAAACCAAAGCACTGCTGGCCTTTGCATTGCCAAGAGGGAAGCAGGCACAGCCATCCACAGTTCCTCCTCACTGCCAGGTAAAGCATTAACTGACTAATTCCCTATCTCCTCTCCTCCTAATCTCTGCAGCCCTGCTTGAACCAGGGCACTCCACATTATAAATAGGTCTGCTTAACTGAGCTGAACAGCATCTCACTTAACCCAAAATGAATGCCAGTGGCTACCCTGCAGTAACACACTCCAGGTGCTGGATTCTGGCAGGGGCTGCTCACACCAGCACTGCCAGGTGCTCCTCTCAGCTTTCACACCACAACTGGACATGCTAAAAAAGTATTTTCTGATAAATCATGGGGTATTTGGGAATTTTCTGGTGGCACAAGAGGAGGTCCTAGAGGTTTTGAAGACTCAGGCTTTTCAGCCTTTGGTGCACAGTCAGAGGCTCAGCAGCCTAAAGGAACACAACACTTGCACTGCAGGCAAACCATCTTACCCTGTGCCAAGGCACTTGCTGAGCTCTTCAAAGACCTTAGAGCAGGAGCACAGAGGAGAAGGGGAAGGGCAGTTCCTGGGGAGATCAAATTCTCCTGTGAAGACAGGAAGCTGACAGCTGGCAAGCACTGCCCTCCACATGTTTCAGAACTCTCCTCCCCACGTTTTACCTATTTTTGTTATCATTTATTGCTGATGTGCCCCAAGAGTGAGGCTTGGGGCCAACTTCTCTGGATGGGTGACAGCTCCCAAAATGATAACAAAGCTCAGCACTCAGTTTTACTGAAGCCAGGCCCTTCCTCTTCATCAGCCCAACACAGAAGTGCACTCAAACCCCATTTTATTTATTTATACACATTGCTGCACTCTCTATTCCTGGCAACTGGTGCTCATGACATAGTGGCCTGGGACACGCTGGAACAGGGCTCTGGGTCACCTTGCAAGTGGTGGCAGCAGCTGCCTCCTGGATCAAGCAACTATTAACCAGCAGCTCAGGAGGGCTCTAAATTAAGTTCTCTGCTCCATTCCCACAGAGGGGGAGGGAGAAAAATACACCACCATCAAACCCTTATTTTCTTCCAGCAGGACTCCCTGAAGTTTCCCCAGTGCTCCCTCCTGTACTTGCAAGGATAAGCCACTTGACCATGTAGGACCTTTCATTATTCCAGCTGCCACAGCTTTCCACAAAATACACAGCCTGGTTTTGGTGGTGTATTTTGGGCACACCACTCCTCTGGCAGCACAGATCCAGCCCTTGGACCATCTCTGCCTGCACAGTCCCTACAAACCCTGCTGGCAGGGTTTGGGCACCATGGGTGCTTGGACCCAGTATCAGCCATTTAGGAGGGGATATGTATAAATAGCTGGTGTGCACAAACTGGAGGAGCAGCAGGGAAGGAGAGAGGAAGGGACAGAGGGAGGGGGAATCTGAAGTGTTGGGCCCCAGCTGTGAACTCCTCTTGTTTTTGTTTTAGGGTAATTAATGTTCCCTTGAATAGAGGCAGGGCATGGGCTCCTGTTTCTGCAGCTTTCAATGCTATCAGCAGCCCGGGCTGGACTGGGCTGGGAGCGAGGGGGGAGGTTTGTATTTCCTGCCATCCCCAGTAAATGAGGTAATGTGAGCATGGGGGCTGCAGGCAGGGCACAGCCCCCGAGCCCCCCAAACCCTGACAGCCTGCTCCCCAGAAACCCCTCCAGAGAGCCACTCACCCCTTCCCACCCTGCCATATCTATTAATTCTGCTGCCAAGGCAGGGACCCCACGCTCCCCTCATGCCTGAATTAGATACATTCCCCCTGCCCTCCCAGACGTCTCCATCCCCTGGTCCCCTGACAGAGCAATCATTTATCAAGTTGTTTCACGCGTTGTCGGGGAGGGGGGCCCCGGGGGACGGGGGTTTGTTTCGTCCCTTTGTTGGAGCTCCACAGGACCGTCCAGCTTAGTCTCCAGCCAACTGCTGAGAGTTGCCGGAGTCCGGGAGCAAATGTTAAAGGGGCTGCCTTTCATCTGCGGGCTGATCCTGCTGCCTTTTCATTTTATTCTTCCAGCTTCTGGGATGTTACTTGCTTACACGCCCCCACACCCACCCCACTATCATTCTGCATGCACGTCTTTGAGGGAGCAGGAGCTTATTTTCCATGTGCTTGTCTCCTCTCCTGTCACCAGTCCTCTCAGCCTCTGGGAGTATTTTTTACCACTGGCCTTTTTCTCATCCTAGAATGTGAGATACCATAAACCAAACCTGGTTAGGGGCAAGTCCTGCTCATACAGCCCATCCCTCCCTTGCAAGCTTCTATTCCCCATGTGCCTGGGAGATGAGTAACTACCTAGAGCACACCACCATCAAAACAGAGCAGTTAAAATCAAAGGAAAAAAGAAGCGACCGCTTGGCAAAAGAACTAAGTAACACAAAGAAGAAAAAAAAAAGAAACATTTCGAGCACTCTTGTGCTTTAAGCCCTTTTGTGTTCCCCACATGTAGGGCTGGAAGACAGAGGATCTGCTCTGTGTTCCAGACTGCCCACAGTCATGCAGCAGCCTTGTGGCACGTCAGCTCACCCTTCTGCACCACACCTGTGAGACCAGGATCCTGCCTGGATCCCAAGGATCCTGCCTGTCTGCACTCACTAACCAGCCACAGACACTCTTAGGATTCCTGGATGGAAGGAAATTTGCAAACACAGTGCATTAGAGATCTCTACCTGCACCCTAAAGCTCTTAGTTGCTGTTTTGGGAACAGCTGAATAACAGAGGAGAGCCCAAGGAGATGGGAATGCAAACACACTGCTTCTTTACCAAAGCCCATACAAAATGCTTGCAAATCTTATGGCTGCACGTATTTTTGTATAATTATAGTTACAGTTTTCTAGCAAGCTGCCAAGACTGTCCTCTCTGCTTATGTGTGATCATTTCCCAGCTATAGCTTGTTGTTAGTCCTTAGTTTAAAGGATGGACAGGGCTTAAGGGCAAAAACAAAGTAAAAAAAAAATATCCCACTTGCTTAGCAGCTAAGTAACCATTGCAAATTCCACACATTTCACAGCACAGAGGGCAGAAGCTGCCTGAGATCTGATATATTCCTCTCACCACCTTGCCTCCATAACTCTTCCTTGTGGAGGAGCGCTGGATTCATTTGCTTCCCAAGTCAATCAACAGAGTTCATGAGTCAGCCAAGGGAATGCTGAAAAGCAAGAGGGTATGCTCCTGCCCCCAGGAACTGATTACACTGCCTCTTAATTGTTCCCAGATTCCATTATCCCTGAAGAGACAGCAGCAGCACCAGCCAGCTTGTTGACAACATCCACCCCATACAGCCGACCTCATCAGACATACAGAAATTTGCATTTCTGCAATCATGGATCTGTTGAGACTACAATAGTTAGGTTATTAAAAAGAAAAAGTTAGGGCTTACAGATGTATACCAGAAAAACAATCTGTCTTGTGAGCCAGAGCTGCATATCCTACAGTTTTGAGTCTGCTAGTAATCACACAGTCAGAAAGCCATCTGATACCAGGACACTTCAAACCAACAACCACTAAGGCACTCTGTGTATTGCTGATCCAGGCAATTCCCTCCATTCTCAGCTCCTTCAATTCCAGTAGCCTCTCTACTCATTTTTTTTTCCCCTGTTTCCTCCTGTCCTCCCCCAAATGAGGACAAGGAAAGCTTTATTCCACTCTTCACTCACTGTTAAGTGGTGCATTTTGGGTTTTACATTGCAGCACAGCCTCACTTACTACTACTACTACTCCTTTCATGTATTCTGTGCAGGCTGCAATGGTTCAGGTGACAGCATGTGAAGGGGGAATGCTACATTCAGGACTATAAAACCAACCTGAGGTCTGTCCCATTATTCAAACCCTTTATAATAGTAATAAAATGAGTAATCACATCTCCATTACGCTTCATTCAGTACATGGGACTGTGAGACTAGGAAGTAAAGACAGCTGTTCGACATTGATTTTTATCCTTCTTATTCTTTATGTATCCCTCAGCTGTTCAATATTGATTTTTATCCTTCTTACTCTTTATGTATCCCTATGCCTAATTTGCTACATTGCTTCCAAGCCTGGCCACCAAATAAGCTATTAATTGCTTCACAGAACTTTTTCTGTGATGGCCTCCATACAGCATCTCAATCCAATAAGCATTAACTCTTCCCAATCTAGTTACAAGTTAATGATTTTTAATCTGATTTGACAAATGAGAAATTGCTGGGGGAAAAACTGACCAGCACCAGCAAAACTCACCTCTCTATTTAAGAGGTGCATCTCTATTTGAGATTGTCCCACTCACCCCCAAAAAGAATCCCACAAGCCCCATCCCTGGCATTTTTATGGCAGCATTTAAAACACAACAGACTTAATTGTTATTTTTCCCAGGGCTGGGAAAAGGTGGGTAGGCAGCAATACACCCCAGAGGCAGGGAAAGCAAGGGGAGTGTAGTGCTCTGGCCACCCAGAGAACCTGTGACAGGCTCTTCCCTGCAGCACTGCTCCCAATTCCAACTGCACCACCAACACTATCCAAAGCTGAAGATGGCAATAAGATGCTTCAGGCTGAACCAGAAATGCCAGGGCAGTGCTGACAAACTCAACTCTGCTGTTTTTAACACATGTCCCTGCTTTGGCTCCCTGTACTGGCCAATGCCCACGGCTGCTCCTCAGCTGGCTAATTCAGCAAATGAAAAACATGTCCTTGACTGGATCATCTGGATGACCAGCTGCTGGGAATGGAGACACATGGAAGGAGCCAGGGCCCATGCTGGAGCTCTGGAGCACAAATGGTGGGTGAAGGAGCCTTTGCACTCTGTGCTTCAGCTGATGCACTAACTTATGCCAGTCTCCCTTGGATTCACCAAAGCTCTTTCCCAGATCTCACAATAGTTTGTGAAGCGTTTTGTTTCCACAGCCGAGGAGAGGAACATCTCCTGAGCTGTTCTAGGGGAGAGCACCACAACCCAGACAGGTAAATAAAGATTTCTTGTGAGAAATAAGGCATAAGCAACTCAGCCAGAGTCATAAGTCCACAAAAAATAAGTGCCGAGACTGAAAATGCAACATCAGTATGTGCCAGATGAAAAAACTGATCCTTATTCCTCTATTCTTATTCCTATTCCACTCATTTTAAGGCTTTATTGTAAGCCAGACAACCAAAGCAATTTCAGGTGAAAAAGAGAAACAAACCAAAATCCCTCCAAAATTTAGCTTCTGAAACCCAGATCATTCCCTCTCCTTCCTGCACAAGCACAGCCCCACAAAGTTGAACTGGTGGATGAAAGCTACCATCTCTTAGGACAGAAAGAAGCTGTGGACCTCACATCTGCCATGCCTCTGGCTAGACAGATACAGCACTACACCCTCATGTAGCCAACAGACATCCTTTCTTTCCCTGTGGCAGCCTCCATCTCTCACACCCTGCCCACTTCCCAGTTGCTTTAGCAAACAAGGTGAGAACCACACAGCCAACAGCCTCCTTCAGTGCACAGCCTTGGTTTGTGCTCTCAGCACCACCTACCCTACAGAGCAAGCCCGTGGAAAAAGCATACAACCCTGTAATTAAAACCCATCATCAGCTACAGGTACAAGGCACTGAATTAAAGGTTGCAGTGTTTCCTGTCAAGTAAGTGGATTTGTAATCATTCAGCATGGGTTTCAACACACCAAAAAAAACCCCAGTAATGTACAACAAACCCCTCACTACCATGTCACAGTGATGATTTGAAGCAGGCACGTTCTCTACCATCACCACCACTTGAGATCAAATACAAATTACATTAGCAGACAATATTGGTCTTTGAAGGCAACACTGCAGGACAGAAATGCTGGAAAGTGTGCAGGAACACCACCATTTTCTGGGCAGCCTTACCCAAAGGTAGTGGTTAAAAATGTTTTTTTTCCCCAGAGTTAATATTCAGCTCTTCAACCACTTAGATGGTTAGCTAGATTTTCATGGCATCACTGCTGCTCACCACTGCCCTGTTAGAACATTTTCTATATTTACAACAGCACTGAGGGTGAAGCATTATGAACAATAATCAAGCATGCCAATATTTTCATTATTAAAATATGAGTCAAAAAGTGAGGTTTAAATTTGATGTCTTGTCAGAGCTGGCCCACTCAGCTCCCCAACATCATCATCCATGGAGAAAAGAGGGGAACACCTTCAGAGTGATTCATGTCATTCTAAAATAGACTCCTCTCATCTCTCAAAGTTCAATTTCTTTCCACTGACAGTGATAAATGCCTGCATGATCAGTCTGACATGACAGTCCACTTTGAACATTAGATTATTCTTGCCCCTTTGCTCATCCCCACTGCTTATCCAAACTCCATACCACGGTATGGCTGGCACAACTATTTGCCAGGCCACTCTATAAGCCAGCTCATGAAACTAATCCAGGCAAAAAATAACTGGAGGGAATGGGAGTTGAGGTGTTTTAGGTTTTTTTATCCACTGTCCAGATCAGCTGCCTGACCTGTTTCAATGCAGCCTCAGAAAGAGTTGCACTGGAACACCTGTGAAGGTGCTGATAGGGATTCAGAGACTAGATAATCACACAGATTTCAGGCATGTAGGAGAGGATGAAAACAATCTGTGTATTAAAAGACCAGAGGCCAGAAGTCTTGGCTATCTGTTCTCAACAATAAAACAAATAAAAATCTTCCTGTCTGGCCTAAGGCATTTCTCTCAAGGCAACAGCTGCTATTTTGTGTGGTGCTTACCCACAGGTCCCATTTGGAGTGCCTGCATAATGACTCCTGAAGTAAGGTATTCCTGCACAAGCACCATCCCTCAAAGGCAAACTATTCCCTACAGAATGAAAAAAAGAACTGCAGTTTCCAACCCAGACTTATTGTCAGTCACAGTTCAAATGGAGTTTCAAAAAAATGCTAGCAAAGAGTGTATCCCTGCTTCAGAACTAAAAGCTCCCCTTTTGCCCAAGCTGAATTTCAGCAGAGAGTATGCACTGCTAAATAATCTCTTAACTCTTTTCACAATTCTGCTCTCTTTTGGGGGAATTGCAAAATGGAAAGGAACAGAGAAAAGCATTCAGAGAACAAAACAGAACAGAGAAATGATGCACTCTTCAGACCATGGTTAACCTTGGTGAAAGCCTGAATCCAACAGAGAGGCTGGAAAAGAGACTTCCAGGGGTCCACTCTGACTGTACATTTTTGTGATTCTGTATTGGGGTTTCCTTATCAGTCTTTTCTGAAATCAAGTCTTGACTTTCCTCTCATAATGTGCCTTATTGGTCCTTTACACCTTCAAGCTCTCAGCCTCCATTTAGCATCACCTCTGTTCAGCTGCCTTCTCTCACTCCATTCTCCATGTATGACATAGCACAAAACCAGCTGCACAGCATGAACAGTCAGGAAAAGCAGCAAGCAAAGCCAAGACCCCAGGGAGGGACACCAGGGTGGCAATACTCCACCCCAATGACAAAAGGAATATCAGGAGCAGGCCCTTTGGGCTGGATTCATGTGTCTCTATGTGTGCCAAGAGATCCACACAAAGTTATGGCTGAGTAATGTTCAACATATCTTAGACCTTTGGATGGAAGAGGGAGGCATTAATGAACCCTGTCTCCAAGCTTCTGCAGGCACTACTCCCCATCCCACTTCTTATTGCACCCAGGAAAAAAGTAGAAAAATAAATCAGGGAAGTCAGGATGGTTCCTTACTTCCCAGTTTAGGAGAAGGGGCAGCTGTGGAGAGGATTTCTCCCCTGGCTGCAGAGGATACAGCCACTCTTCTGCTGTGGATCTTGTCCTGCTATGGGGGCAGGAATGGAGATATTCACTTGTCCTCTCTCTGGGCAGAAAGCCTGGGCTACAAATAAGAGGTTCTATCTGGCAGCTGGGTGTTGGCCCTACAGGAAGATGCTGCCCTAAATAATAACATGCATCTGCCTGTAAAGCAGGAAACATCACAGAAAAAAATATTGCCCAAGTAAGTACATGAGCTCCTCTGCTTCTGAGGAACCCAGAAATACCCCCACACCATTCAGCATCTCCTCTCCATCCCCTGCCAAGCCACTGTGCCAGGCCAGGGCTCACAAGCAATGTGATAAATTCTGTGCAGTGCACCCAGCCAGTCCCTCAACACCCAGGCACATCCCCTCTGCTCAAGTGTGTAGAGAAAGCCCTGCTAATTTTTGTGAGTGGCAGTGGGGAAATGAGCACTCAAAAAAAGGACAAGATGGGGGACTTGCAGAGCCCCTGCCATTTGCTTGGCTCAGACACAACTTCAAGGACTGCTGTAATTGTCTAGAAATCAAACAAGTGGCTGATAGCACCAATTAACACCTTCCAGCATAACAATACCTTCATCTCATCTCTCCCCATTCTCTCAACAGCTTAACATACTGGCACCCTGAAGGACCCCTCTCCCAGACAGCAGACAGAGAAATGTGCAGGGCAGAGAGGAATGAAGGTGTGTGCACAGTGTTATAAAGTATATTAGAACAAAAGAAATCAGAACTTGAGAAGGTGGAACGAATCTAAATAAATATATTTTTACACAGACTCAGATCCCTTTTTGTTAACAGCTACAAGCTGAGAAAAATTTTTTAAAGTCTTCCAACAAAGACTACAGTGCCATCTTTGCACATGGGGAGAAAAGCCATATGACCAATTTAATCAAACTGGGGGAACATTTCCAAAAGATCTTCACATTTTCTTCAGAATAAAGATGCAATAAACACAAACAAATTCTTATGCTTAATTACCTCCTCTTTAAGCTTCTTGAGTGATTGTAAATTTGAAGCTCATTCACACAAGAGTCTTGCATTGCAGGAACACCTAAGCCTGTTCCCATGCACTGGATTCTCAGCATATGGATTGGGTACTGCATGGAACAAACACAGAACAGCCCAAAGAAAATTTTGGTTTCAGAAGAGACACTACCTTCTGCAATTAAAACATGAGTTTGGAGCACATTGACTTGAACCCACTGGACTTGTCCTGTATTTGCACTGGTGTGACTGAGTACAGCATTGTGCCTCACAGGGAGAGGAAAGGGGCATGGACTTCTCTTTTCATCAATACACTGTTTTCCTACAGCAACAGGACTCTGGACTCTGAGATTCACAGGATTAAAGCAAAGCCAAGCTTGTGGACAGGCAACACCTATTAGAAAAAGTGAACAGCTTCTGGATTGAGACCTCTTAGGGGGTTGGTTTTTTTTTTTATTCCCCCAGAACTTGTGCTACCATTTAAAATAATAAAACAATTATCCTTGCCTGAAAAGAAGGCTAATTACCCTTCCCGGTGACCCTGCCCATCTACCCTCAGACAGGCTGGAGGGGTAGCTGCAGCTTGGTGCATTCCCAACAGGGAGAAGCCTCAGGCTTTGCTCCTCACTGGAGCTGGGAAGGAAGGAGCAGTAACCCCAAACCGGCTGGACCAGGCTGGTTCCACCACTGCCCAGGGGCTTTGCCTCCAACATTGAAATGCTAATCTGACTTTGTGTAAACCCATAAACAAAAACAAAGAGGAGGACACAAGAGGTAAAAAGCCTCCCTGAACTCCATCCCCAAACTCAATCTCCAGCATTCAGGCTCTCTCTGACTGAGCATGATTTTGCCCACAGGAGTGAGTCCCACAAGCTCTGATATCAAAATTGCTCGGAGGGAGCATCTTTACGGTCAGATGCATTTAAATGGCCACTTCCACTGCACACTGGAATATCCTTTGTTCCAGGCATCCCTGAAAACAGCTTTCTACTGCAGCAACAGGCCAGACACAGATCTGCCAGCCTTACTTACTGCCCTTTTACAACAGGACACCATCAAATATTGACACATTAAAGCCTAACTGGCTTCTGGATCTGGGCTCCAGCTTGACCTTGAATGCACTGTACCCACTTTCCCTGCCTCCCCCAAACCCACACTTTGAAGACCTATGTCTGCCCATGGCTCATAAAACAGGGGCAAGCACCTTTCCAGAGACCCCAGCAGGTGGGAATCACAGATCTGGCTCTGACCCAGGAAGGTTGGCTTGTGAGGAGAGCAGATCCAAGGGCTTGGGAGTGGAGATGCTAAATCTCAGAGATCAGTAGGGACACAAAGACATCCCAAGGCTCGCTGGCTGTTCTCTCTGCTCATCCTCCAAACCCTGCCAGCATACCCACATCTGCAGAGAGTCAGCACAGGGGGTCATGTCTCACCAGCAAATACTCCCTGCCAGAAGGAGCACTGAAACCATCCAATTACCCTGAAAGCTGCCCTTTTGTTTCCCATCCTCCCCGTTTTCTTCTGTCTCCTGACCTGTTTCCCAAAGCATTTTGGGCTGCCTGTCATGTGGAAGCCAGATTTTCAAGACAAAGCAGTGGCTCGAGATATTTATCCCTCTGCTGGCTCCAAGGACACTGCTGCTACAAACAATCTTCAGGGAAAAAGAGGACAGAGTCAGCAACATGGACCACGGGGAAGGGGAAAGCTGTTCTGCATGCCACAGCAATTCCTTACTGGGGTAGCTGAAGCCAGCCGTGGTTAACTTAGGCCAGAAGGTCCAAGGGCTCTTCTCTGCCAAGTTTAGCTCTGGATGACAGTGAAATGTGCTTAATTTGACAGTTTGATTTTAACATGTATGGGCAAAGTCTAGAAGGAGACAGTGGCAGCAGCAAGGGAAGAGAGTTGGATTATTATAAGGTAGCTTTTCTGTTGCCTCAACCCAGTGCTTAGCACTAAAAATGGATACAAAAAAATTATAGATGCTAACTCTTCACCCTAGCAATAAAATGATCAAACACAGAGTGTCTTAAACATGGCAGCAATTCTCTCACACATTATAAAAATCAGCCTTTCACTGTAAATTTCAAACTGCCACACCTCTAGTATTACAGAAGCTGAAAGCTTGGGTATAGCACTTGGGCTGGAAAGCACAGGGAAATTTTCTGTTTATTACTCTTTTCACTTTTTTTAAAAATCTATAATAAAAGAAAGTTATAGCACTGACATGACTTCTGTGTCCTCCTCAAACTGTTGAAAATACACCTTTGTGAGAATGTGCAAAGTGCAGTTCCTGCAGTGGACACTGCAGGAGTAGAGAGAAATAGGTGGTCAACAAGAAGTTTAATTGGTGGAATCCCACCAAATGCAAGGAAAGAACCTGGCTTGTGCCTACGTGCCAGTGAGGACAGGGAAGAATAATACTTCAAAAGTACAGGAGAACATATTCTGGTCTCTGTTTCTCCTCAAGAACTGTCAAGTGCAGGTTTTCTTTCTCTCTGCTTTTTACCAGGTGATCCTAAGCCACGGGCTGGGTTACTGCACATGCCTTGGCACCAACTCCATGAGCCCAGTGCATTTATTTGGCTATTTGGAGACAGGATCTGTTGGTAGCCCATTGCCAGACACACTGATCATATATCAGGTGTGCCAAGCTGAAGGGAAAGGGTATAAGAGTACATAATCTTTTCCTTTCCAGGCTCCTGATGAGACCACTCTGACAGTCCTGCAGTGGCTACTTCATGACCACCACCCCCTTCTGATCCCAGTCCCCACATTGGGGAAGCTGCCCTCTCCATTTCACACAAGTGCATCCCAGGCATGCAGGGCAGTGAAGGGTTAATTTAATTAGTTCTGTGTGTGCTCAAAGAATTACAGGCAACTTCATTTAATTATTAAGTAGCCAATCAGGTAATCTCTGTATCTGATTAGCACGCTAATGAAATAATGTCTTCCAGTTCAAAGCTGTCATTCCAATCAGGAGACAGCCCTTCAGCTAGCAGGAAAAGCTGGCCAGGTTTCCATGGGCTCAAGGCTTTGGATTTTGAAGAGGGGAGCAGGGAGCAGAAACACTCCCACCTTCCCTATCCTTGTCTCTGCCTCTGCACAGAACAGCCAGGCTCTCTGGTGCTCTAGGCAAGCATCCTCATCACCACCAGCACCTCACAGCCCTTCTCTGCAGCTCCCAGAGGCACAGGGAGGCTCCAGTCTGCACAAACTGGAGAGTGCCAGTGTTAAAGAGTATTGCCTGGGCACTGCCAGCTGAGAGATCTGCTAAATCTGTGGGGCACGGCTCTGCTATGGTCCACATGGGAGAAGAGGCACACAGCAAAGCCATCAGAGCACTAAGAGGAAGCCAGAAAGCTTCCTCCCTGCCTCCCTCCCCCATGCCATGCTCTGCTCCTGTGTCATATGCAGTTATTTCCAGCCTGGGGAAAAGTGCAAGGCGGCAGCTGTCACACGAGGCAAGGACTTGCCCCTTTTAAACACTGATTGCAGGACTAAATGACCTATTACAACCAACACAGCTGCAAGAACTGGGACACTTCCACACAGCCCAAGAGGGGCTTGGGGAGTGGGGGAGGAAAGCAGGAGGCAAGAAAAGGGTTAGGATCATACTTCCAAGAGCTGACATGGAATCTCCCAACCCTCCACCTTTGAAGTATTAGCTCAGCTGTCCTCTCCCAAGTGCCACTGGTGGGATGTGCAGCCCAGCCCAAGCCTCACCCACACCTCCCTCCTTTGGCCCCTTCCTCACAAACTGCTCCTGCTCACACCAGCTCAAACTCCCTTTCCGCAACAGCAGCACCAACTACCCCAGTACAGCACGGCTGCTTTGTGCACAGCTGCACACATCCTAACCTTTATTTAGCCAGCCCAGGTTTATCAGAGGAGCTGCAGCAGGATGTGGTTCATCCCAGCTTCTGTCCAAGGAGCCTGGCAGATGCTGCTGCTCCAGCTCCAGCCTGCCCTGCTGCCTCTGTACTTGTGCATGTCCTCACTGCCAGTTTACACCCTAACCCATCTCCAATTGCCACGGCTGTCTGGGCATTTCTGAGCTATAGATCCCCTTCCCGACGACGTTTCCACTCTGTCGCTGTCCCTCCCAGGGAAAGGGTGGAGCCCCCAGGATGCTCACACCAAACAGCGCTAGTTTTAAGTCACCACTCCAAAAACAAATCCTGAGAGAATCACCAGAGGAAGCAGAAAAATTGCGAGCAGTCCCTAGCAGCCAGCCAGCCAGCTTTCTGTGAGAATGCTCAAGTGTTGACACTTTTTGTTGACCCTTCTTATCTTGAGTATATCCCATGAACAAAAAACAGCGCTGCTGAGAGGGAAGAGACACATCTCCCTCTCTTCTCTCTGCTGACTACAGCCATTCCAACTGAAGGAAACTGGTTAGATCAAGAAAGTCAGGCTGGAACAGCACAATGAAGCATCCACTAATAATCAATCCCTTCACAGCAGTCTTCCTGCCAACTGGCTAAGGACTAGGCAATGATTATAAACTGTAGTTGCTACTCCAAGAAAAAACAACACAACATCATATGGCGGCCCTTAAATTCTGAAACCAGTCCTGCTTAAAAATAAAGACAAGTCTTTGTAACTGCCTGTCCCAAAAAAACCTCAGCCCTGAAATCCAAAGCTGGGTTCCTCCCAGCTTGCAGTAACAAAAAAGCCCCCAGACAACCAAAAAGCCTTAAAGCCTCTTATCATTGGAAGTTAAAAGAAAATTCTAAAAGTGCTGGGAGGGTGAGTTTAACACCTCCCAAGGTACCATTGTCACCCTCTCTTGCTGGCATTCCACTCACTACCTGAGGAGGTGTGCACAGGACCCGGGGCTGGCCCAGCACTCATTAACCAGCAGATTTGCAATTCCAGCCCGACTGAAGCACCATCCACTGCAGTGGCCACCTGGGGACCTGCATTCCTTGACAGCCCTGCACATTCCAGCCCCTGTCCCCCGGCCCTGAAACCGGGTCAGGGAGGCACAGCATGACCTGATCTCCACCTCTGATAGCACCAAGCCCTGTCACATCCCCTCTTGCCACCCTTGCCACATATCAGGCCAGATGTGCTGCCTCCCCGCAGAGCAAGGACACAGATACCAACCTGGGCATGTCCAGGGACACCCTCTCAATGCCACAGATTGCAGATCGTCCAAAACTCCCCAAAATGACCAACTCCGGGCATTTGGCAGGTCAGATGTTTACTACAGAGAGCAGTTTGTTCCACCGAGGGACTCGCAACACCCTCCCAAATTACACACTGCCCTTTGTGGGATGCCACAGCAGCTGGAGTCAGCTCCCTTCTCACATTCCTGAGCAAGCATTTCCACTGGACAGCAGGCTGGATGCAGAGCATCAGCTGTAGTTAGTCACGACAGAGCTGGGCTCCCTTTCCTTGTACTCCCAGCACTATCAGCCTAGACAGCCTGAGAACACCCAGCACCACCCACCCTGCTGGGGCAGGGGGAGTCAAGTGGCCCGAGCTCCCAGGCATTACAGGTCCCCCTGCCTGAGGAGACTTTCACTCTGCCTCCTCCAAGCACAGCCTTCAGCGGGGCCCCTCGATAGCTGGTTGAGATCCTACAGATCATGGAAAGATAATCCATTGCACTACTAATGCACTACTGCAGCTGTCCATGGAGAAAATCCCCTTTCAACCAAAAAAAAAAAAAAACCCTCAAGCCCTTTGATCCTCTCCAACTCACAATTATCTTAAGGGCAAAATAGTCTTCAGTGCCTCAGCACCTTGTATCAGCTGAAAGAAAGGAAATCGAGACTGCTATTCCCTGTTTATTCTACATGGCTGCCCTGTCCAACAAGGCAAGCTGCTCCAGCCTCTTCAGCACAGGCAAACAAATCCTCATGGATGGATAGATAGATAGATAGCTGCATTGTTGGGTGACCAGAGCCACAGAAAAACCTTTTTCTTGGCATATTTTGTTTTGTTTTGCTTTTTAAAAAAAAGCCAGAATGTCTCAAAAAGTGTTTTTTCACAAGACTCACAGCTACCACAAAGTGTAACTTATTTCAGCTGCACATTCAGGACTGACTACAGAATGAACAATTTAAAGGCTCACCATCTAACTCCAAATTAATACTTTCCCAGCCAGAATGTTCACTACAAAAAAGAAATGTAGCAAGGCTTGATATAGCCCAAAACCCATCCAGGGAGGGTTTTACTGATAAAGTTTCTCCCCCAGGTGCCCTGAGTGCTGCATGACCTGTTGTTACCTGTGCTCACTCCACCTGCTACCCAGGGCTGCAGTGTGATAAGTGTTTCTTTCAGCAGAAGTGTCAGCTATAAAAAGCCCTTCCCCTCCCTGCTGCCTGTTTCCATTCCTGTGCCACTGCTTCAGTCATGCTGGTACAATATTTTTGTGGGGCTGTGGAGGGAGCTGCCTGGGGGAACTGCTTCTGCACAGCTCACTTTAAAGAAAAAAAAAAGTGTTTTTAAAAAGTGTTGTGGTTTTTAATCTGCGTGAGCAGTTTCAGTGCTGCCCGTGGCAGGAGCTGCTGTGGGAAGGCAGCTGGAGAATTGGGTGTTCCACCAGACACTGCTCAGGAGTCCACAGTAACAACACAGAGAAAAGAGCCATGTGATGGCCAGCTCTCCCCTGAAGAGCACAAAAACATGGAAGAAAAATAAGTCCCTTCTCAAATGCTCTGAAATCCTATTCATTTCAGAGGTACTATGCTTTATATAATGCTTTTTGGAAAATTCATCTAAAATTCCCAACAAAGCACTGCCCCTTGTGCACATTTCTCCATCAATCAATCACTAATAAGTTTTGAATTCTGGACTGACTCAACCTAAAGCAACAGGAGTGCTGGAGCCCTGGATACACTTTCCTAAAGGGACTGCTCAGCATTCTTGGCCACTCCAGTCATCCCAAACATGTTTACATGCCAATGCACACGTGTGCCCTGGGAAATTCATGGACACAACATTATCTTTGCAAGAGAAGGGAGCAGCAAAGAGGAGAAGCAAAGGGAAGCACTGAGAAATGTCATGGAGGGATATGCAGGGCTGCCATTTTCCATGCTCACATTGGGAACCCTTCTGAAACCAGCACTCACTTTTACTTACAAGTGCAACATATTTTGCATTTGAAAATGCATTTCATTTCCACAGAGAGCAGTTAAGGTTGCTTACTTAGGGTACATGAAGAGACCTACATGGTGGGCCAGTAAGGGTTAGGTCTAAGTGAGGTCACAAAATACCACAAAATAGGGGAAAGGGTCTTTTCCCTTGCTTATTTTTCAGTATTTGAACCTTCCTAGAACACCAGAAGAGGGAGCCTTTGACTCCTCTTCCATGCTCATCATTTGTTTTATATTAGCAACAATGACAAGCTCTATTAAGAGTCAAGCTCTTGAAGTGAACTCTCACCCTTTGCCTCCTAAAACAAACAAACAAACAAAAAGAATACCAAGCAAGAAAAAACCCAAAAACCTTCAACCACAACCCTCTTTGCCTTTTGTTATGGATATATAAATATTTCTGCTGCCACACATCTCTCTACATACAGGGCTCACCAGAGAGGAGAATACTAGGTCTGCCTTACAACCCTCTGGCCATACAAAGCTCCAACCTCTTTACAGCAGGCTTAGCTGGAGAGAAAGAGCCAGAGAATTAATGGCTTTACCAAAGAGGAGGAAAAAGACCCTCCAGAGCTCCTTTTACATCAGCAGCCCCAGCAACCAGAACTAAACTACGGCTAGAGTTTCAGGAGCCACAGTGGATTGACCCCAACCACCAAAAGCAGGAGCTCCTGCTCCCACCACAGAGCCACAAACCCTGCAAAAACCCAGCCAGCAGCTGGGATGGTGCCAGGAAAGGGGCAAAATACACAGGCAGAAGCATGGCTGGAACCAGGGCTTGAGAGGGAGTGAAATCTTCTTTCTGGCAGCCAGCATCCCCCAAGAGAAAGCTTTGTGTTTCACTGCCCTCTCAGCAGTGCCTGTGCCCTCCTTCCCACCAGGCTCAACGTGTCTGCTTGACCACACTAGTGTAAAAACCAACCAAGACTCCCCCTTCCCTTACTGAACCAGGTTCAGTTACTACAGGGAAGAGCTGAACCAATCTAAGTGCACCCAAGGGTGGAGAACCTGCACTGTTTAAATCAGACCAGTCCAAAAACTACACTGAACTGGTGGCCTAACCCAGGGTACAGGTCCCTGAAGAGCATTACACCCCTCACATTTCAAATAATTTGGTGTTAACTTTACATACTGCCTCCCCCAGCCAGCTCTCAGCAGTCCTATCCCGGTAAGACCAGCAGCCTTGCTTTTTCTGTGGAAAGCTGGTGTTTTAGCTAGGCATTTATAGTATATAAACAGTTTGTCAAGAAGTTGAGCCAGTGCTGAAAGGAGTTGCCACATTGGGCTGCAGGACCACCTCTGAGCAAAGCCAAGACCTTGACTGCCATCAGCACTCAGCCTCGAGTTATTCCCCCATCCCTTGTAAAGGGTGTCTGTAAAGCCCCTCCAAAAAGCAGGAAAATGAGTGTTCTGGCAGTAAGCAAACTGCACTCTCACCACTTTCCCCCATCAGCTGTTTTCTGCTGCTCACACAAAAGGCTGCAAACCCCTCCTAATTGCAGGAGCCTTCCACCTAACAGACCCTGCACTCGAGGCCCTCCTCCCCAGGAACTGGGGGAGAACTGGGGCACAATAGGAAGGAGACCGGCTAAAGGGAATAGATCTGTTAAATTAACGCATTTTCTGTCAACCAAATCAGCTGCCCCTAGTGCTATTGTTGGTGAAACAATGGAGACCCCAGGAATGGGCACCCATTAAAAGGAACAAGCCTGCTGAAAGGATACACTCTGAGGCACTGCCTTGTGTGTTTAACAGGATTCTCTACTGTAAGGAAGGAGGAATCACTAGGCTGCATTGTTCCCACCACCACAGCAGATGCTGTTGCTTCTGGTAACGAGGAGGGGGGGGAAATTATTATTTTTTTTAAATTCATATATACCTACAAGAATGTTTACACGATAAACTTTTAATTCGGGAATTTTAACTCCTTGGCTGTTGTCATCTCTACCCACAGCCCTTTTCTTGAGGAGATTTTTGCCTGAAAGAAGTCTATGAAAGCATCCATTGCCATTACAAAAGTTAATTCTTCACCCTTCATGCAGGCACTTAACAGATGCCAGGGGCAGAATGGCACAGCTCTGCCGGCATTATGTGCTGGGAGAGAAAGAACACAGTTAAGCAGGTCTACATATAAAGCTGCAACACTTTAAAGGTGTTACTTTTAGCTGGTTTGGTTAGAGCAAATTCCACAAGGAAAAACTTTTGAGGCCCGATTTAGATGCGCTATGCAGAAGTTTAAATCCTGATTGAATTGGCACAGGTTGTTTGTAGTACTTGGGTCTCCTTAAACAAAGCAAACTGCAAAGTCATATTTAAGCTCCTAAACAAACCATTATTTTTTTTTCCTAGTGGGGAAAGACTTGCACCTGATTATCTTAAATCGGTCTTAAAATAAACTCAGCTTAAACTGTTAAACTTGTGGGTACACAAACACTTCAGCTAACACCAGGCATGATTTTCAGTGTCAGCTGTGCCAGCAGAAGAATTCCCTATACTAACACCACATAAAATCTGTAATATCAGGCTCCATGTGCTCTGAAATTCCTATTGTGTTCCTCCTTCCCTTCTGCCTTCGACTGCTACAGTCATTCCCCAACTCCCCAGTCACCTTACTCAGATCCATTCAAAACGTTGCTGTCAAAATAACCTTCCTTATCCATTGTTCAGACACCCTTTGGCTTCGTGCAGTCACTACTTGTTTCTTTTCACAGGCTTAAGATAACGTTTTAACTCATGTATCAGCCTCCTGAACTACCTATTCCTTTTTTTTGTTGTTTTTTGCTTGTTTGTATTTTTTTACCCAATTAGACTAGAGTATCATTATATAAAATGTAAACACTTGTGCAAAAGTTTAAGATCTACAGTTGGGAAAGATGTGACTTGCATTTGAAATGGAAACTGCTTTCCAATTTGCAGACCACTTGAAACAACAGCTCTGAGAAGTATCTCTCTGCCTCCCCCCTCCATTAATCTCAATGAACTCTAGAGCCCAACGCTGACACGTAGTGTTAATGATTCTATTATGGACAGAATAACTAAGAGCAAAAGCGAAAAGCAGCAGTGTAAGAAGTGGTGCTGGAACAGATACGGGAGAGGGATGGGGCACTGAAGCAACTGAACCAAACAGCGGATGGGACAGGTCAAAGGAACAATAAAACCAGTACTAGCCCTTGATTTTGTTGGGTTTTTTAAGCAAACAACCCAACTGACGAAGCTGCTGCTGCCCAGGGGAAGCAGAGCCATCACAGAGTGACCACAGAATATAACCCAAAATCACAGTGGTTCATAAATGGGTCTCTCCACACAACAGGACCAACACTGTATTTTCAGTATATTTGAATTCCATAATCTTTTCCAACCCTATCTTCTCTCTGTACAGCACTGCCAGCCACTGTACCTTTCCTCAGATGTGTTTTTTCTACAGCAAGCTGCTTCACATGAGAGGAAAGTTGCTTGCTGTTGCTTCAGTCATTGCCCACTCCCTTCCACTTTAATGTTGCCTGTTTACCTGTGAACAGGTAAATGGCAAGAGGGATGGACATCCTCATGACTGAACTATTCTGCCAAAAAGACATTTAAATCCAGAACTACCCTCGATGAACACAGCTGACCTACATGAATTCACCAACATTTTCACCTGCTTGCTGCATTGATCTTACTTAGATTTTCAATTCTTCTGATCAGAAACTACCTGGCATCACAGAGCAGGATGAGGCACCAGTAGACATTGCATATAGTAATGTAATCCCAATTATAATGCAGCACCAGACCCAAATAGCTTTAGAAGGCTGTAGTTGGGTACCAAACCCTACTGTCTGTGTAATTAACCCTATACAAGCCACTGACAGAACAGGAAGGTTATGCTATTTTGGTGGCATGGATCACAAGGGACACACCCAAAGGGCAGAGCAAGGAGATCCACAGAGAATTTTCAGCAGGACTTAACATGATACAACAGTGGAGGTCAGAGCATATTTGACCATCCTGTCCTCACTAAGAATTATTTTCAAAGTATTAAAATTCTAACACACTGTTTAACACCTTTTTCTTATTATTATTTTAAAGCTGTATCTGGTTTGTACAGATAGAAGAAACCCTGTTCTCTGCTCTCTCCTTCTCCCTGTCTCCACACTCTTCCTCCTCAGGACCCAGGGGAGCAGTAGCAGCTGCTGGTTTCTAACAGCCACATCATATTCCTGACAGAAAGAGCCTGTTCAAGAACCAGCACGGAGATACCACACCAGAGAAGGAAAAAGGAAGGCAAGAGCAGCAGTGCCCTCCCTGCCTGTGGGTGGGAGGAATGCCTGAAGAGCTAGGAAGGGGCAAGAAGCAAGGAAAAGCATCTTAAAGCTGTAGTGAAGTTAACAGCAGAGGCAATTTGCCCAAAGGTGCTTTTAAAAACCACAGGAAAAGATTTATGTTTTCCCTGTGTAATGTGGCTTTTCCCCCTTTTCCAAATAAACTAAGTTAACAACAATGTTTTGACTATTTTCAAGCACATTCTGGAAAGTCACCTCCCCTCGACCTACCCAGGCAGAAGTTCCTAAATGTTTGAGTCCACAGCTCCTGAGAGCACATGCCAAAGAGCTGGGTGGCCACGCCACACTGGCTCCTGTCCAGAGTTTTCAAGTTGTGCTGAAATATGGTTGAAAACGTTAAATTTTCTCCCAATATTTTCGATACAAACAACCCCTACAGCTGCCAGGAGGATATTTCAGTTGCAGAGGGGAAGGGCATACAGCCAGCAGATACTTTGACACAAGAGGTGTCCCACATTACAGTCCAGCCTTGAAGAGGGAAATAAATCACTCCCTATCATCACTTGCACTAACTTGACTGTGGAAAACATCCTTTCTGTCCATCAAAGCAATGACAACCAAAAAAAATGACACACCCCACACAGCCACACCTTCTCCTGCTGCAGTGCTGTTAGAGTAGGTAAGGACAAACCCACTGATGCAGGATCAGATGACCCAGTGTGGTCCCTTGCAACCTTACCCATTCTGTGATTTTACAAACCACCAGGAAATATGCCACGACAACCAAGCCAACACAACCAAAAGACTTTTGAAGTGGCAAGAAAGTTTTGTACAGCAGATGGCTGACAAGGCAGCCATTTAAAAGGGGAGGAAGGGAAAAAAAAAAAAAAGAAGCCAACCCATCCCAGAAGGCAGAAGTGCTCTCTGCCATCCTCAGATCCATGTACAAACACGGCATGAAGCTGAACACGTCCCGGAGCACCCGCTCCTGTCCCACTGAACTTTTGACCTGCTGGCGGTAGCTGAACCCCTCCTGAGTCCATTGGCGGCTGATGCTGCAGCAGAGATTTCAAAAAGAGGAACCCAGGCGCCTGCATCTGCCAGAGCCAGCATGAGGGCCAGCTGTGCCCACCCTCTCCCAGACAATGCCCAGAGTCCAGCCTGATGGATGTGCCTCTTTCTTTTTGGACATCCCTTCCCCGGCAGTCGCTGGCTATGCACAGGTCCAGCAAAAAGAAAATTAAAACATTTGCTTCTCAGGTTTCTGCCATGCAGCTGCTGAAGGCAGCCCGGCATCTCAAAGCCTGGAAGCTTCACTTTCTTTTGGACCAATAAGTAGAAGGTAAAGGGTTTGCATTTAATAAGTGAAAAGGGAGAAAAAAAAATAAAAGCTCCATTCTGCCTCCCTAGACTACGAAAGGCTCCAAACTTCTCAAATACCCTCAGCAAATCTGCTCAGCACTGGAGGGATGGGTCCAGATGGCCTATCATTACAGAGCCTTCCAGCCAGCTATGGGCAGACCCACCAGAAGAAAAAAAAATATCAGGGGAGGAAGGGGTGGGGGAGAGGGTGGGAGGGGGAAGAAAAAAAAAATACGTAGAGCTTTTTAAAAATGACCAACAGAACACCACAAATTGGAAGATCAGGTTTTGTCTGGTTTGAGGACTGCAGGGATGGCAGCAGTGAAACCCTAACCTGACCCACTTGCTGAAATTGAAAGGAGAGTGACAGCAGGGGATATTTGTTTCAAGCAAAATTAAGGCTTGTTTAAAACTTCTGTCTTTTGTAACGATATTGTAAGAGTTTAGCACCAAACTCCCCCCTGGAGACACAGTGGTATCAGAAAAACAGCAAAAAAAAAAGCCTCACCAACCCGAATTTAAACTCAGAGGAGCTCACACCTCCTAGAAAGAAGAGAATATCCAAGAAGAGACAGCTGCATCCAGTCCCTTAGAGATACTGGGCAGAGTGAGACAAACATTAGCTGTGAAGCTCAAGCAGTGTGAGCATGAGCATCCTCCAGCTGAAGCCCTCTGAGCCTGAGATCTCCATTTTTCCTTCCACACACACAGATTCATTCAAACCCCTTTTACTCTGTGCCCACAGGGACTGGGGCAATCACCCCTGGGTTACTCACAAGGGGCAGTAACTTCTGAGGGAAGGGGTGAACCTCAATCTGTTGGTGTTCAGCCACAAGCACACCTCTCCATAATACCCAAAGCTAAAGCAAGAAAATACAATTCATACACGAGCCATTTTTGATGGCTTTTTGGTTTTATTTTCCCCTAGCATGCGCTTTAAATCATGGCATCTCCACAAGCCCCTATAAAAACAATCACTTCAATTTTATTCAGACACCCCTGAAACTCAAGCTCCTCAGAGGTGGCAGTGAGACCAGTCAGAAGGGGCACTGGTATTATTAGGTCCAAAACCAAGGAAAAAAATCTTTTTTTATGCAGCTAAATAAAACACAGATAAAAAAGACCAAAAACACACAGACACAGAGCAGTGCTCTTAGAAAAAAAAGTCCCATCGCTGGCCATTGGTTTCAAACTGTGAACTATTTGAGCAAGGCTTTGTGCAAAGATCTGTTCCCAGATATCCCCGAAACCAGTGGTGAGACTGGAACAACTGCACCAGGCAAGAGGTAACAAGATGGTGTGAGCTTTAAGGAACAGGAACTTTTGAAACTACTGGCGCTGGGCTGCTCACACTCTGCCGGGGAAGGAGATCTACTGCTCCACGTGCCTGAAGGAGCAGAGCTCTGACAGCCGCATCCGTCCTCTCACAGCATCCCGATTTTCACCGCAATTCGCATCGACCCTGGGACAAACGCCACGCTTTAAAACCCCTTTCTGCCAAGGGCTGCGGGCCATCCACGTGCACGGAAATTTTTTGGCGTTGTTTTCGGTGTGCTGCTTTTGCTCCGCGGCACCCGCAGCACCAACGCGCCCGCACTCCCCTCTCCTCCTCCTCCTCCTCCCGGGCATTCCCCCGCAAAAAATCAAGTTAATTCGCTCCGAGTGATGATGTTAACTCCCCCAGCCTAAGCGTGCTCCGGGAACCAAAGGGGAGCCCACATTTACTTCATTTGTGAAGCAAGCCAGATGCTAATTGCCTCCAAAGGTGAAAGGCTAGTGCCTTGGCCCTTTTATCATTGTAAATTCAGGTTCCTTCAAGACTTTGCGCTGCTGGGCCCGGAGAGCCTCCCCCCTTTAATGGTTTGGCATCAATAGGAGGGGGAGGGGAGTTCTCTTTCGCAAGAAGTTGCATCATTGAGAGATCTCATCCCCTTTCAAGATTTCGTACCGCATAAGGGATTCCCCCTCTTCAGAAATTCACATCCTGCTCGAGGAATTTCGCTCTTTAGGGCTCCGCGCATCCCATTGAACTTTTAAACATCTTTGGAATTCGCGTTCACGGGGGCAATTACTGTCTTTAAAAAACACACGCCACCACGTTATTCACCCGGTTTATTGCCAGCGCGCTGGCAAGAATAGCTTTTCACAGCAAGCACAAAAGATTTCCTACCAGGACGCACTTTGTTTGTAACATTTGTAGCCGGCGCACAAAACATTTACGGGACATTAGCGGCGCACGTGAAAATAAGAAACAAAATTAAGAAGAAACAAACAAACAAAAACGAAACACGTAAGAAAGTTACGTGGGAAAACGGGCAGGGAGGTACGAAAGCTACGAGGGGACAGGGCGAAGGCACCGTGGGATCCCCGGCGGAGGCTCCGTGAGCCGCACAATGAGCGCCCCAGCAGCACCGCCGGTACCCCGGGAAAGGCGGGGGGTCACCGGGCCGGGCCCGCCGCTCCCCGCCACCATTTTGGGCACGGGAGACCCACGCTGGGCTCCGAGCCGCGTCCGTCCCCCCGCCACCTTTGTGTGCGGACACCGGCCCGGTGAACAATGCGGCCCGGCCCCGCTCCGCCCGCGGCCGGGGGCTCCTGCCCCGGGACGGGCGCGCCCGAACTTTGAGCGGGGAAGTTGCGGGGTCCGCCGCAAGCGCTGCATCGCGGCGGAACCCAGCGCCGGCCGGGGACGAGCGGTGCCCCCGGCACAGCGGGCGGAGCGGCTGCGGGACCCGCCGGGCGGCGGGAGCGCACACAGCCCGCGGGATGTCCGGGCGCGGTTCTCACCTCGATCTCGAAGTCGGGCAAGCGGAAGGCGGTGCGGAAGAGCGAGCAAAAGTGCGCGATGGCCGGGACTTCCCACCAGGAGCGGAGCTCGTCCAGCGCCACCGCAGCCGCCGCCTCGGGGCCGCCGGTGCCGGCTACGCTGCCGCCGCCGCCGCCGCAGCCGCCGTCCTCCTCCGGGCACATCTCCCGCGGCCGCCGTCCGCTCGCTCGCTGCCTCCCTCGCTCACTCCGCGGGCGGCTGCGTGTGCCGCCGCCGCTCGGCGCTGCGGCCCCGCCCGCCCCCCGGCGCCACGCCGCTCAGCGGCCGCCCCCCGGCGGCCCCGCGCTGCCCCCTCGCTGCCGCCCGCGCACGGGGCGGCTCAGGGCCGGCGGGGGCGCTGCTGCTGCTGCCGCCGCTGCCCCCCCTACCGCGGGCGGCCGCCGCTGCGCGGGCCCATCCTCACCGCCCTCATCCTCCGCCTCCCCGGCACGAGCGGCCGCGCCGCCGGGAACAGATGGGCGCCAGGGGGGCGCGCGGGGAGGGGCGGGGCTCCGCGCGCGGGGGACGGGGCTCTGGCAGGGAGAACCAATGGGGGAGCGCGATGGGGCAGGGGGCGGGGCGGAGCGGGCCCGGCGGGGCGGGGCGCGGGAGGGGACAAAAGGCGTGAGGGCGGGGCGGGCGGGGCGGCGCGCGGCTCTGCACGAGGAGGGGGCGGGGCCTGGCGCTCATCACAACAACACCGGGGGCGGGGCCTGAGGGGTGGGCGGGGCCGGCGGGCGCACGCGGCGGCTCCGCT
This sequence comes from Erithacus rubecula, assembly GCF_903797595.1. Lineage (NCBI taxonomy): Eukaryota > Metazoa > Chordata > Aves > Passeriformes > Muscicapidae > Erithacus > Erithacus rubecula. Next base: position 2,235,589 of record NC_136686.1, read on the forward strand.
GCTCCCGGTGCCGCTCCGGTCTCGGCATCCCATCGCCGGATGCTCCCGGTGCAGGGAAACCCCGGGAACCCCCAGGGTTCCCGCTCTCGCTCCGTGCCCCCGAGTGAGCAGCCCGAGCGGCGCTTCTCGTTCTCCGCATGCGGGACGCGCTCCTGTGCCCCGGGACACATCGGGGTGTCACCCGCATCCCCAGACCCTCCGTTGCTCCTGGCTCCGAAACCCCTCCTGGCTGCCCCGTTTTGGATTGTATTAGGGAAAATCATTCAGTGACAAATAGGTATTAATTACCTGCTTAATGGGACAGGGCTCCAGTGAAACACCAAGCAGCCGTGACTTCGTGTGCTGTCACTGCAGCACCCGAGAACCTCCCTGTGGCCACCACAGTCCAGCTTGGAAACATTGGAGTGGGAGGGGAATATTCCTTTTGGGGGCAGCCTGAAGATCCGAGGGGAAAACCCATTGCAGATGCCCTGCTTTGTCTCTGACTTGGAGAGAAAGGCTGGTGGCATCAGTCAATGCCATCATATTGCTGCTCACACCTGCTGACATAAAGCAATCTGACTGCAGGGTCTCTGACTAGCCTGCACTTTTGAGATTCCCAGGGTTTCCTCTCTCTTTTTCCCCTTCAAAATGAACAGAGAATAAGGTGAAGGTATAAGCTCTGTGCTGTGCCTCAGCCCACTGACCAGGGAAAACTAGCTGAGGATGGGAACAGCTTGTTTAGAGATGAAACAAATCAAGGAGCAGCAGCCTGGCTCAGCGAGAATGAACAAGCTCTAATTTCACTGCCTTTTTCCAATTGTGGGATCAAGGGATACCCAGAGAAATTGGAAGGAAGCGAATTTAAAATGGTGCAAGGAAATATTTGTACCATGTGTAATTAACACATGGCATTTGTTACCACGAGGTTTCATTGAGGCCGGGAGATTAGCAGGATTCAGAAAAGGATTAGACATTTATATGGATACCAAGAACATGCATGGTCACATTAGACAGGATATAAATAAATTTTAGAAGGGATATAAACTGTCAGGCTTCAAGGCACAATATAACCACTAACTGATGGCAAGGGATTAGGGAAAAACTTCCCTTGTGGGTGGGTTATTCTATAATTGTCCACTATGGGGTTTCTTGCACCTTTCTTTGAAGTATCAGAGAGTAGCAACTGTTGAAGTGGGAAGACTGGATTAGGAGGGCTACCAGGCTCTTCTGGTGTGGCAACTGCTGTGCTCACTGGGGGTTTGTGAGGGTCACTTGAGAAATGGCATGGCAAAGAGGATGACACAAGAGGTGCCATCAGACACCTGATTTTTCTCCAGACCTTGCTTTCCTTCTCTGTAAATTTCACACAGGAAATTGATTTCCTATGCCTTCCTCACCAAGGTTATTTTGTCAAAATGTACTCTGTTTTTTAAGTGGTTCATTAGTTATCTTTCTAAGTTCAGCCTTTGCATCTGTTTTCCCTAAAAACTTACGACTTGATTCATTTATTGTTTGAAAGAGACCAACATGTTATACTGAAACCCTGCCTGTGTTCCAAGGCACAATGCAAGGCTTGATCTTGAGCAAGCCAGTATCTGATCTCTTGTGTATTGTGTCTGCCTGCTCTGGATTGAGCCAGCTGCAGCTCCCTGCAGTAAAGTGAGAGGAGAGGCCAGGCAAACCCAGAGCAACATGCAGGATCACTATAAAATACCAACAACTCTGTGTGAAAAAATTAGAGGTGACAGATCCCCAGGCAAAATTTCCTTTGGGCCAGTTACAGAATTCTACAGTATTAATGCCCATTTTTTTCCAAGAGTTAACTGTTGGTTCCCTGGCCATGTAAGAGGAGTTTATGTTGCATTTCTGTCTTGCTCTGTGCTGACATTCCTCCCTGAATTCCTGTAATGTCCAGCTGTGGCTTATCTTACTGCTGCATCTTTGCTTGTTCTTGACACTGGGTCAAACAGCTTTGTAGGATCCCCACTCTCTACCCTGCTAAGGACTTAGTGAACTTTAAATGAAGACTCCTAATCTCTCTTTTTGTCAGAAGAGCTATGGTACCAATTTTGCCTAATGTTTTTTTGAATTAATTTGGCTCCCTCTATCGTCCCCATTATTTCTGTTGGACTGTGTTTTCTCTTATATTGTTCTTTTTATTCCAGGATGATAGGGGCTGCCCACAATCACTTAAGGTTGTTTCCTTTTTCTAAATGCTTACACTGTTGTTAAATGACTTTTTAAAACTTTTTATTCAAGCACAAAAAGCCCTGCTCTCCTACTGCTACTCAACAGTAGGCAGTGAATACACTATGGCATTTCCTCTTTTTTGATCCATGTGCTCCTCTTCCAAGTCACCTTTGGTTATGAGTTTCCTGCCTATAACAAGCAAAACCAAGGTCTGCTCTGGCCACTGTCCTTTCCAAGTAAGCTGTATTACTTCTCTGGATCATATTTTTTTTTCCTAGGCTGTTGTAAGACTTCCCCTACCACTGATTTTTAGCTCAATATCCAATCCTGGCTGCTCCTTACCTTCCATGTCTTCTGTGTTTTTTCTCATCCTTTCTTTCCAAAATTGGCTGAAGGTTGAGTCCTTGTACTATGTAGAGCCACACTGAGGCTGATGGACCAAATCAAAGCCTTTTGTTTTTGTTGTTCCAGGTAATATCTGCATTTGTAAGTTTACTTTCCCTAAGGAAAAAATACCAAACTCAAAGTGCCAAAAGCAAATTTTAAAAAAAATGGTAGAGTTGCAGGGACTGCATGTCCCCCATTCCTGTATGACAAATCATTTCAACTAGAAGCAAAAAGAAGGGAGGAGTGTTTTCCACTTTCTCCAGAAACACCTGTCATCTGTGCCTGATTTAAAGCTTAAATATAATGTTGATGACAAGTAGATCTCTTGTAGCCTCTGATTACTGACAGGCACAGGTCAGTTCCTCACCAGCTGAAGTGATATTATAGTTAATAAAGATCTCTTTTTAAAGAACTCTTAACTTCCTTGCATTTCCACCACCTGGCTTTAAGCTGGTGTGTTCCTATGAACTAGGTTCAGCAAGAACTGCAGTCTGCCCTTGTAAGGAGTCAAAAGCATTTGCAGAAGGACCAACCAAACCTCAGATTCTGTTCTTACTGGCAGCACATTCTCAGGAGGACTTGGCTTTGGGAAGTTCAAGTTTTCCTAATTTATGGGAAATTATTTAACAATGGATAAAGCCTAACATTTCTATTTCTACAAAACAAAACTTTCTGGCTGTGAAGAGCTTCATCACCCTTTTCTAGCCTGTCTGAATTTTACTGCTCCCTTCTTTGTGCTGGCCTCCCTCAACAATCTAACACCAGCAAATCTCACTGGTTTTTGCTTCTTTTTGCTGAGTTATGAAGAAGACAGATGTGATTTAGCCCCAAGCTACTTCTACCTTTCAGGACTGTTCATATTTTGATCCATCTTCAAGTTCCTTGTTCCTTTTCAATGACTCCTGAGCAAAGAAGTTTTGTGGTTTACACAGCACAGTTGAAAAGCCTTCCTGGACAGAGCAGAGGCTCTGTACTTTGAAGTATTTAGCACTGGGAGGTCTGGCTTTGACTCCTGGATCTGCTTTTCCTACTCAGACAACAAAACAAGGAAATTGAGGCACATAGAGTGAAAATGAAGGCACAGATTTTTCTGGGTAGTGGCAGAGCTGGAGTCATGGAGGCAGCCAGAGGGATCACAAAAGAGGTGTGGAAGCAGATGAGCAATTTTGCTTCTTTAAACCAGAATAGTCAAGAAAAAAAAAAAAAAAAAAAAAAGAAGAAGCTGTGTTGCATTTTGATAATTACTTCTTTTGAGCCACTAGCTATGATTTCATAAGAAGTTTCATAAGGGAAAGCAGTGGCACACAAGAGGCTGACATAAGAGGCATGAAAGCCAACAGAAGTGGTTAAAAGAGAGCAAAAGAGATTTGAAATAGAGGACAGTGTGGTAGTCAAGAGATTGTGTAGGATGAGGGACAAGAGAAGCAGGGGATGAGAGAAACTGGTAAATACTCTGAGAGGGGGAAGTAAATACATTTCCTTCCTAATTGGCAGGGAGGAAGGAAAAGTCTGTAGTCACAAATACCTGTGGAAGGAGCTGGAATGCTGTGAGGAAGAGAGAGTGGGGAATATCTGAGAGATAGCAAAGTGAGGGAGGGAGAAACTGAATAAACCAAGAAATGCACATGGAGGCAAGGTCTGCTGGTGAGTGGGATGCTGCAGGGCTGAGGAAGGTAGAAAACGTGCAATCTCAACAGCCTAACAATGTGAAGTTTGAAGTTACCAGGAGAAAAGATGAGGAGTCAATAAAAATGAGAGCCAGTTGACAAGGCAGAGAATAGAAGAGAGATGGGTGGGTGCAGACAACAGCTGTGAGATGGAGGCACGAGAGAAAACAGGGGCAGTGCTGGAAAGTGCAGGAGACAGAAATTGGAAACAAGTAGAACAAGAGAAAACTCTCATTCCCACTTTTTTGGCATTGTGATGCAGTGAAGCAGCTTGCACAGGTCTGAAGTCAGGTATGTGGTATCAATACAGCTACACTTAAACTGCAGCTAACACAAACAGAGCTGCAGGTTTAGCTGGGACACAAACACTCCTCTCTAGCTTGGAGCCAGCAGAAAGCTTGCCATGACTGCTGCATCCTGAGCAGTGTGGGTTTCAGGTTCATCTGCTGAAGAACCTGTTGCTTGGCCAGAATGAACTCTCCAGCTCCTCAGGTGCTGTTACCCAGCTGTTATGTCGTGGATGCTGCAATTGTGGAATCTGTGCAGTATTTGTTTTGACTCCTGGATGTACACATTCCATTTGTCCAGTGTGAAAACAGTCACTATGAGAACCTGACCTAGCATCTGAAAAACTGATGGATTCTCTTTGTAACATCCCAGATATTTATTCCACAACACTATTTTCAGCTGAATGAACCACTGGAAAGGAGAAATAATTTCACATGACTGAAGAAAGTCACACTTTCCATAAAGCAAAGAGGCAGTTGCACACATCACCACTGGTTTAGGCAGAAAATCAGCAACATTGTGCCTCTCTAGCTTGCATCAACTCTCTCCCTACTGGGAATTTGGCTAGCACTGATGTGACAAAGCACCCACCATCACAGCTCCTCTCCCGTGTGCTTTACTGAACTACACACCAAACCAACAGATCTCAGCCTCAGGACTCAACAGATTTTCTGCTCCTAACCCACTGGGGCTGAAAACCACAGGTTGTAACTTGATGTTTTGTCCCCTAGAGAGCAATCAACAGGCAAATGATAATCTGTGGCAATGGATTGAAAGGCAGGGAAGCTGGATCTTTCCAAGTCTTTCCCCAAAGAGTAGCAGAGAAACTCACAGCGTGGGGGTTTGTTTGTGGCCATCCATGCTCACAGCTGCTGCTGCTGGCTACATCTGGCAAAGAGATGAGTCAGACACAGGCTGCAAAACGAGATGGGGAGCCAGTGATGTGCCCTGGAAACCTCACTGGGAAGCAGAGTGCAGACACACACCTACTCTTCCATGCCTCCCCTGCTCTGTCCTCCCTGCCCCTGCTGTCCACAGCTATTCCACAGGCAGGCAGCAGTATTTCAGCACAAACAAAGAGAAGTTTAATTGTTTCCAGAGCAGCAGTGGTGCTGATATGTGTGCTGTGTGGTTCCTGCAGACTGCATCCAAACACCAGAGGCTCATTGGGACTCACCCCTCAGCCTGAGCTGCTTGGCTCAGGTGCAGTGTGCTGGGAAGAAAAGCACTCCCAGAGAGGGAGCAGCCCCAGACAAAATGCAGGGGATGCTGCACAGCAGGGCAGTGCTCCATGCATAGAGGGGTCCTCATCAGCCACTCCAGGAGAGACAGACTATGTTCCTAGAGGGGAATTAAAACACCATTTTGCTCACAAGCCACGACAATTCGGTTCTCTGTTCAACAGCACCTTAGATGGGGATTCATGGTGTCTGAGCAGAGTGGCTGAAAGTTTCTTTTGTTGTTCTGGTCTGGACCTGAAGATGTGATGGGAGGGAAATCTGTATTTCTTGTCTAAAGCTGATCTCACACACTGTGAGAAGTGTGAGCACCCACCTGCCAGTTGCTTTTCCTGCTGTGCTGCTTCTGTGGGGAGCAGAGCTCTCCAGTGACTTCACCAGCATCCATTTCCAACACCACTGCCTCCAGATCCTGCTGCTGCATTTGGCCAGAGAGATATTCAAATCCCATTCCTCCCACAGCATTACCAGGACTAAGTCATGGTTCTAGCTCTTCCACTGAATTGCTCTATGACTGCCAGTAAATCAGTTCATGTATGTTTTCCTCATCTATTAAATGGGAACAGTCATATTTAGATACCTCAGGGAAGTTGCAAGGCTTAATTAGTTAATGCTAGTGCCTTGTCACTTCTCATTACCACGGTACCTCTGTGTTTATTGCACTGAAATCGTAAAATGCTACTTACATGCTAAACATTATTATTCTAGATGAGGTGGAGAGACTTAATCCAGTTTCTCTGTAAATACCAAGGGCAGGGAGTTGACATTCCTGGTATTGGCTTTAGTGTGAGTTCTGTCTTACTTGTAGGAAATATAACAGAAATTATTAATTTCCAGATTCCTAACATTGTTGCTCTCAAAACAGTTAAGCTGCACTTTTACTGGTTTACTTAATTTGGTATGTGTCATTAAGCTCACCTGGGATAAACATAGTTTAAACTGGTTTAAACACAATGTTGCTTCCAGTGTAAGGGAAACAGAACAAGGTCCATGGAATATTTTCTAAACCTGGCAAGTCACTCAGAGGAAAGCAACTGTAGGCAGCTTGAAATGGGGGATGGCTGGCAGATTCATGGGCTAAAGGAATTTTAGGTGCCCAGCCTCAAAAAAAAAAAAAAAAAAAAGCCAGTGACTAATTCAGTGAGTCATCTCCAGACCTTTCCCAGAACAGTAACTAGGGGGTTTTGAGATACTCAGCATTTCTGTCATGGGTTAAGAGAGAGCCTAAACACCCACAGGAACACAGCCTTGAGCTTAGGGGCTGTTAGAACAGACCTGAGATGCTGAGAGTGGGATGGGGGCTGCCTGCACCCCTTCTCACCCCAGCCTCACCAGCAGCTGTGCCAGCCTGGAAAGCCAAGGGCTGACAGCAGCCTGGAAGAGGCAGGCTGCTCCTCCCACTGCCTTTCCACAGGGATTAGGAAATTGGAAACTTACACTTGGCACTTATCACTTTCACCCTCCAAGCACACCCCTGTACCTCAGCCTGGTGCTCAGCTCAGAAAACAGCTCAGTGCCTCCCCAGGGCTGGATGCAGCCACTCAACTCCAGTGGCTGCCCAGCTCTCCTTGTCACCAGCCCAGTTTAAACCAGCAGTGCAGAACAGGAAAGAAAAGACCTGCCTGAGCTATCAGTGACCCTGTCATCCATGGACTCCTCCAGCTGGTTCACTTTGAGCAGCCCTGCCCCAACACTGAGGCTCAGCTCCAGAGGTTCCCATGCTAGCAGGATATCAACACAAGCTGCCAGTGCTCCTTACAGTTAGGCAGGAAGGATGCTGCAGGCTCCTGAACAGACATCTGATAAACACATCTCAGCCCTGGCCAGAAGAACCTCTAGGTTCCTGTTCCCAGCTCCCCAGGCAGCTCTGCCCTGCACTTCTGCTTTTCCCAGAGCCCAAGATGAGGATCCTGCTGCACACCACCTGCCTGTGGTGGAACCGTTGTGCCTGTGGAAGCACTGCCTTGTTTTAAACCTGTGACCCAGTGAAATTACAAGTAAATAGGCAACAGAGAAGGGAGAAATTGGCAAGGAGAAGGGCCAGCTGATGTATTCGCTCTTCTGCACTCCATAGCTTTCAAGATCTGGGTTTCCCACACCCAGCCTTCCTGGTTCACCTTGATGTCTAAAGCTCATTTTCCTGCTGGAAGAATGGGATGTATGGCAGCAGCTCTGTCTGTATGCCCAGCCCCCAAAATACTGTCTTGCCCTGCTAGATCACAGCACCAGAAAAACCCAACCACTCTGAGTTCATCACCCAGACCCACAATCCCATTTGCAAAGCCCTCAGCACCCAACCATCCTGCCAGTTATCTCAGTGGGCATCTTCCCTTTCCTGCTCCCAGGGGCCACTCCCAGCAGCACAGACAAAATGGGGTGACTTGGTTGGCAGCTGGATGACCCCACTTTATCCTCTCAAGAGGGCAGAATCTGCCCCCCAAGCCCCAAAATGTGGCAGGAAGGCTTTGATTTATACATCCAGACAAAGCCCCATAGGGAACAGCCATATGGAAATAAAACCAATTATGCTTTACAATTAGAGAGGGGGAAAAAGCTTAGGGTTAAAATATGAAGTGACCAAGCTATTAACCTTCTCATTTGGAATGAATGGTCACTAAATTACAGGGCACATCTCCTCCCTCCCTCAAAGAATGGCCTCATGAGGCTGAGGGTGTTCAGCCTGGAAAAAAAGGAGAGTCAGTGGAGACCTTATCACTCTCTACAACTACCAGAAAGAAAGCTGTAGCAAGGTGAGTGTTGGTTTTTTTTTTTCCAGGTAACAAATGATACAACAAGAGGAGATGGCCTCAAGAGGTTTAGATTGGATATTAGGAAAAATCTCTTCATCAAAAGTTGTCAAACACTGGAACAGGCTGCCCAGGGAAGTGGTTGTGCCACCAGCACTGAAGATATTTAAGAGATGTAGGTTTGGCACCAGGGATGTGGCTTGGCAGTGCTGGGTAATGCTTGGGCTTGATGATCATAAAGGTCTTTTCCAACCTAATACTGGTGTGTTACATGAACAGCAATAAAGCATAATTAATCCTGCTCTGAAAATATGATCAAATACTGGCAGTGAGCCACAGCTGAGCCTGAGGGGGCTAAGAAACTTAAATCAGAGAACCAGCATATGGGGCAAACAGCAAATCCTCCCACCACCTCCTGTCACCACACACACCCAGCTAGTGTTTGTGTTCCTACCAGTGACACAAAATGTGCAACCTTACCTAGACTCCAGGGGGGAAAGCTCAGTTTCCACAGGGCAAATGTGTGTTTGGGGAGGGAAGTGGATGGAGTTTCCAGAGATCCTATATTTTCCCTGTTTTTAGCAGTGCTGTACAGAGGTTTTAGCCAGTTCTGGTGGTTAAAAGCCTCCTTGGTAGTGTTTGGGCACACAAGCTCAGAGATGTGTGATGTGGCAGAGAATACACTCTCACCCAGCCTGGGTGGGAGATTGATGGTGCAGGATTTATCAGTTCTCTTTTTGATGCAGAATCTCTGAACAGACATCACAACTACACCCTCATCTTCCCAAAGCAAGTGCTTTGTTCAGCTGATTTTTCTTTCCCATGAGAGAGGGCCACCATTTGTCTGAAGCAGCATCACAGAAATCAAGTTGAAAGCAAAACCAAGCAAAATTTCATACAGCAAAACATTCAGATACCATTACAACAGTGATATTAAATGTAAACCAAACTGACAACCCAAATTCCCCTGCAGCCTTTCCAACCCCAACCTTGAAGACCAGTCTGGGGAAGATTAACAAAGAGAAAGAAAAGCAAAGATGACGTGAAATAAAAGAGAAACCAGCCAAACCAATTCCTTTCATCCAGCTGAGAAAAAAAAAAACAAAACAGGAGGGAAAGAGCTAGCAAAATTAGTTTGTTTTGGGTTATTACTGGTTTTTGGTTTTTTGTTTTTTTTTAAATAAAGACATTTTTGTTTGTTTTGGTTTGTATTTTTTTTCTGTTGTTTGTTTTTAGTGCTGTTCATATTAGTGATGATTTTGCCTCAAAATCCCAGTTCTGACAGGGGTGTCCTTCATGCCAGGTTCTACCACTGTCCCTCTCTGCTCTAAATTTCCTCCCATCTGTGGGGTGAGGAGACACAGAGGAAGGCAGAATTCTCCAGTCCCAAGATTCAGACAGAGTCAAGAAGTATTTTAGGCATCCCCATCCTTTTCCTGCAGTTGGCTGCTCTGCCCTGTGCTGTTTCTTTTAAGAGAGAGGGAAGGACAGAGGCAGATTTTCTTTTCAGGACTTACCACCATGAGTGTTCTTCACCATCTCCTGTCTCCAGGCAGAGCAGTTTTCCTCGTCCTTCTCTTGTCCTTTCCTAGCAAGGAGCCTTCTATTGGTTTAGCACCAATTTCCTGAAAATAATAATGAACATAACTGAACAAGGAACCAAACCAATATTTTTATTCTAAAACTTACTCCACCTGCACATAAATCCACCTGTAAGTGCCTTTACTTAAAGGCTACAAGCAGCCTGAGACTGATTGATTTGTGCCACATGTATGTTTTTTTACCCATCACCTTGGGCTCTACACTGGGGCTTGATGCACAACCACAGCTGGAAAAAAAACAGCTGATCTGAGAAAAAGCTTGATCTGGAAGGACAGAAATAGCTGTGTGATAGCACAGTTCTGGTGTTCACTTATCCCTTATGCCATAACTTCAGGAAAAAAAAAATCTAATTTTTAAAATTAAGCTGGCAGCTGGATTTGCTTAGCTGTTTCTGAAGTTATGGCTGTGAGACAGCAGATCAGAGTCAAGCCAAACTCTGTCACCGCAGTCACACTCCTCATGCCAGAGCCTCCCTCTCTCCCCACAGACATTTACCCCAGGAGACACCACCAACAAAGCACTCACAGCATGAGAACAGCTAAAATTGCAGCAGTGTAAAAAGTATTTGCCCCTCCAAATCTGAGACTGGGCTCTGCAGAGAAGCAGTGTCAGCACTTTCACCCTCCCTGCAGGACATCCCTGCCACTGTCACCACCCAAGGGCACCCAGGGCCAGGAGGGGCTGGCACAGGGAACAAATCTGCCTCTCCCACATTTATTCTGGAGCCATGTGAGGGTTAAGGCTCCTTTTCCCACTTTGCAGAGTGACCCAGGTGGGGCTAATGAGTGCTTGCCTTGCTTAGCTAATTAGAGGCACAGAGAACAGCAGGCTACAGTTCTGGACTGGGACACTTGCTGAGGAAATATAGAGTGTGTGGGTTTTATTTCTAGCTTTTTTTTTTTTATGATCAAGTTAAAAACCTCAGCACAGATGGGAAAGAGCAGAGGGAGGAGGCTCCACAGGACCCTTCTCACCCACCCTCTTCTAATCTACATTGTTCTGTGCTGTGAGAAATAGGCAGGGGTAAAAGATAATGCTGAACCATTTGTTCCCATTCAAAGACACATTTTCAATGTGTGATCTAAATCCTTCAAAGACCCAGCCTAAGCCTCCCCAGTGCCACACCTCACCCCTCTGAGGCTGCCCACCATCTCAGTGGAGTACAGCACTACACTCTGCCCAGGGGCATGTGGAGCTCACACATTCTGTGGGACACTGATGGACCCAAAGTGCTCTGCAGGGGCTTCACCCTCCCTCCCCAAGCATTTCCTCACCAGTGGGGCTCCCCAAGGATGCTGAAGGGCAGCCTTCCCCTGCTGCAGTTCACATGTTGAGATGGACACAGCTGGTATCACCACTGGCAGTACCACCAGTCCTTCACTGCTTGCCTCCTTCTCTTATCTAACTTCTTTCCTTGCAACTCTGACTCCTTTTCTTGTAGGCAGCTCCTCACAGCACAGACTCCTCCTTTCACTCTGCATGACTGGTTAAACCCAAACTGTCCCTTACCCAGCCACCCAACCCTGTCTGCCCCTTGCACAACCACCTGCCCCTTCCTCCTCACAGCACAGCCAGCAAACTCCATCCCAAATGCAGCAGACTCTGGATCTCCAGCTCCAATTCAGAGGGCAAGTGCCTGGAACAAGTAGCCAGCTAGCCCACCCTTTTATATCCCTCAAACAGACTGGGCAGACACAGATATTTCCACTCCTCAACAATCAGTACAGCTGTAATTCATTGGGAAAGATTCCCTCCTGCACTATCCTTTCAGCCTAGCTGTCATTCCCCAGCAGAAATGTTGGCAGAAACTGTGGAATCCCAATTATGGCTGCTGGGCTGGGCAGTCCTGCCCTGGCCCCTCCAGTTTGCACATCCCAGAGGTTTTTGCTACTGGGGCACAAGACCATGGACAGACAGACTGACATTATGAACTGCCTGATGTTCCCACCCAGCAGCAGCAGGGCACTGGGAGTGGGGGACAGCACTGGTGGAAGGTTCTGGGGATGGACACTGCCCAGCAGAGCTGAAATCACCACCCTGGGGAGGTTTGGGGTGCAGGAGCCCAGTTTGGGGTGATGTTTGTCAGGGAGGTGATGCCCAGAGCTGCTCCTGGAGCCCAGTTTGGGGTGATGCTTGTCAGGGAGGTGATGCCCAGAGCTGCTCCTGGCTGTCCCACATGTGGCAGTGGCCTGGCCAGCACGACAGCTCGAAGGGATCTGGGTTTTATCACATCACCTCTATCACAACACACCCAAAGAAGGCTCTCAGCTGCTGTGTGCTCACAGGCTTGACCTCAAAAAGTTGTGTTCTGAGCTCTTTTTTCCTTGCCTGCCCAGCCCTTTATGTACAAATTTCAGCTGCTGCTGAAAGGTGCCTCTTTTTCACCTCGCTCTCAAAAGCTGCATTTCCCTTGCAGCTTTCTAGCTGTTATTTAGCTCCCCTCATGTTGTTTTCCCCTGGCTTTTTCTTTGTTTCCCTCATAGGAAGCAGCACATCATTATGGCTGGTCTTTCTCTAGAGCTCTCCTAGCCGGGGTCATTACTGAGCTGGGGAGATCCAAGGAGGTGGCTGTTTGTGTGGCTGTGAGACCTGTGAAAAAGCAGCTAATCAATTCAGAAAATCATCTGGGTGGTAACCCCACTGTCAGCTTATTTTCTTCCCTTCCACTTAGACATCAAACTGGCTGAAGAGGACTCTGGGGAGTGAGACAGGCACTGAGAGCTCCTCCTCTGCAGACACATCTGTGTCTTTTATCAGCAGGGCTCAGGGAATACCACTAACTGGAGAGGGGGAAAATCTCTTTGGTGCTCAGAGCCTTGCAGTCTCCATCTCCTTGCTCTGAAGAGACCCTGCCCAACGGGGAAGCAATTGTTTGAAAAGTGGCTGATGCACTGTTTGGCAGAAACTGTCACATAACAGGCAGAACTGGGGGAGGACAGGGACAAAAAAGCACAGCAAAGAGGGTGACTGGCTATGCTGTGCCAGTGAGCAGACCCTGATAGCCAAAACAGCCTGCAGTGGCTAAGTGGATCAGCAATTGCAGGAGGACATGCAAATGGCCTTCTGGTGAATGATCTTGCTAACTGTTGCACTTTGCTTTCACTCAGCCTTCCCCTGGTTTGTGTCTTTGGGGACTGTATCAGAACAGGGACCACTCAGAGCCATAAATCCTTTGCCCTGGCCAGTTTTAGTCATTAGAATCAGAGATGCACAGCACCTCATACCCTGGGACTCTGTGGTGTCATTCAGAAAAGATAAATCTTATCAGAAAGGCATTTTCTATCAGAACTAGCCCTCTGAAGGGGGAGGGTGCATGTGCATGTGTCATAGAGCCACAGAATGGTTTGAGTTGGAGGGGCCTTTAAAGGTTATTTAGCTCCAAATTGGTATTTAGCTGCAAATAGCATTGCACTGTCCTGCAGTGAGGAGGGAGACCTTCAGCTACATCATATTGCTCTGAACGTTTCCAGGGATGGGGAATCCAATCCCTCTATCTGCAACCTGTTCCAGTGTTTCACCACCCTTACCATAAAAAAATTGTTCCTAATTATCTAGTCTAAATCCAGTCTCTCTTAGTTTAAAACCAGTATTGCTTATCCTATCACAAAATACCACACTAAAAAATGTGTCCCATCTCTCTTATAAAAACCTATTTCAGTATTAAAAGGCCACAATAACTTCTCCCTAGAGCCTTCTCCAGGCTGAATAACCCCAATTCAGTGTTTCCTCAGAGGAAAGGAGTTCTGTCCTGCTGATCATCTCACCCTCAGGGTGTGGGACTCACTCCCCAAGTCTCACTGCCATCAACAGCCCCACCCTGGGAACTGCCCAAAACCAAAACTTCCATCCCAAGGCAGTGCCAACCGGAGCACCAGGTTGCTGTTCTGTTTCACTTACATGCAAGGTGTCATTTAAGCAAATATCTTTTCCATAAAGCAAGGAACACTCACACATAGCCAGGTTTTCCCTATTTTCCATGCACAATACAGTGGTTCTGTGTTTATTTTGCAAGATTACTGTACCCTCTGCAAGGTTTTGCTGTAAGTTCACAATGGGAGAGCAGCCTGAATTTGAGGTTTCCTTCCCTCTGCAAGGTTAAGTCACATCCTTAGGTCTCCTTTTAGAAAGCTAACAAACCATGCTAGAAGAAAGATGAAAATCTTTAATGGAGAAGTCTTGCACTCAAAAGAACACAAAACACTGACCCAGGCCACAGCTCAATCCTTGGGCTCATTTTCTGCAGTGACACAGACAAGACAACTGCACAGCTTTTCTCCTGTTAGAAGCAAACTCTGGTGCTCTTCACAGCCAGACCACTTTGTCAAAGGATCTCAGAGATGAATGAAAGGCTTTGATGTTTGTGAAGAGTGAATTAGTGAAAATTCCTTGAAACTACTGTTTTTAAAAAACCCACCTCAAATAGAGGGAAAAAGCAGGAAGCTCAACTACCTTTAAAGACAATGCCTTCCTACACAGCAAGCTCTGAATAAAATCAAAATGTGTATTTGCTTCCTTTGGTGTCTCCAGCACTTAAAATAAAATAAAGCTTTTATCCTATTATATTTTAAACCATGACTGACAGCAGAAAAACAGTTCTTGCCTTATTTCCTCTATTTTACCAACATGAAATGTTCTGCCCATGGATTTGGCCAGCAGTCTGGAAAATGTCAAGGTTAGGAAAGGCTGAGCTTCATTTGCTTTTCACAGATCTGAGTAATGAATTCTTCATTTCAAAGTATTGTTCTAGCTTAAAAAGGGAGTCTGTAGTGCTGGCATCAAGGGGTTCCACATCTGTCTCTCAGTTCCTCTGGACTATGTTTGCTCAATTTATTAAAAGGGGAGGGTTTTATATGTTTTGCAGCCCTGCAAACTAAACAGGAGGCCTGAGGCTTTTCCTCTAGTGGTCTTTTCCTCTTCATATGCCCTTATGAACCTGGCAGATTTTGCTGTCTAACATTTTAGATCAATCTCCTACATTGGTGTTGCTATTGCAAGAAGACTGGGCAAACCCAAAGTGCAGGAAAGGTAACAGCATCAAGAACTTGCTTTTGACACTAGACAGGGTACTTATAATTCTGAATGCAAATAGGAAGCAGAACCCCACAGCAAAAACAAAAGCAGAGTCCCCAGACAGAGTTGAGTAAAAGTCATTGTGGTTGCAGCTTGATAAAACTCCATGAGAGAATGAGCAGCTCAAAAAGATTCACTGGGAACTCATCTCTGTGTTTCATTGTGTGAAAACCAGAGATACTCAATTACATTAGAAATCATGTGAGGGCAATTGGAGGCAATCCCTTTTCACACCGTGCACATTTACCTATGGAATGTGCTTCTGCCACGTGTGATGGAGCCCAGGGGTCTCAGCAGGATTCAGAAAAGAGATCAGCAGGTCTCAAACATTTTTATAGGAATATTAAAAGCTATAATTAAAGTAACAAAGGCTGCTAGTGATGTAAGCCCCGCTTGCCAAAGCTGAATTCAGCTTTTCCCAGTGGAGTTTGGGAAATGTTTCATCAGCAGGGATGTTCTGCTCAAACCTACTGAAGATTTTTGTGTCCCTGCCCACGATGCTGATCCCTGGCAAAAACAAAGATCTAGAGGAGAGCCAGAGTTAGTCTTATCTAACACAAATCAGTTTTTCTATTTCTATTTAAACTGCTGAGCATCAAATATGCCCCCTGGAATCCTGACCAGTCCTAAGGGCAAGGGTGGAGGGATGGCTCATGGTGGCTTTCACAGAGTCCTGACTCATGCTGGGCACTTATGAAAAAGTGTAAAAAATCCTTTGCCTTAAACAAATGTCTTGGGGCAGCAAGTTCCACAGCTTAACTACTTAGTTTGCAGACAGGCAAACTTTCTTCTTATTAATTTCTCCTAGAGGTTGATTTCACTGGCTATGCTGCAGCACTGGGATTTCCAAAGAGAAAGCTTCTCAATATTTTCTCTCTAGAAATGTTTTAGCTGACTGAACACCCTGCAGTGTGCACACACCAACTAGAGTCACTGAAGCTGGCTCAGTGTGATGGTTTTGAAAGCAAAACTGGTGAGAAACTCCAAGTCAGAAATGCAATTTAATAGGAAAAAAAAAAAAAAAAAAAGAAGAGAAAAATAAAATACATGCAATAGTACAAAAGAAAAACCATGGAAAGGGTCAGAATATAACCTGACACCCTGTCAGTCAGGGTGTTGGTAGCAGTCCCATTAAATGGTGGCTGCATCCTGGATTAGCAAGTGTGCTTGACCCTCTTCTGGGGCATGACTTTGGGGAGGGCAGAAGCCCAGTGCTACCATGGGAAGTGTTTTCTTGCTTTTTGCATTAGTCATGACAGGTTTCCTGCCTGTCCTATGGTGTCTGTCCATCCCCAGGCTGTGCTGGCTCACAGGGATAAATAATATAGGTGCTAATTCTTTTTTGGACTGTTTAGCTTTAAGAGACCTTGAAACTAGCTAAATTCAGCTTCATTTTGCTCACTTTTAGCTGGTAGCTAGAAGTGTTGCAAAACTCTCTGTACTTTAGATAAGATTCAATAAACAACCAAGCCCAAACACAATAAATTAATCTCCTTGTGTTTTCAATCCTGACTCAGATTGAAGACAGAAGAAAATGAAGACAAGCCACTGGTTAGGTGGTGCAGTTAACTCATTTACAACAGCACACAGCTCAAGTGACCCCTGTGGGGCTGGAGCCTTGCAGAAGGAGGGTGCAGCATCCCTGGGGAGGCTGTGCCTGGGATTTGCAGGGGGATGTATTGGAGGTGGGGAGCAGGTGGCACAGTGCTGAGCTGCTCAGCTGTCGTGGCTGGGTGAGGGAAGGGAAGAGCTCAGGGTCTGGCAGCCTCTCTGCTTTACAGATCTGCAGCAGGCAAAGGAGCAGCAATGCAGCTGGGATGCTGAACCCTGCGAGGTTTTGATCCGGGAGGATCAGCACCACGCAGCCCCCCTGGAAGGCTGTGACAGCCTCACCCCAACCCCTGCTTTGTGCTGGGGTGATACCCTGGCAGCAGCCCCTGCTGTGTGCCAGCAGGGCCCTTGGCAGTGCTCTCAGGGGCATAGATTTATATCTGCTCATGCAAATAACCTGGGAGTGTCCCCCGGAGTGGGACAGCTGGTCCCCGGCAGCGCTCCTGGGAGCGTTCTTTATGTGCCCACATAAGTACCCTGGCAATCCCTTTTGGGGCTGGCCAGCAGGGGCCCTGGCAGAGGCCAGGAGGCAGAGTCTCTGTGGCTGAAGCCATGCCAGATGAAGCTTTCCAGCAGCAGAGCTTTCCTCTGCCCCAAACAAAGAGCCAGCGTGGCCGGCGCTATTGATTTGTTTGGTGACTTGCTGATTTCGGTGTGGCAGGAAAAGACCAAGAGGAGTTTTAATTTATCCAAAGGGTTTTAGACAAGGTTAATAAAACTCATCGATAAATGGCACTTTTCATTAAGTTTTAATTACAGTGTCACCTCAACAGGCTGGATGTGCATAGTGGTTGTGGTTGGTGTTTTCATTTAAGGTGTCTCCTCAGTAAAAGTTTGTTTTTTTCATTTAAGGTGTGCTTCCCTGAGTTCAGTGATTAATTTCCATTGTGGACCAAGGAGCTGCCAGGCTGCTGGAGAGCCTGACTGCCTCAGTGAATTCTCTTTGGCCCCCATCCCGTGCTGGGAATTACATTTAGGCTAAAATCTCTGAACCTAGCACACTTTTGTACCTTGACACATCATCACCTTGCTCCAGAAAGGGTGCTGGTGGCTGCTAGCCATCTCTCCTCCTCAGGGCCTGGTGAAGATGCACAAATGCTGAGAGTTTCATCATCTTCTTGTTGTCTCCCAGGGGTGGGTTTTGAACACCTGAAAGAGATGCAGACAGGATCTGATTCAGGTCAACTCATAGCAGGGTGAACAAACAGAAAATACCAGAACCACTGGTCAGTTTGGCTGATCTCCCTCTCCAGAGTGAAAACGTGAATCCTGTTTTACTGTGTACACACATCTTATCCCTGAGACAGTATTCCCTCCAGTGCACTGCACTGATTTCTGTCCCCAGCTCACTTTCAAAACTCTGTTAAAACAGTTATTTTTAAGCAGTTAACAATTTTACTCTTTGCTCTCTTTCCTAACAGCAAATCTCTACATTCTTTCCATGTAATCATCATAGGAGTGGAGAACTTCACTGCTGTAGAAGGCAGAGTGGTGTCTGCTAAAGACCTTTTATTTAAAAATGCCCACTGCTGTTCCCATCAGCATTTGAGGAGCTGTGCTGCTTAGCCTGGGGATTGGCAGCAGATTATACTCATCCCTTGCATCTCCCTCTGCCTTCAGAAGGCTCACACAGCATGGGAGCTAGTGTCAGGCTTCTGAGAGCATCCCCTGGGGCTTCAGGGCTGGCTTAGATAATCACACAAGTGCCTGATGTCAGAGAGAGCTCTCCAAGAAAGCTCTGCTATAAAGCCCCAGTGAGGGCTGATCACTGGCTGAGGCTCTTGCCCCTGCTCCCCAGTTATAGCTGTGCCATGTACCCTGTTTTTGTGCCCTTGGCCTGTGGGTTTCAGTCCCTGAGCTGATCTTGGATCTGAATTTGCCTGGCAGTCACTGGGCTGTGGCTGAGCCTGGCTGCCATGCCCAGATCTGCTCTGCTCTTCTTGCTTGGGTACCATGCAGCTGCACCTCTGCCAGTTTGGCCACTGCCCCACTCCTGCCTTCTGCCAGCCCCAGCTCCAGGCTCACCCTCCTGCACACAGCCCTCAGTCACACTCTGATTGATGCCTACATCCCTGGAATTCTGCCTGGGATGTCACCAGCACAGTGGAACCACAGCAGCAAACAGCCACCCTGTGTCTGCAGAGGACATATGGATCAGGCAGAAAAGAAAGGAAGAAGCTGTCCCATACCATAATTCAAAGCAGCAATGGGCAGCATAATTCCTGCATGCACGTGCCACACACCAAAATCCTAACGTGAGCTAGAGCAGGGAGGGATGCTCCACAAACTGAGGGGGATGGTGACAATGGCTCCTCACCATGCCAGAGTGAGCTGGAGGAGCTCTGCTGGCTGGTGGTTACACCAGAACCTGGCAGCAGGACTCTCATACAGAACCACTCTCAGAGCTGGCACTGAGGCTCAAGAGTCAAGGCTTGCTCACCAACACTAAAAGAAGGTGGACTTGAGCTCTTTGATCCTGAAAAGTAGTTATATTCTCATGGCTACCAAAAGACATGGGCTGTTTGAGCCCAAGAGCCCACAAGCCTCCTTAAAGTCTCTGTCAGTGCCTCACCTTGTGAGTTCAGTGAATTCATTGCAGCTTGTGGCTGTGAAAGTGGCACTGACTGTGAGCTCCATGCCTTTGTCACCCTGTTAGGGTGTGTGCCCTGAGGATCTGGCTGCTTGCTGTCCTGAGGCAGGCAGAGCTGTGCTGCTTTAGGGGAAGAGCATCCCTTGGGGAGATGCAGCAATTTAGCCAAAGGTGAGATTGTACCTCTCACTACCTGCAGGGCAGGGTTGGGAGGTGCCAGGGGACAGGAGTGTGCTGGGCTGGGCTGAAATGCCTCTGAGGAACAGGATGAACAAGTCTAGGCATGCCAGCAATGCCCTGAGCTTTGTGTGTGATGATCACAAGTGGCTGGGCTCTGCTGTGCAGTGTGTACCCTGCTGTTGGGACCAGCACCCTTCACCTGCCTTTAAACCCTGTTGCTCAGGTGTTGCCACATGCAAATCCCTGCAGAGCACAGCCCTGCCTGAGGAGCTTAGGGGAATGAGGTTTTGCTGGCAGGGCTTTCAGTGCTGACTGGCTTGAAGCCAGTGTCTGCATTTGCAGCATGGTATATGGAGGTACCTCTAAAGGGTAGAAGCCTTGTTTTGACATCTCAAGGCTTTAATAAAGTTTGGAGGTTTGCCTAGGCAGGATGAAGCTTGGCTACAACACAGGCACTTTTGGACAGTCATGTTGTAACCCAAATGCTCCTCACTACTGTTAATTTTTTAGCATAAACCCATTTTAAATGCTGACTTACTTGCCTCATGCACAGAAGGAAAAGAAACCATACAGAGTGGAGAGAATTCTGAGCAGCTGGAGGTTGGGTGCATCTGCTGATGTGCTCCCCTGCCTTTGCTATCCTCTCTTCCAAAGCATTCCTGGAGCCTTAGAGTGTAAGATGGAGCCATAGATCTGGCATGAAGTGTAGAATGTCTCTTCTGGTAAGACTTGCATGAGAGGCTGGGGTCAGAGAGACAGAGAAACAGTGTCCCTGCAAGGCCTTGTCCTTTTTGCTGGCTGGGTTTGAAGTCTGTGTGGTGGTGGAGCCGTGTGGGTGATGTAGGCACAGAGAATGGAGAGGCAGTGAGATGGGGGGATGGATCTCATGGAGACACAGGATGTCCTGGCAGAGGTCACAGCTGCAGAGTGACCACAGACAAACTCAGATCCTCTGTGTCAAGGTGTGAGGGACCCCAGGGGCAGAGCTGGAAGGATTAGGACAGGGATGTGGTTGGATTTTTGCTCTGTTTGGGGAAGTCAGGTGGGTGGAGTAGGAGGCTGGGAGTGGAGAGGATGTTTATATGCAATATAGCTCCTAGGGACAGGAATTCTGCCTGCTTTTATGCTAGGACAAATCCCTCCAAAACCACACTAACCCCTGTGAGCCAGCACAGCCTGGGGATGGACAGACACCATAGGACAGGCAGGAAACCTGTCATGACTAATGCAAAAGGCAAGAAAACACTTCCCATGGTAGCACTGGGCTTCTGCCCTCCCTAAAGTCATCCCCCACAGAGAGAGCCAAGCACACTTGCTAATCCAGGATGTTTTGCTTGCTTAGTTTGCTCTCATTTTTGTCCCTGTGCGTTGGAGAGGAAGAGAATACAAGAACACAAATAATAAACTTGAGGCTCTGGGAATCTTCACAGAGGCTCAGTGGCAGCTTGGGACCTGCCCTGGATGGCACTGAGCCCCTTTCCCAAACACCCAAGGCTCAGCTCGTGCCCTGGGAGCCCTGGCAGGCTGATGTTAGCTCCCAAAGCAGTGGGTGTTAACACACACTTGGTTTTGAACTCTCCCTTCCCAGACCTCCAGGGTGAGGTGGCAGCAGCAGGGAATTGGGGTGGGCACAGGTGAAGGATTGGAAGGAAGTGATGCAGTTTCACTTTTCATTTGCATGCAGGGCAGTGACAGTGTGTGTGTGTGCTGGCTTCTGAGCCACTTTGTTAGAGGGCAGATGCTGATGGAGTTGTTTGGCTCCTGGAGCTCTGAGCCCTGTCATTGTGGACAAGATCTGAACTTGTGCAGGTGTGCAGGGAATGGCCCAAAGCACCTTGTCTCAGTTGCTGGTCAGAGGAATTCATGGCTATTATATTTGGGAGCCAGGAAATTATTACAAATGAATGACTCCACTCCCAGAGTGATTCATCATTTACCTGGGATTTTTGCCCTTTCCCTGGCTCTCTCCATCAGCAGTTCCTGCAGCATCTCAAGTGTCTTATTCATTTTAAATAATTGGACAGTTGTGGGTGTAGCTGAGGAGGAAGGACAGATGCACTGAGACATGGTTGGGCAGGTGAGGGGAGGGAGGGTTTTTGGAGGGGTGTGGGACACCTTGAAGGTGTAGACTGGGGAGCAGTGCTGCCAGCAAGACCCAGGGCACACCAGTGTTCTCTCTGCTCCCACTGATGTCCCTGTTGGGCTGGGAAATGGTCCATGTTTTTGCCTGGCACAAAGTGAGCTGGAAAGAAATAAAAATACCAACCTGTGCCCAGACAGACCAAAGCAGGGGTTATGTAGTGCTGCACTGGGGAGGTTTAATGATCCCAAACATCCCAGGAGAGTCTATTCCTAATAACAATTTATAACACTTAGCCCAGTTATGCGTTCTCAGCATTTTGCAGACATTAACCAGAGCCTGAACTGGCACTGGGGTCTCACCTGTGCCCAGCAGAGAGCAGGGACTCCACAGCCTGACCCCACTCACCTGTGCACCTGCCATCTCTGGCTGTTCTCCTGCCCTTGCCCCACCTTGTGGTTTCCCTGTCCAAACTAGACCATGTCTCTCACGCAGACTTGCTTTACAACAGCTGCTGGCCCAGGGACCATGGCTATTGCACCAGCAAATACAGCAAATAATCCTCACAGCCAGGCAGGGAATTGGTTCCATTTCACAAATGAGGCAGCTGGCACAGAAAGAATGGCTAACTAGTGAGCTAGGAACACATTTCCCTGCTCCAGTCTCCTCTTCCCAGCCTCACAGTGACATTTCCAGAGAACAATTTAGATTGTGACATGTTCAGAGAGGCTAGGAAGCTAAAAGGCAACACTACCCTCTGTGCTCTCAGAAATGCTTCTTGGTTTGAGTCTGGATTACACAAAAAGAAACAGAAAACACAGCCAGCTCTGCATCTGCATCACTCCTAGGTCTTACCTGTGCTGGATTTATCACTGTAGCTTTTGCTGT
Source organism: Erithacus rubecula (assembly GCF_903797595.1). Classification (NCBI taxonomy): domain Eukaryota; kingdom Metazoa; phylum Chordata; class Aves; order Passeriformes; family Muscicapidae; genus Erithacus; species Erithacus rubecula. The sequence continues at coordinate 2,258,109 of NC_136686.1, forward strand.
CACCTACACAGGCTTTACCTGGGGCTGGGAGCTGCAGTGGCACCCACCCTGCACAGCAGCAGGATGGGCTCTGCAGGATGCTGAGCTGAAAGATGAAGTGAGAAACACACATCTGCAAGCCTGCTGCTGCTGCTGCCTCTGTGTTCCTGCACCCCCAGAGCTGTTCACACTGCCCTGTGCAAGGAGCAGGCTGCTGGGAGCTGCAGATGCAGCAGGGAGAGGTGGGGAAACCTTCTGGGAATGGCACCTGTCACCTTCCAGAAGCTCAAAAAGCTTTGAAGGGGAGCAGTTCACATATGGAACTGAAACTGAAGTGGGGGGAAATTGGCTGTGAGCACGCAGTGCTGGCCACCAGCTATTTAAAGCTGCAGATGAGTCTGAGGTGCAGCACAGACACACCCAGGACAGGGGGTTTGGAGCACTGCTGGGCACAGCTGCAGGGGCTGGGAACCACCCCAAAAAACAAGGAAAAGCTGGGCTGTTGGATAAAGGAGCAGGGCATGCCTGGTGCCCCTATCAGCCCTGGGACCAGAGCCAAGGAGCTGGAGACTATTCCAAGGGCCACACAAGACTGGACAGGAGCTGCAATCATGCTGCTGTGGGCAGGCACAGAGCTATTGCAAAACCTCCAAATAGTCTGCATGGTTCTCAGGAAGAATTCAAACAAGCTGAGAGATGTGCTGGTCTGGGAATGACAACTGCAGCATTCCTTGTTAGTCCTTGAGACAGGGCAAGGCTTCCTACACCATGCCTCAGTTCCCAGGGAAGTCTGAAGGCACTAGATGAACCCAATCCTCCCCCACATGGAGCTCCTGGTTGTCCTTTTCTCCCCCTTTCATGTCCAGACAGATCCTGCCTAAAAGCAGCTGTGGCCCTATTTCACCAGGATTTTTTATTTTCAGAGCATGCACCACATCTTAATAGAGAGCAAAGCATCTCAAACACCTGCTTATTTCCTAGTCCAACCCTTGCAGCATCTGTACAAAACTCCCCTGGCAATGCCTGCAATTGTTAATGTGGAAAAGTCCCACCAAATAAGTGTTTGAGCACTGGACTTTGGTTTTGTTTTTCAAATCTGCTCTGAAAGGATGAACCACTACTAATCTCTGGCAAGTATTTCCAAGACCCCTGCCTGGCTGTGAGCTTTTTGAGATCCCTCACTCAACATTTTAACCCCCCTCAGTGCTCCACAGTGGGAGCCTGTCTCTAGCACCCAATTGCTCACTACAGAGCCAGTTTTCCAGCTGCCTGGGCTGAATTTGGTTTTATGGAACTAATGCTAGGCTTTACTACTAGAAGAAAATTAAAGCAATTCCCTTCCTTCACTGATATTATTCCCTTGAAGGTATTTGGAGGCAGAACTCTTGTTCCTACTGAACCATCCTTTTTCACTCCATGCACTTCCCTCCTCACACCTCCCATCCCTATGTTGCTTTCATCAACCAAGAATTGCTGCTGAGCATATTTGGGTCATCTTTCCACTCCACTGATCTCCCTTTTTGGGAGCAGGATCACCTAGAGACTCAAGGAATACCCACCTTGCTGAGGAGCAGGCAAGGGGGCACAGCCACCCTCTGCACATGCTGCCCTGGACAGGGCTTAAGGAGTATTTGGGATCCCTGACTGATCCCTGCATGGATGCTGGGACTGATCTTAGTGACAGCAGAGAGTGAAGGGACCAGGAGAGGAGGGAAATCTGGCAGGTGTGCAGCTGGGACAGTCAGGGAGGGTGGGCAGCCTGAACAGCCTGCTTTCAGTCCATTGTTGTAGTGCCAGCTAATAAAATCTAACATTGTGATCAAACCCTACTGTTTGTGCCTCAAAAACAATCTTTGTGACTGCTGTGGGTTGTTTTCAATAGTTCTTAACTTACAAACCCCCGATTCCCTCGCTGCCAGGCAGTGAAGGGTTAAAGAGCTTTAAAAAACCCTCCCTGTGCAGGATCTGGGGGTGCCCTGGGGTCACCCCGCTTTTTGGGCATCCCAATTCCCGGCTCCAGGCGCTCCCGTGCCCCGTAACCTCCCGTGCCTCCTCCTCCTCCTTATATATTCATGAAGCTGTGCAGCTGGGCTGAAATCAAAGCCGGGCGAGCAGCACAGGAAGAGGAACTCCCAGTGCCTCGCTCTGCACGGACCCTGCTGCTGATCTTTATTTTTATCTCTGTCCGAGCCGGGACAGAGCCGGAGGCAGAAGCGCTCCCCGCTCTCCCGGGCAGCAGCTGCGGCAGCTCTGGATGCCAGAGAACAGTAAGTGAGGCAGTCTCACCACGGATAACACTTTCTTTGGGATGTTTTCTAAGCTCAGAGACAGGCCTGGGATGGAGCTGCATCCCTGCTCTGTTTGTTCCTGGGGATATTTTCCTGGACCCACAGGTCTGGAAGCAGAAGCCTTTCTATGTAACTCACATAATTATTTCAAAATATTGAGCCTGGACAGATCAGCTTGGAGGGTAACTAAAGCCTGGTGTTAAAGGATTGTATTGCAGTTGTGCTTTTTTGGGGGGAGAGAGCTCTCAGAGTTCACATGTTCCTACCTCCTGTGATGCTCCCATGGTCTCACTTCCATCCCCTTTCTCCTGGGAATTGCAAGGAAAGGGCACACCTTTGTTATTGCAGAGGAATCCTTGGGATTTCCTGCCTGTAAATTAACTTGAGATAGTTGGAATATACTAAAAGGGTGCAACAGGATATTCTCTCAATTGGAGGGAATCAGGATCTGATTAGCTCAAGCCTTACCTGGACATTATCAGCACAGCCAGCACCCCTTACTCAATGAGGGCTCCATCCCAGCTTGCAAGCAGCATCCTGATCCCACCAATCCCCCATTCCAGGGCTGGGTTTTGGCTGCCTTACTGCATGATCCAAGAAAAAATATCTCTTTGCCCTACCCAGCCTTGCTGTGTGCAGTCAGCAGCCATAGGGGTTGTGCTGATCCATGAGCCCTAAATTCAGGCAACATCTGGTGCTGAGCATCCCATTACCCCAGTGCTCCAGCCAACAGCTTCACATCCCATTGCTGAGGTGCCACTTTCTGACCTCTGCTAATGCTCCAGTCTTTCCTCCCTGTCAAGGTGCAGCTCTGAGATGAAACCTCCACGTGGGCAAGGCTTAAGGCTGGCATACCTTCTGCTGAGCCTGGCTTCCCTCTGCCTTCCCAGCCCCCTCTGGAAGGACCGGGACTCCCTGATGCAGGAGGAGAAATCCCATCAGACAGGAGGCAACTTGGTGCTGAGCAGGCAGGAGCAGCTGCTCAGCACAAAGCTGGTAAACCTCAAGAAGAAGGAAGTGGAAACAGCCATAACTACAGGACAGTTTCCTCCAAGCATGCACTTCTTCAGAGCAAAAAGCCTCATTGATCAGAGCCCAGTGTTCAGCATCTTACAACGCATGCCAAAAGGTAGGCTTGGCTTAAGGGGTCTCACCTTACCCATCCTTGCTCATCTTTTGCTTTCTGAGCTGGGACAAAACACAGGATGTGGGAGACAAGCTTATGAGAGCTGTAAATTGTGCTCATTGGGTTCCAGGAAAAGCCCTGACTCCGAGCTCAGGGATGGGGTAGGGGGAGAGAGGAAGAGGGGGATGGATTGGATGAATACACATTTCCAGCAATTGTGGCATTTGGCTTAACTTACAATATGGATCCCTAAGTCTTTCAAGAGTGGAGAAGGGGCAAGAGGAAGCAAAGACAACAAGAAACAACAGACATCCCCATTTTCTCAGCATGCTCCAGCCAGGGCCTCTGTTTTTCCCACACACACATTCCATGAACAAGTTACCAACCTTGTCTTATCCTGCATCTTAGCCAAAAGAATTACACCCCTCAAAAAGCGTTTCTGCAGGTAGTTCTGTAGCAGAAGTCTGCTGGGAAGTCTAGAGGCACTAGAGGAAGAAGGGGCTATCTCTAACACTGAAATCTTTCTTTTCTTTGCTTGTTGTGGACAAGTCAAAGCCTGTGTACTTCCAGCACTTAAATTGAACTTATAAAAGGGAGAGAGAGCAACTCTTTATACAGGCAGCTAGTGACAGGACCAGGGGCATTAAAAGAGGAGAGATTCAGATTAGAAATCAGTAAAAGTTTTTACTCGGAGGGTAGTGAGGCACTGGAACAGGTTTTCTAGAGAAGTTGTGGCTACCCCATCCCTGGAAGTGTTCATGGCCAGATGGGATGTGGCCCTGAGCACTCTTCCCAACTTCCCCCTCCCAATCTCCACTGTGGGATGCAGATCCCAGTCTTGCAGCATCCTAATCTGGTACCATAAACAATTAGAATGTCAGAAATGTCATTATCCTTTCATGGCTGAATTGAACAGTTAGGAATTTAAAAGTACTCCCCTCTTCCCCTCCAGTATCATTGATACCAAGTGGGAGTAAAAAGAGATAATTAACACTTTTCAATCCAGACAATGTTTAAATGGGTTCTTGTGATGTTTGCAAGGGCTTGATCAGAGCCCCTGGGAGTTCCTGCTGTTTCCAACACTATTGTGATGTCTGTTGCTGCTCACATGGGTTAGAAGGTGACACTGCCAGCCAGAGGAGGGTCAGACAGCTGCAGCATGCCCAGTCTGGTGCCCCAGCTCTCTGAGAGCAGCAACCACAGCTCCTCAGCATCTCTGCAGCTAGACCCTCTATAGTGAGAGATCATAGACATTAGAGTCTATATTAGGTTAGTCCACTATAAATTATACTCTGGAACTTAATCTAATGTCAAATACATACCAGTCTTGTGTCTTGCTCTTGCTATTCATGTTCTCCCTCTACCCCTAAGGGCATCAAAGCCACTTGGACTGAGAGGTCTCCCCTAGACTAATAAAATGCATATCTAAGACTTCAGCTCTCAAAGTATCTTCCCTTGACAAAGGTGAGGCTTAGTTCAAGCACCAATAACACTAGGAGCCTTTGGAAAAGGAGAGATTTCAGCAGAATTAAATGATAAGGAAGGTGAGCACAGAGGATGCTTGCTGTGCCAGGAAGACTGGCAGCTGCCAACATACTGCACAATAACAGAGTGCCCCAGAGGCCCTTGGTGCTGGCCAGCAGCAGATGTACAGGGTAAGCAAGCACACTTTTGATAAGGCACAGAAGTAAATTGTATGTCTGCATCTGAGTGCAATTCCCCAGGGTAATGTGGGCTGGGATTTTGGTCCCAGAGAGCTGAAAGAAGAGGCACAGACTAGACACAAAAATTGAACTGGGATCCAAACAGCTTAGACACAGAGCTTTGCTTCAGGTGTGCTTCAGCCAGCACACCTTGTAAACTGCTGCCTCCTGTGTGAGTTTCTCTTTAAACCAGTGGGGCCTGAGCCAGCTCACAGCAAAGTCTGTCTGAAAGACCTTTAATAACTCGGAGCATTTTCCATCCCAGTGGAGCAGCAGAGCTCCCTATTGATTTCCCTGCTCCCAGGGAGCTGTCATGCTCTGCCTGCCAGTGTCTGCTGTGGAGGGGGCACACAGAGATTCCCAGACAAACAGAATGGAATGGATGGACAAACAACCTGTTATCGCATTAAACCCCCCACCCAGCTGACCTCACCACGCTCTCCTTACCCCCTCCCAGGTGCTGTGCTCCACCTGCACGACTTTGCCATGCTGAGCGTGGGCTGGCTAGTGTACAATGCCTCCTACTTGCCCGACTGCTACATCTGCTTCACCCGCTCGGGCTCCGTGCGCTTCCGCTTCTCCGGCACAATCCCGTCCCACCTGCCGGCCCAGTGCTCCCGCTGGGAGCTGCTGGGCACCTACCGGGCACAGCTCGGCGACGTGGCTGCCTTTGACAGAGGGTGAGTCTGCAGGCATCCTGCTTTTCCTCCTGCTTTTCCTCCTGCTTTTCCTCCTGCCTGGCCAGCAGTGTCGTTCCTGCTGCAGCGTTCCAGAGTGAGGAGCTCCATTGCAGTGTGAGAGCTTGAAGGTGCTGCATTGGGTATGATGGAGTGAGGGAGCATAAAAGCTGAATTGTTCTGTGCAGATATGCTGAGGGTAGTAGCCTAAGTAGTTTTACCAGGCTGATAGGGCAGGGCTGCATGGTGCCTTACCAAGTGAGGTATTCAACAACTGGATGAGGAAGCCAGGTAGCTGATGAACAGGCTGTCCCCAGCAGCAGAAAAGCCCTTTGCAAAGTAATTGTTTTGATTCAGATGAGAAGTTAGGCAAACTATTTATCTTAATTACTGCATTAGCAAAAAACCCTTAAATTTCCCAAAATAAAGCCCAACCCAACTCTCCAAACACCAAACTTGTTTTCTGAGGCCTGGACCTCCATAAGAGATGGATGGTGGATGCCCTGGAGAGTCAGAGCCCTGTGCCTCATTGCTGGTTTTGGGAGGGAAGGCAATACCATGCCACAAGTCTGGCACCCACCTGGAAGCATGAGCTGCTTATTCCCAACAGGCTCCTCAGGCACCAGGAGCTGTGGCTGAGCCAAGGAACCCCACACCCAGAACCCCTACCTGGTTTTGGGGCTCCTTTTCCTCAAACACCCTCCTGCTAACAGAGCTTCTGCCCTTACAGGCAAGGCTCCTGCAGCTGTCCAGGTGCTCTCACCTCTGCTGGCTCCCCAGGGCATCACACCTTCCCTGCAGGCAGCTCCTGCCTTTACTGCAGCCTTTTATCAGGTCCTGGCTGGTCTGAACCACCTGGCATTGATTCACTTACAGGTGGCTGGGAAGAGCCTGGCTCCCCCTCCAGCCTGTAGTGATGGGAAGACAGAATCCTATCTCCCCATCCAGGGGCCATTGATCCTGGGACAAAGCCCTGCTGAAAACCACAGCTCTGCCGTGGTGTGTGGGGGGCTGGAGAGAGCACACTAAATAATGCATGAAGGCAGACACTGAGCGATGAGGACAAAGGAAAATATTGAGTAGCCATCCATTCAGAGGGCACTGCTGTCCCTGGCGCTCCAGGGGCTGGCTGGGGTCTGCAGAAAAAAGAGTGTGGGGTGTCATGCAATGACAGACAGGATTGCCATGCCAACACACAAGCAGAGGGATGGATTAAGGCAATGCAGATGACCCTAATTCCAGCATTTCTGAAGTGAAGCTTGGTGGGTTTTACTGCAGTGCTCTTCAGTGAGGTTGTGTGCTCTTAAATAGAGACCTTTTAACTCTTAGTGAGCTGGTATCCCCTCCATGTGGAAGCTGCCTGGGCTCTGTGCCCTGCAGATCTGGGAAGAAGGTCAGGTTGGGAAGCTGAGGAGCTTCCAGACTTGTGGCATGGTGTTGCCTTCCCTCCCCAGAATCAGCAATGGGCAGGGCAGAGGGGTCTCTCTCCAGGGCATCCACCATCCCTCTCTTACAGAGAAGGGAAGCAGAAAGTGCTGCCAGACCCTGGGCTCTTGACCTTTTCTATCCTGAGGCTCAACTGCCCTGATGATGGACAAAATAAGATCCAGAGAGAAATCACTTATCTCTGTCTTCCAGAGAGAAAACTGGTTCCCCACTAGCTCCCTCCTATTTCTGCTGGAAGTGATGAGGAAGGAAAAATGACAGCACCACCTCTCTTCAACCACACCAGGACACCCACAAATGATGTGCAAGGGATTGGATTTTGAAACAGCTTCACTTCCTTAAAGCCCAAGCAATTGCACTGGGCATTTAGAAAGCAGGAGCAGCCCTTCATTGCAGTTGTTTTAGTTTTGTTTTTATGGCATGATGCCACTTTCTGGCAGAGGCTAAAGGGCAGGGTATCCTGTACACCCTGTACACCTGGGTGACTGGGGCTGTGCATTGGGTGGTTCCCTCTGTTCCTGTGTGGAAACACTTACTTTCAGAGGCACTATTGCCACATTCCTCTTCTTTTGCATTGGTCTGACAGTGCTTAGTGGCCCCAAGTCAGAGTGGCAGGCACTGCACAGGGACACAAGACAGAGTCTTGCTGCAAGAGTCTCCCCAAATGTGGAGAGGAAACCAAAGAAATTATTTTCCTCAGCAAACCCATGCCTGAGCCAAGGACAGTCTTGGATCTCTGGCATCCTGGGTGCTCACTTACCCATTTGAATATGTTGTCCTTCATTTCTTGCCCTTCTGTGCCCATCACCACAAAATCACAGAGGAGTCATTGTGCATAATGTGCAAACACACCAACAACAGCCACACCGAGCCACTTCCCCTCCTGCTCTCCTCTAATCCCTGGGCACTAGTCTGGGGGTTAGGAATGCTTTTGGCCGTCTGGAAATAGGTCTCTAGCCAGAAATAGGCCCCAATCTGTTCTGCTTCTCAGTTTCTGGAAGCTCTCCCAGTCTCTGGAACATGTGCATCCCAGGCTACCTCTCTCCTGCGCTCCTCTTTGCCCTTGAGCACTGACAAGCTGAGAGAAAGCAGATGTCAGAGGAAAGAATGGATGGATAGTTGGGTGGTTTCAAGGAAGTGTCCAGGGATTATGGCAGCAGGGAAGGGCTCTCATGCAAGACAGGGTGGATCAGCAAACATGAAGGAACAATAAAAATGTTTCTGAGAAGCTGCACCTCTGTCACCATGCAGCATTTCTGATCAGGAAGGCAGGGAAGAAAGGGGAATCTGCTTGATTTTTGCTGTTTGCATTTTTAGGTACATATACCTGTGTGTGTGTGTGCTTTGGAAGGAGTCCTTTTGCTTGTTTCCCCAAGAGGAGGTCTAATCATTCCTATTCAAAGCACACATCTCCTGGGCCAAGACCCCTGAGTATTGTGTTACTGTAAGCCTCCAAAAGGATGCTGTTAGGAGAGCCAGGAGACCACAGGCCAAGGGACAGCAAAAGGAAGGGAATTTAGCTGTCATCCTTGAAAGGAAAAACAATCCTCACTTATTTTCTTCACAACCAATTAGGATACAGAGAATGTCATTCTTTCCCTCAAGAAGCAACATAACGCTGCCACCTCCGAGGCAGATATTTAGGGAAGGGGCATTGACATTCCAGATATTTGCAAAATACCACACACCCCCCACCAGCAGCCCGAGGATTGAGGCTGTGCTCAGCAGAGCTCTCTATCACCAGATGAAGTCATCTGAGAGGGAGCTGACACCACGGCTGAGGCTGCAGGGACAACTCCCCTGGGTGCTGGCGGCTGCCCGAGCTGCCATCACCTTCCCCTCCCTGTCCTCTGACTGCCTTATCTCACAGAAAAATAGGGCAGCATGAGGGGGGAAGAAGGAATAAAAATCCACTGCAGAAACAAAGCACTCTGCTCCCTCCACAAGTCTCCCCTTGGGGAGAAGGAGAGGGGATGAGAGAGAGCGAGAGAAAGGGAATGAACCACATGTGACAGATGTTAGTCACACTATTTAATGCACCACTGGAAGACATTTAGATAGTACAGTGAGGAGAGGGGCATAATTACCCATCAAGAACAGAAAAAGGAGCAGGAAAAAGAACCCCTTTAAAAACAAGGCAACAAAACCTTTCATTGCTGTATTATACAGTACAGGGAAGGAAAATGGGGGAAAAAACCCGGGCAAAGGGAAAGCAAACCCACAGCTGAAAATAAATAATCCTTGGCTGGTCATTTTAGCTGTGCCCCTTTGGGCATATGCATTGCAATAGCATTGTTCAGTGCATATATGACATGACATGGAAAGCTATTTGCAGTCTGCACCTGATCACTGGCAAAAGTCCATTCTAGAAAAAAAAAGCAAAAAAAAAAGTATTTATGAATGTATTTGCTTCATCTGCATGAGCTACTGATGGCAAAAGCCCCCAAACCCTTAGGAGATTATCTGGTTATCAAGGATGGATCACAATTATGCAATAAATCTTCAACAGTTGTAAGGATCAATAATCAGTCTCAAAGGGGAGGGGATTATAAAGAGAAGTACAATTTGATTTATGTGCTTTTAGGAGCAGGGTGGTGTGGGGATTTATGGCTGTTTCCAGCCCAAGAGCACAGGCTAAATAAACAACCAGGAGTTTGCACAGGCAGATTTAAAGGCAGCGAGCAGAGCCCCGCTCACTGTGTGTGCTCACTGCCCGAGGAGCTGAGCTCTCTCTCACAGGACAGGGGCAGAAAGTGCTGGGAGCCCCAGTATCACCCATCCTTATCTGAGCCAGAGCTGCCTGCAGTGGCGAGATGGGGCTTGCAGGGCTGTTTGATCCACGGGGAGGTTTTTCCCTGGGGGCTGGAGCAGCATCGCTGGGCTCCCGGCTGCGGGCAGGTGCCGAGCTGCAGGGGAGCTGCCTTCGGCCACCAGGGAAGGGGAAAATGGCTTTTCCCCAGCTCCTCCCACGCCAAACCTCCCTGCTGAGCAGCAGCACACCCTTTGTGCCCTTCCCCAGGTGCATCAGCACCTTCAGGATGCTCTGACTCCTGCATCCCTGGCTCTGAGGGGGATGATGCCCTGCTGTCTCCTGCTGTTCCTCACTGTGGTCCAGCTCGGTCTTCTCTGCTCCCATGGATTGCTGAAAAGCAGCTGGGGGTGCCCAGTGTCCTGTGAGAATGGCACCAAAACCCCTATTGTAATGCATGGCAGAGCAGAGCCAAAGTTGCTGTGAAAACCTTGGCTCTGAATTTTCCTGGCTGTTGAGCATTTTAAGTCTCATCCTTAGCAGCAGTAGCATCTCTTTTACCTACAAGTTCATTGCTAAAAGTGTTCCTGGCAAAGAAATTAACAGAGTGGGGAAGAAATGAAATTGCAGCCCCTGGAAGAGAATCCTTAGAGAGTGAAACATCAGGCAAATCCTGGGGGAACTGGCTCTGTTTTATGGGCAGGATGAAGGGATTCAAAAGACCTATCTGTCCAGGATGTCTTAGTTTATGAATTTGGACCAGATCACATTTTACATCTGTAGGGGTGCTGTGGGGGTTTAATTCCATCCACAGAAGTGTCCTGGATGAAGATAATAAGATCACAAATCAAAGCCACACCTCCCATATAACAGAGCAGAGCATGAGGATGGGGACCAAGACATCAAACAGGAAACTTTACTAAAGATCAGTAGCTGTTATTGAGGGGAAGCAATATACTCAGATGAAAGCTGAAGCATGGCTGAAGGTATTTCTGTCTGAACCTGCTTAGCCCCTGGCACAAGATAAGCACTGGGCCAGCACCAAAACATCTGTAGGTTTTTGTAATTGCTTCCATTTGTCCATCCAGGAATAAAGTTAGTCACTCCTGCATTACTATTTAGATTTTGCCCATTGGTAGCAGAAATTTATTATGAACTATTCTTCAGGTGGCAGAAGGAGGGCTGTTGCCAGAGGCAGGGTTTCAGGTGGGATGAAGGCTATCAGCTTGGCAGAGGATGGTGCTGTGGCACAGATGCTCACCCTGTCCTAAATGTAAGCTGTCACCCACAATTAGATAATCTTGCAGTTTACTGACTCCCTTAAACTCTGATAAAACTACCCACTGTCTCCCTGGATTTCTGAAAGAGGCTTATATGCCAGCTGAGTGCATGGAGGAAATAAATACATTTCCACCATACTAAGGAAAAGCCAGGACTTTTCATTCTTAGCAGATTCTTATCAGCTCTTTCCCTGAAGCAGCTATCAGCAAGGCAGGCATGGCATCAGGTTTGTTCTCACTGGTGGGGAAAAATTGTTTCTGAGTCAGAACTGTCTCCCCCTTGCATTTTTTCAGATGGCATATTTTGACAATAAAAAGGTACCAGGACAATTTATGGGCTCAGCAAGCAGGTTGGTGGTGGCCCAGTACATGGCATCTCTGTAAACTCAGTCTTCCTTTCAGGTGCTGAACAGAGGGCCAAGTGTTGGGACATCTGATGTGCACTGAAGATCCTTGGGACAACATATTGTCTGCAGGAGTAATGAGCAAGCCTACCTTCAGATTAGGGATACCCTGAGTAGCAGAGCATAATTGATAAAAAAGCACTATGCTTGATTTTGTAACTCTGTTCCTTGAAAAACTGAGGGGCAGGTTTTAAGCACCTACTCCCACCCTGATTACAAATGTATCCTACAAAATCTGTGCCAGCCATTAGAGGAGTTAATCCAGGTGGCAGAAAAATGACCTGAATGCTTCCTAGTTGCCCCAGCTGCTGTTATGCCTCTTGTACTGCAGTGCCAACAGGCTCTGTTTGCTCTCCTCATTCCTTCTCTTCTCCCTTTTCTACAGCTTGCTGAGAAACCTGACCCTGGTGACAGATGCCCCTGAGCAGGCCTACCCCTCTCAAAGTTTCATTTGGAAAAGATTTGAGGAGATCTTTCTCACTGCCTCTGGACTGATCTGCTATGCACCTGTGTTCAAGGCCTATTTCTACCAGGGGCTGCTGGAGCTCTATGAAGATAACATACAGTATGTGGAGATAAGAGCCATCCTGCCTGCGGTACGTGGGGTTTGGCTCCTCTACTGCTCCTTTAAATCCTTATTTCTCCACAGCTTTTCTCAAGCCCTATCTTGAATTTAGTTTTGGGGTGTTTGCATACCAGCCCTTCTAAGGATGCTGGAAAACCTTGATCATATTCAAATGTCTTTTTTTGGAGATTTGCATAGGCAAGGGCTTGAAAGGGAGAGATTTTTTGTTGTCAATGGCTAAGGGAGATACCTGCTGTGACACAGGCACAAAACTACATTGCACAGTCAGACTGGGGGCTGTGTCAAAATCTTGCTCATTGGGAAGATGTAACTCAGCTTTGTCTGCAGCAGAATCACCTATTCTGTGGCAGCTACTCTGAACAAATTTCCTGTCTTAAATGGAGACTTACTCTGGAATAGTTATTTTAAATCCTCAGCTTATTTCAGAATTATTACTCTGAATAGGTGAGTCAACCAACTGGCAAAACACAACCTTCCACAATTTGCAGACAACCTAAAATTTTGGCTGTGTGTATAAAGTATGAACTGCTCCTTTCATTGCCATTAACACCAGAATCTGGTGTTAAAAGCCTTTCTCCTTGCATTCACCCAGAGCTGGTCAGATTGTCCTACAAACCCACTCTGCCCTAATGCCTCCCCAGGAACCAGCAGACCACACCACCCTAGGTGTTCCCACCTTCCCAGTGACAATTTTGTCACTGCACACACACCTTTCCCATACAATTCTCCATCCCAGCTCCATGCAGGACTGTGGGGGTGGGAGTTCTGTCAGTCTATGGTGCCTGAAAGGAGAAGGATGTATTGCAAAGGAAAAAAAAAAAAGGGATGTGGAGAAATCCACAAAACTTACATGCATCTTACTTTGCTGAGGTTGCTCTGAATTCAGCCACCACCTGTTTTTGGGGTACCTGGAAAGAGAAGATAACAGCAACTTCAAAATGTAAAAAAACCCACATGCCAGCATGCCAGAAGCTGCAGCCACGCTGGGATGGAGGGCAGAGAAGGGACAGCCAGGCTGAAATTGGGGTGAGAGGGCAGGGAAATGCTTCATGGGGAAAGTCTAGGGAAGCAGGGTGTGATGGGAATAGCAAGATGCTCGTGTGGCTGGAGATCCTCCATGGAGCTCAGACAGCAGAGCTGACACTGCAAAAGCTCTCCTTGCAGCAAAGCCTGCCAGGAGCAGCCCCTGAGGTAAAGTAAATGAAAACTGGGATTTAGTGTTCAACAGCAAACACTGTGCAAAAGCCCCCTAAGCCCAGCTGTGTTTGCAGATTCAGCTGTGTAAAGTCTCACATTCCCATGGGCTGCAGCTGGGGAAAATTCCCTCTGAGCATCTGCAGCTGCCCCACAGCTGCTGGTGCCTGCAAGGGGGACACCACAGTGTGATGGGGTATGGAGATTTGTGAGGGGCATCCCTGTAAGGGACAGCACCAGGGAGGGAGTCAGGGGGTGAAGTGGAGCAGCTGAAGGCTGGAGGACAAAGGTGACAGGGAAAAAAATGGGGAGAAGGGTGAGAGGAGAACTGATGCTGCTGTCTGTGAGTGACTCCAGGCAGGAGTGGGTATGGGGCATTCAGGGTCTCCACCCCTGCTGAAATCAGGGCAAAAACCTCGAGAACAGCCCTGGTAGCAAGTTGATGAGACAGAGCATGCCAAAAGGATTATTCTTCCCAGTTTGCAGCCAGAGACCTGGGAATGCATGGCAGGACTAAATGACTGACTCAAGGTCATGGAGCAAAGCTCTGGCAGAGGGGAGCAGAAGCCCAGCTCAGCTGGTGGCTTGTGCAGCTCAGCCATGGCTTGCCTTGGGGCTGCCTGGGCTGACAGACTGCCACTGCAAGGCACAGACAGCTGGACACAACACTCCTGCCTTGGGAACAGACAGGAGGAAGGGGTCAGGGTCTCCTCTGGTGTTCAAGGGCATTTGCTTGCCATGTCTGAGCACATAGAGACTTGTGTCACACAGGAAGGAGGAAACCCTCTCTTTGGTTCTTGCCAGCTGGTAAAGGCTTGAAGGAGAAAATATTCTGCACAGATTTTACTGCCCTATTCTCAGAACCACAGCCTCTGTTCCACCCAAGGTTTTTGTCACTTCATTCCTCCCACCTTCCAGTAAAACACCTCTTCTAACTACTGCTTCTCTTGTGCTGCAGGTGTATGAACTGGATGGCACCCAGCACAACAAATCATGGTCTGTGGCAACCTACCGGGAAGTGACCAGGCAGTTTGTGAAGGAGCACCCAGACTTTGTTGGAGCCAAGATTATATTTGCAGCACACAGGTAGAGACTGAGCAGGGCTAAGCTCAGCTGTGCTCTTCCCAGAGGGCTGGGAGCAGCAATGCCAGGGGCTGGGCTGGAGTGCCAAAGCTGGCTGGCAATGCACACACGTGTTGTTAGAGCTGACTCCTGAAACATTCCCTGGCACGTGGGAAAGGCTGGGGGTGAGAACTCGTCTATATAAATCTGCCTACGTGCAAACCCAGTGCAGCAACACACCCCTGAGCCCTGGGAGAGGGAATGAGCCCTGGGTGCATGTCCAAGGCATGCCTGCCCTCCTCCTGAGCCTGCATGCACTCCCATCCCTGCAGAGAGCAGAGCAGTGACAGCAGTGCCCCAGAACGGGCGCCTGTGCACGGTGGGGCTGCTCTCCAAGTCAGCCAGATGCTGTGAAGTCATGTGAGGTAATCCTCAGCAAGTAGGGCAGACCCCTTAGCAGCACTGCCTTGGCACAATGCCCTCTCCAGCTCAGAGCTGGCTTGCCTCTCTGGCCAGCCTGAGTATGGGCACAGCCTGCAAAATGCACCGAGAAGTTTAAGTTGATAGTTCAAGTCATTTCATTCACTTGAAATGAAGTTACTGCCTCACCTCCCAACAAAACAGCCAGGAGGAAAGAAAAAAACTAAACATTTTCTCTCCACACTGCTGTGTTCCCTTCCCTGCTTGGTAAATAGGAAAGCCAGTGAGTTAGACAAGCATGTCTCAACTCAAGTGACAGCAGGGTCTAGCCAGGCATTTCCTGGTCATTCATGGGTTTCCTTTCATAATATCCATTTTCTACCACTGTTCCTCTAGAGACCTGAGGCTGGTTGTCAGATGCAGGAGCAACTTGCATTTTGGAAACACCCCTGGGGGCCTGTTTCACAACTCAAACCCCGAGAAGGCAGCCCATGGGAGTCAGTGCTTTCTCTCTCTCCCTCTCTAGGATGCTGAATGTTTCCCAGATTAAAGAAGACATCCTTACTGCCATGGCACTCAGAGCCAGCTTCCCAGACACCCTGGCAGGCTTCGACCTGGTAACTGTATTTCTTCTGGGGCTTCACATTAACCTCTGGTGATACAACCACAAATACAGCGTGGCATATGTTGTACACCAGAGCCAGAACCTCTGCTGCTGTGCTGAAATCAGTGTTAATGAATTGCAAATCCTCCAGCTAAGGATTTTGTTCAGGGTAATTGACAAAATCCCCTGAAAGAATCAGCTCCCTACCCCACAGCATTGTAATTTCAGCACAGCTGGCACCTCATTTATAAAGAGCTCCAAGTCCCACCATCCTCCCAAGCGTGCTCAAAAACACCTTTCTGCTTTCCCCCAGGTTGGTGATGAGGATGAAGGTCACTCTTTGTGGGACCTGAAGGATGCCCTGACCATCCCATACTCCATGGGGGTCAACTTGCCATACTTCTTCCATGCTGGGGAGACTGGTGAGCACGAGGACTCAAGGCTTGTTACTGCTTACAGAGGCAAGACTGAAATCTTGCAAAGAGCAGGAGCAGCAAGCCTGGCTTGCTTGCTGGCTGTGTCAAGAGGATGTGTGTGCATACAGTTTCCCCACTGCATCTCCCCATACCAGTTTGGAACTGTGGCATTCCCACACTTGTGACTTGTGACCTTCCCTGCTCCCTGCTTTTGACTGTAGGTGTCACATTGCTCTGTCTCTTTGACCTGGTGTGACAAGGAGTGACATGTAGGAGTAATTGCTGGTAGCCATTTCCCCCTTGGAACAGCACTCACTCCCCATTCATAACAGCAGCAGAGTCCCCCAACCATCATTTGACATTTTAAGGTGAAATAATGTTTGAGCCAGACTTGAGTCTTAACTGAACACACTCATCAAAGCAACTGATGTACCCTTCATTCCTGCAGCAATGTATTCTTATTGGCAATGTATTATTCAGTCTGTACTGGTGGGATTTATCCTAACCATGAGGGTCCTGTCTAACTTGTGTGTTGCATGCTGAAATCTCCAGAAGTGTGGTTACCCTGTGGCTGGGCTCCCTTTACAGCCAAGGGCAGGAGCAAGCACTTCTAAGCCACCATACATCTCATTCTAATGCACAAGCTACTCCCCAATTATTGTTATTTCTCTCCATTGACAATTAATGGAGTCCAGAATAATTATCTCAGCTGCAAGTGCAATACTGTAAACACCTAAATCCAAGTGAGATGAGTGGGTATCTCTGTGCTGGGCAGATTTAGATCCCTGTATCACTGAAAATTCAAGTGGAAACTCTGAGCATGAGCAACCCTCTCACCTCACAACTGGCACATCTAACAAAAATCACCTAGCAGTTTTATTTCCTCACAGCACTGCAGTGACCCTTACCTGTCTCTGCTCAGACTGGCAGGGCACCTCTGTAGACAATAATGTGCTGGATGCATTGCTACTGAATACCAGCAGGATTGGCCACGGACTTGCTCTCACCAAACACCCAGTAGCCAAAAGTTTGTCTCTGAAGATGGATATTCCTGTGGAAGTCTGTCCCATCTCCAACCAGGTATGCTGTTATGTGGCTGGGTTACTGGAAGGGAGTTTACCTGAGCTGTGAGGGTCAGCTGGGGGGCAGCTACAACTTGTGATGCACACAGGCTGGCTTAGTGGTGTTGTCTCCCTCTCTTGCCCACCAGGTCCTGCTGCTGGTATCTGACCTGAGGAGTCACCCTGCAGCTGACCTCATGGCTGAGGGGCACCCCATGGTGATCAGCCCCGATGATCCCCCCATCTTTGGGGCAAAGGGAGTCTCCTATGACTTCTACGAGGTGTTCATGGCCATTGGAGGGATGAATGCTGACCTGAGGACCCTAAAACAACTTGCTCTCAACTCCATCAAGTAAGTTCATCACCTCTCTCACCTTGTCATAGTCACCATAAGAGAATATCAGCTTACCCCTCTTGCTTGTATTTGGGTTTTGGCCCCAGAGTCTCCTCTGCCACATGAGCTGGGCTGCTGTAAATCCAAACTCTCCTCTGTGTGTCTCCTCCAAAGGCAGGACACAGGGAGCCCAGAGGCTCCTCTGCCTGTGTTCTCAAGTGGCTTTGTCTGACTCTGTGCCTCAGTGTGTTCTTCCTTTCCCATTCTTTGTGAACTTGCCTCCACCACCTGGTTCTGGGTTTGGGAGAAATCTTTGTATCCCTTGCCTATTTCTGCCAGAATTTGACTTGCTGCAGCATTTGCCCTGACTCATCTGGAAAACAGAGGAAAACAACTAGCATCTACTTTGGGTGTGTTTAACCCCTTTTTCTATTAACTGGACACTTCTGAATGTCCAAAAATATTTTGGATGTGATACCCAGAGTCTTCCTGCACATTCCTCAGCTCCTACCCCTTTCACACCATGTTACCCTGTGTGGTGCAGGCATGTCCTGCAAGGGTTAATCTCTAGCTGCCTCCTCCTTTTCATTTCAGTGCTGCTCTTGAAATAGCTGCCCCCTTGCCTCCTGCCTGATAGTGACTTTCCTCCTCCTCACAGATACAGTGCCATGCTACCGGATGAGAAAGCCAAGGCCAGAGAGGTCTGGCAGAAAAAATGGGACCAATTTGTGGCTGACCTCTCTGATAGCTTTCCAAGGGAGCTGTAAGAGGACAAGGCTCATCTCAGAAGGCATTTGGCAAGCTAGGGTGAGCCAGAGTGATTGCTGAGAGGGAGGCTGCTTCTTCCATGTGACCTGAGCAGATGGATGGACATCACAGTCTCACCTGGCAGTGGGAACTCTGCTAAGCCAGGCTTAATGGGCTTAAAGCTAAGAAGGAACTGCACTATCCTGTGAAACTCATGGGCTGGAGGTAAAAGGGAGCAGCCATCCTTCAGAGCCACCACAAGAAATCTCCCTGCTCAAAAGAGTCAAAACAATTAAAAATTGCCACTGACCCAATCCTGACATCCTTATTCAGGAAAAGCACACTTTCCAATTAGAGATTGCCAGCATTCAGAGATTGAGGATCTCTGAATTCTACCTTATCATTACAAAATGCAGACCTTGTCTGGAAACAGCTAAGACAAACATCCAACCATTTGGGCCACTGACCTTCAAGGGAGCAAGGACTGAAAATGACTCTTGTTATGTTTAACCCTGGGCCTGCTGCCAAAATAGCACTGCTAGGTCGAAGAACCAGTCATAGGTCTCATGTCTGCTATTTCAGGACCTACCATGGTTGGAAACAAGCTGGTGGAACTTGCTCCCAGAACATTTAAGCCTGGTTGCCCAGTGATCATAAAGCCAGAAGAGAGGTGCCTCAGTTGCCAGCAGTTTTTTTACTACCAAGTCTTTTCCTGACCTCTGGTCAAAAGGAAGACAAAACACATTTCAGGTTAAGTCAAAAACATCCTGGCTTCCCAGACCCAGCTTGATTAAAATTATTCCCCTGCACAAAGTTCTGTTAACACAGACATTTATAGGAAACACCTTTTGGTTTCAGGGATTTCCACCAGCAGCCTTTGTTGCTGAACTCATTGTGCAAATGTGGCTTTATTCAGCCTGTCAGAGAGATTTGCACCTTGGTAGAGAACTTCTGTGGATATCCACAGGGCTTATTTGGACCTCTCTGGTTTCCAGATCCTTGGGAAAAAAAAAAAAAAAAACACAACAAAAAAACCACCTACATAAGGAATAGTCTCTTGACAAGCTGATTCCCTGATATTACATCACCAAAAATAGGAGAACTAGTTGCAGGGAGACTAAAAAAAGAAAAAAAGAAATCTTAATCAGGTTTCTAAATAAATTCAGAAAAATCCTTCAGCACACATATGCCAAGCATGGAGCCAGGATCAAAGAGCATCTTTCCCTGACTTTAGTACAACCATGCTGCATTGCATCAGTCAAGGGAGAACTGACAAAAGTTCTTACTGAAAGATGCCTCCCCTCCTCTGAACCACAGACTTACAAAGGCTGTTGTTTCCTAATCTGACCAGCCTGGGCCAACTGGCTCTCTTTATGCTTTCTGTTAATTGTCTCAAGCTGCCTGGCCATAGTGTTTATTTCCAGTGACCTTGCTGGAACACCTTAGCAGGAGGCAAACACTCTTATTACAGAAGGGGATTGAGCTGCACAGCCTGTGTGCCCTGTGTTAAACTGCCCAAAGCTCACAGGCTGCAGCTTCATCTCTGGCCATCCCAGAGAAAACACAAACCAACCAAACCAAACACACTGCAAACCCCATCACAGAACACAAAATCACAACAAGCTGCAGGTGTGTGCATTGCAGAAGGCAGCAACTCAAAACACAGAAATGAAAAAGTGAGAACCCAGTCACACTCCCTGCTAACTGTGGGGGTTGAAGTGCCTCACACCCCCAGCCCTTTTCAGCCACAGCTACCTCTACTCCAGCTCTCTTTGCCAACATCTTCCTCTGAAGCATCCTGGTTTTTTGCAGACTGACCTCTCCTTGGCCTTGATGCAGATTTGGTCCTGGGAAAGAGTTTAACACTGGAGGAGAAGCCAGAGCAGAGCCACCCTCCCTCCCCCTGCATGGATGTTGCTCAGACTCAAGTCCCCAGGGTGGGCTTTGGCCATGGCCAGGTTATAAATGCTGACTTGGGAAGTGCCTTACTTGTAATGCTGCAGAGAAGAACCACTGCAAAGTGCTGAGCAGCAACCCACAGCCCTGTCCCTCTCAGCAAACTCATCTTTCAGCATTGCTAAACGTGGATGGATGAAGATCTTTCTCTGCCCTGAGTTGATTCTCCCTTAAATAAGCCTCTTTGCTGCCAAGGTGAAGCTCATCATGACAGAGCTGTTGTGGGAGGAGCTGAGTTTCTCAAAGCACAGGCTGACCCATGCCCCTTCCTTTTCTACCACAGCAAAAAGCTTTCAGCTCTTCCTGCACACAGCCTTTGGAGGTCCTGAACCAGTTTTTGGTTACCTGTAGTCCTCCTTTCTCCTCATTACCTACAGCAGTTGCAGGGCTAGATCTTCCATTTGCTGGAACCAGTTTATCTGTTGTGTCCAGCTTGTTCTTGGTTTCCTAGGATAAGCCTTTTTTCCTAGGATAAGCCATTTACCTACTTCACAAATTGCTGTGATGGGGCCAAGAGCCTGGAGCCACCAGTGTGTGATGCTGTTCAGGGTCACAGCAGAACCAGGTTTCTGCAGAAATCACAGGGGTTTAAAATGGCACAGGTATAAAAAGGTGAACCATGACTCTACAGGATTTTAATACACCTCAGTGGCCCCACTTCTGCTGAAGGTATCCACCTTAGGGTTGGGCAGAAGGCAGAAATTTTCTTATCCTGATCGAATATCTGGGTTTAAACGTGAACCTGAACCACATGGAGGGTCCTGAGTCCAAAGGTGTATCCCTCCTTGCACAGGGCATTGCCATGGGTGGTGACTGGGGTTTCCCAAGAGTCCTCTGGCACATTTAGGGCTCAGTGTGACAGAGGGGGAACCAGCCTGCCTTGCTGCTGGGAATCTGCTCTTCCTTAGCTGGGAGAAAGGTGCTGAGAAGCCCAGGCTGCATCCCCACCTCTCTAACTCCAGGTGTGCAAAGAAGGAGGAATTTAGGCTGGACCACAGCAGTTATAAAAGATCAATCCATTATTCAGCTCCATTCAGGCTGTGGGTAAATTTGGCTGCAGGGCTTCAGTGAGACTTGGCTTTTAGCAGCAATGTTCCAAGGGTTTTGCTCCCAGTCTGTTCCCTTTTCCCCAGTACCTTGGCTCCCTGCTCACATTTGTTGGCAAATACATCACCTATAATGCTCTCTTGCTTGTCTCTTTCAGAACATAGTGTATAATTAAATTTTTAAACCTGTCTTAACCGTGGGGGTTATTTTTCCTCCTTCTTTTTTTTTTTTTGTCTGCCTCTTAGAGAACAGGGGACACCCAGATTTGATGGGAGGTTTTAATCTGGAACGTGCAGTGGAGGGAATTGTCTCACATCACTCAGCCTGGAGTGATCAGGGAGTCTGAGATGCTGCAAAGGGGAACTTGATCTGTGGAGCTAACACAGCCTGGGTCCCCTGTCCCCCCTTCCCCAAGCCCCACAGCAGCTGCATCCAGCTCAGGGCTGTGTTTTCATACAGAGAAAACCTGAGAGGATTTGTTTGTCCTGCCTCTCCTCCCAACACAGTTTTGTACCATCTCTGTGGTGGTTACAGCACAGCAAAGTAAAGGAATGACTAAAGGTCATTTAACATTCTTTTAGCATGATTTTAGGGAGGGAAGAGAGGGAAACAAGAAGAGTAAATGACCAGCTCATTCTTTTTAAACAAAGTGAATTCTTTTCAAAGAATTGCCTTGTGGTGACGTTCTGCCCAAAGTACTGCTGGTGAGCATGGGAAGAAAGTGCCAGCTTGAGAGAGCTTCAATATCTGAGATGAAAGAGGAGGAGGCAGCCTCAAGGGTGGTGGGAGGCTGAGTAGAGCAGGCAGAGAGGCAAAAAGAGCCTGCTTCAGTCTCCATCCAGACTCAGGAGCAAGGAAGGAGAGTAGAAAATTCCTGGAAGTTTCTCTTGCAATTACTTCAAGCAGCCCTAGCAATAGCTAAAGCCTTATGCCTGTTATCTCCTCCATCTGTCACTGCCTGTGGCCTCTTCAGGTTCAATTTGTCTGAATGGAGCTTTGTTTGCAGCACAAGTGTTTGCTGCAGAGCATCTTTGGGGCAATTTAGAGGATGCAATGTTTGTCTCCTGGTCACTCACTGCCAGGAAATGGCTGATCCAGCACTAGTGGCTGCTGTCAAAAATCATGCCAATAAAAAGAAAGGAGCCAAGTAAGTGGTTGGAAATAGAAATAGGGCCAAGCAAGCAGGTGGATCTATCAGTTATGTGAACCTCCATCACTGCAGTGGGACTCTGCAGGTACCAGATGCTAAGAAAAGCCCTCTGGCCACAAAACTCAGGGCTGCAGATGTGCTTTCCACCAGCTCCAAAGGATCAGCCTGCTTTGGGTTTTCCTCCTATATAAGCCTTTGAATTATCCTCTTCACAGAGCATTTCTTTGGTCAGAAACCTGCAGCTCTAATTGGCTGAGTCCTTAATTCCTTTCTTTCCAGGCTTGCAGCAGTTGCAATCACAGCAGGTCTATCAAATGTTTTCTGTGCACTGAGGGACAGGCAGGTGAAGGGTCTGGCTCTCAATTCTCCTGGCTTGTCATTTTTATCAGGCTGTGTCCTCCCCCTTGGTCATTACAGGATAAGAAAGGCATTTCACTGTATTTTCTCAACCTTTAGCTTGTCCATCATCCCACAAGCAGGCTGCAGCACGGGGAAGAGGAGAGATAAACCCTGGGGGGAGGGAGGGAGGGTTGGCTCAGGCCATTAGAGCAGCAAGGAAAGAGATGGAAGGTAGGGCTGCTTTCCAGGGGGAGTGAGAAGGTCAGGAAGGGGAGGGGGGTGATGACAGGGCTGTGAGTCCAGGGAAAACAGAGCTGCAAAGTTTACACAGGGACCCACAGGAGAAGGCTGTGGGCAAGTGCCTGCTCTGCTTCATAAAGGGGGTGGGAGACACATCCAAGCAGAGGAATTTGGGGTACAGCTGCTGCAGAGGAGATCTGTCCATGTGCAGCAGGAGGAATGGGAAGCTCCAAGCAGAGTCACAGAGAAATTCCCAGCGCTGGAAGGGAAAAAGACACAATTGTGCTGCCTTAAAAACAAGTGCTCCAGCCTGTTAGACAGCTTCCCTTCCCTTTCCTTTTCCCTTTTCCCTTTCCGTGGAACGGGAGCTCCTCCCGCAGGAATGCGCCGGGATAACAACCCGCATTGGGAATAGGGGATAAAACTCTGTCCCCCAAAACCCCCAGCCCCAAAAACCCTCCCCGGAACTCCTGGATATTTAATACACTAAATTTTGGGTTTTTTTTTTTTCAAGCGATGAAATCGTCTCTGCGATAGGGATGGATGCCTCTCCCAGCCTCGGGAATGGGAAGGAAGGGGGGAAAAGCAAGCCAACAATTAAAATAAAAGGGACTCACTCGGGTGACAAGGCTCCCGTGTTTGTCACTAATTTCGGAAAGTCTATTTTGGATCAACAGGCAGGGAAGGCGAGGGGTGGAGGGCTCTGGTACAGTTCTTCACAGAGCTAAATATTCTCAATAATGTCTCCAAGGCCGGAGCTGCAAACACTTCTGAGAAATTAAAGTGATCCTGGAAAATTAAGAAAATCACAACAACAACAACAAAAACAAAATAAACAGTAGGTGATTCAGTTAAGACAAAATCACCTAAGGAGGAATAACCATCTGTACAAATTTGTATCTCTGTTGTCCGTGCTCCAATAGCTCTGCAATAGGGATCTGGGTGCTGAAACGGGTGAAAAACAAATTAAGGTTGGTGTTTGTGGAAGTGGAAACGTAAAAACAAACAGTTACACTGTGTAATTGATGCCTGAAGTCACACTTGTCAAACCTGCCCTGTGGAGAGACTCCACTAAGCCCAGTCAGAAAACAAACAAACATTGTTTCATCTCCGTGGATGTGAAACACACCTTCCACTTTCCCCAGGTTTGGATGGGCCTCAGCTGAATTCAGCACCAAGATTTGTTTCCTGGTGCAGGAAAGAGGGACGCAATCTGCCAAAGAGTGAGCAAAAAAGTGACCAGAGTTATTTAGAACCTTAGTTATCTGTAGGGAAAAGGGTTTGAGGGGAAGGCTGAGGAAAAGCGGGGGAGCTGCAGGCCGGAACCGGCGCCGTGCCCGAGGCCGCAAGGGCGGATGGGAGTTGTAGTCCGGGCAGCGCCGTCCCCGAGGTGCCCGGGGCGGATGGGAGTTGTAGTCCGGGCAGCGCCGTCCCCGAGGTGCCCGGGGCGGATGGGAGTTGTAGTCCGGACAGCGCCGTCCCCGAGGTGCCCGGGGCGGATGGGAGTTGTAGTCCGGGCAGCGCCGTCCCCGAGGTGCCCGGGGCGGATGGGAGTTGTAGTCCGGGCAGCGCCGTCCCCGAGGTGCCCGGGGCGGATGGGAGTTGTAGTCCGGGCAGCGCCGTCCCCGAGGTGCCCGGGGCGGATGGGAGTTGTAGTCCGGGCAGCGCCGTCCCCGAGGTGCCCGGGGCGGATGGGAGTTGTAGTCCGGGCAGCGCCGTCCCCGAGGTGCCCGGGGCGGATGGCGCTGCGCGGCTCGCTGCGGGCCGGCCGGGCGCTGCTGCGGGCTCCGGGGCCGCCCTGCCGCGGGCTCTGCAGCCGGGTGCGTGCGCGGAGGGGGCGCGGGGCGGTGGCGGGGACGGGCGGGGAGGCTCCGGGCTGACCGTGCCCTGCGCTCGCCTTGCAGCCGCCGGGCTTCGGGTTCCTGTTGGATGTGGACGGCGTGCTGGTGCGGGGCAGCCAGCCCCTGCCCGCCGCCCGCCGCGCCTTCCAGCGGCTGGCGGACGGCGGCGGGCGGCTGCGGGTGCCCGTGGTGTTCCTGACCAACGCCGGGAACTGCCTGCCCTCGGCCAAGGCCCAGGAGCTGTCGCGGGCGCTGCAGCTGCAGGTAACGGGAGGGCCGGCCGGGGCCGGGGCTGGATCCGAGCTGCGGCCCCAGCCAGGCTCTGCTCCGCCCGCAGGTCTCTCCGGAGCAGGTGATCCTGTCCCACAGCCCGCTGCAGCTCTTCAGACAGTTCCACCAGCGCTGCGTGCTGGTGGACGGGCAGGGACCCGTGGAGGAGAACGCCCGCAAGTATCCTTTGCGCATTCTGCATCCTCGCTGGAGGCCCTGGGGGCACCGGGAGACACAAAGATCAGTGGGTTTACCTTAGGGACAGGCTCAGGTGCTTTGATCTCCATCCTGTTCGCTTCCCGTGTTCAGCTTCTCACGCTCATGGCTCCTGTGCTTGCTGCTCTGCTGGTGGGGTGTGACCGTGAGCACTCCGTCAGCTCTAGGTGTCTTTCACTTTTGAGATAAAGTTGTGCTCCTGCCATTCTGCCGTGGCAAAACCCATTAGAGATCACTCCCATCTGTCCCATGAATAAGGTTTTCCCCAGAATCTGCCAGCAGCTGAAGGAATTCAAGATATGATGGGGCTTTGAGCAGTCTGGCCCAGTGGAAGGTGTCCTGTGAGGTTGTGCATTATCACACTGCTCTGTTACTTAATCCTATAGATGCTTCTGCAAGTAACTGAAAGAAAAACTGTAATTTACAAACAAACCAACAAAACCAATCAAATCAGTCTCCAGAACATTCCTTGATGGTGTGAACTAGCCTGGGGTTCAAGCACGTGGTCACCATAGAGGCCCTGAGGAAGGCATATCCCCTGCTGGACATGGTGGACCTGAGCCGGAGGCCGAAGGAACTGGTAATTTCCTGGAGGAAATGAGGAGCACAAGGGGTGCTCTGGTGCAGAGTGGTCACAGCACACAGCAAAAGGACAGGGCAGCTGGCCTCTGGTCCCTTAGAAGAGCCTGGCACTGACCTGAGCAAGCAGCACCTCTGCTCTTCCCAGTGTTGGCTCTTTTCCTTTCTCATGCCATACCTGCCTTCCATTGCTGTTCCTTGCAGTGAGGGGTAAGATGGTTTGGTTGTCATCTCCAGCTTTGAGACAGGAGTGCAAGATTTGTGAAATCCCATCTGGAATGGAGGAGGGGGAAAAAAAATATTCCTTCAGGATTTCAGGTGGCTTTGTTCTGCCTCATTATGGAACTGCCTTGGCAGGTTCAAGGGAGGCATTTTAGTTTTGTTTTGGAGATGGCATTAGGTTTTGTATTACTAATCCAGCCTTCCTGTTTTTTTCTGGCAGCCTCCTCCTACCACTGGCTTCCCCACTATAGAAGGTAAGCAGTGGCCTGTGTTTACATATGAGCAGCAAGCAGAGCTGGGAGCAGGGCAGGACAGCTGGGATGGCAGCAAATGCTGTGCTGTCAGCTCACTGCTATCCATGGGCAGCATATTCAGAGGGCACAGCCTGGAAACAGCCTCACTGCTGGAAATAGCTGGATAAAAGCAGCTTTTCCCTGTGCTGTGTGCCAGTTTCTGGGACTTACCAGGACAGCCCAGCAGAGGAGGGGTTTTGCTAGCAGGGGGCTTTTGGATGCTGTGAGTTTGCAAACAGCTCTCAAAATCTTGCAGGGGTGGTTCTGTTTGGAGAGCCAGTGAGGTGGGAGACAAGCCTGCAGCTCATCACTGATGTCCTCCTGAGCAATGGGAACCCTGGGGCAGAGCTGCAGGATGTGCCATACCCTCACCTGCCTGTCCTTGCCTGCAACATGGACCTCCTGTGGATGGCTGAAGCCAAGATGCCCAGGTGAAAAGCACGTGTGCTGTTTGGTTTAGCCAATTTCATACCCTCCTCATGCAGATCATCTTTTCCTACTGTGTTTTTGAATGTTTTAAGAGCTTGATCTTATAAAGCAGAGACATGAAAGCTGCATGAGAAAGACTAAAACTTGGGGAGAAGCAAAAGCCAGAGCACTGGCACTCCACCAAGGAGTGCTTGCTGCTTCAGTGGTGTTACTGGGGATGCTGATGACCTCCTTTCTGGGGCAGGCTTGGCCATGGCACTTTCCTTCTCTGCTTGGAGAGCATCTACAAGAAGGTGACAGGCAGGGAGCTGAAGTATGAGGCCCTGATTGGCAAACCCAGCCCAGTCACGTACCGCTATGCCCAGCACTTGATCCAGCAGCAGGCAGAGAAGCAGGGCTGGAAAACTCCCATCCAACACCTCTATGCAGTTGGGTAAGACACTTTTCCCTGCTGGTTTCCTTGGGGAGTTGCATACTGACTGCTCTTTATGGGTTGTTTGTTATTTTGGGTTTTTTTTTTTTTTTTTGCTTGCTTGCTTGCCTTTTTTTTCCCTCTCTGGGTATTTCTAAAGTTAATACCAAAATTCCCATGCTATCTCTTGGAGCCTCACATCCTGAAACAGAGGCTTGTTAGTTTCTTGTACCCTACACAGCAAAAGCTGTGGGCTGCAAGGCTTATTTCTCATTTCTGTCTCACACTGTGACCTTACCCAGGGACAACCCTATGTCTGACATCTATGGGGCAAACCTCTACAACAACTACCTCAAGTCAGCTCGGCAGAAGCAGGTGCAGGCTGGGCTGAAGAGGAGCCCACAGGCAGCCTGTGCCCAGGCTGAGCTTTCCCTGGAGCTGGGGCACGACTGCAGCAGTCCAGTGGAGTCCTGCCTGTCCATTCTGGTCTGCACTGGGGTCTACCAGCACAGCAGTGGTGTTCCCAAGGAAACAGCACAGACAGTGTTCCACGGACACAGGGACTTCTGCTTCGACCCCAGCCTGCTGGAGCCATCCTACGTGGTGCAGGATGTGGATCATGCTGTGCAACTTGCTTTTCAAAAAGAAAACTGGAGCTAGGGGTTCAGGCAGGTGTGCCTAAAGAGCTGCTCTAAGGGGTTTTATGGACTGGAAAGGGAAGAATGGGGAGGGATCTGGGGTGATTTTCTAATCAAGCTAACGTTAGAGAAAACTCCCTGTTGCAGCACTAAAAGCCCCTTAATTTTACTGATATTCATCTGCCATCCTTACAGCTGCTGACAGACTTTCAACTGTGACCATACATTGCTGCCAGCCATAATTGAGCCATAATGGAAACAGGGTAAAAGGAGTAGGCTTGTCCCAACAATCCCAGTTCTGTTCAGCTCTCACAGCTCATTCTTTTCCACACTTTGTGTGCAAAGATCAGGGGAGCCCACCCTCCTCTTTGTGAGGTGTTTGAGGGCAAAGCTCTTCCCCACACAAGGAGCCACCATCAGCCTTTTGTACAATGTGCTGTTTGTCCAGGCTGTGACTCCAGCACACCAGAAGCTGGGCTGTGGTGGCACCTTGCCAAGAGGAGACTTTTAAGTCTTAACATTCTCCTCGTGAAGAATAAGTGCCTACAGACTTTACCAAATTCTCTTTGCCTGGGGATTTGCCACTGCATCACTGTCAGTCTGAAACAAAGTTCTGTTTTGCAGTCATCTGGCAGCTGTGGAGAGGCAGGGGCCCTGAAAGGAAGCTGCAGTAGCCAGAGCAACTTGCTGCAGGGCTGAGGTGAAAGTTATATTGTTCCCTCCCCCCTGTTTAGCATTCTGTGAGCACCCCTGCTTTCCCACTAGGGAACCAGCAGCCTGCTCTCAGCAGCAGAGGAAACCACCACAGGGATTGAATAGGCAGAGTTGTCTTGGCCCAGAACTCAGTGCTGCAGCAAGAGGCTCTTTTGGCACCCACTCTGATGCCAACTGTGGCAAGGAGCATCCACCTGCTCCAGCTGGCACTGCTTCCAGGAGGGACCCTTCTTTGGAGCAAGGGCCAAACAAAGAGTCACAGTCCACCTTTGCTCCTTCCTTGCATGCAAGGGTTCAAAGATCAATCATCAAACCAGGATGGTACCAGAGCCCCAGATCCCCAGGCCTGATCTTTTAGAGTACAAATGTCTTTGTCTTCCAGTTCTTTTGTTCCACTCATCCCTCATGTGGTTTGCAGCTCAGGGATACCCCATACAGTCTGACCTCTGGTCCCTCCTCTTTCTTTAACATGGAATCCCCCTAACATGAATTAGCAGCTGCCTGCCCAGGAACATTTCCCTAACATGCACCTTCTGTTGCCTCTCCTAGCTCAAGCTATCCAGAGAAAGACAAGATTTGTGTCTCCATAGACATTCCAAAGAAGATAAGCAAGGTTTGCATGAGAAATTAATGTGAAAGATTTGGCTTAGTGGGGAATGTCTTAATTCCAGAGGAGCACTATGATTTTAGAAGCACAAATCAGCCTGTGAATATGATGAAAAGCCTTGGAGCCAGCACAATTGAGTTGGTTTTCCTAATTACAGTCAGCTCACATCACACTGGAGTATCAGAAACAGGTCTGCTCTGCCTCTTCTTTCCTCCTTCCTGCTTTACCAGGCAGCTTCACACACAGGGTGCAAACAAGGTATTCTGCACAGAAGTTCCAGTTCTTAGTTAAAATCTCAGCCTCCATGTGCACTGAAATTCTGCTCCAGCAACTCTCCATCCTCTCAATATTGATGTGTCTTCCTAGGAAAGTCACTGCCAGGCTCTGTGTGTGAAGCAAACCAGGAGCTCTTTGAGTCACCCAGGCAAGGGAGTTCCTTCTCTGTTTCTCTGTCCTTTGCTTCATGAATAGGAGCAAAAAAATACCTCCTTGCACGTGTTTCCCTCCTGCAAAATCCACAGTGGGAAGCAGTTTCTTCCTCTCTTACCACTGCTTGGGGTTCTCCTTTCTCTCATCAGGACAAGAATTGCTTGGCTGCTTCTAAAAGCAGCTGTAATGGGAGGAGCACAGATCTGAATCCTTTTCCTTTCACTGGAGAGAGAAGGAAATTACCATTTCATCTCATTGCACGAGACAAGGGCTTGTTTGCAATTCCCAGAAGAGCTGCACAGGGGAGGATTGGGATGTGAGACAGGGAAGGTCCTTTAGCTGCAGCACCTCTCCACAGAGAGGTTGTGCAAGGCCTGAGACTGGAGCCCAAACCCCATTTATTCACAGGGCAGCTCCAGTGTCCCTCAGCCTTGCTTTGCATCCACTGCAGAAAGAGGAGCACTCCCTTTGCTTGCAGTGCTTGCTGCCTTGGGTGGTAACTTCCACAGGATTCCTTGGAATGGTCCTCAGGGATAGATGTCAGGGAGCTGTTGCTGGCAGGGAAAACGAGCCACACCTTCAGTGTGTGGGTGCTGACTGCAGAAATGCTGAGGTCTGTCCATCTGCAGCCAGCCTTTGGCAGAGCTCTGCCTTGTTAAAATGTGGTGCCAGCTACTCAGAGAAAAGGTGCTGCTGAACCACTGTGCCCTGGGGGCTGTGGCACCTCTTCCAAGGAAGGAAGAGGTTTGGATTTGCACAGGGAAGGAGCCAGGCATCTCCATCTTTGGAATAGCAGGGGAGGTGAGCTGACTGATGTGAATCTGCTTCAGATGCCAAATCTGCTTTTAGCTCTGGATTTGTTCTTTTTTTTCCCCCACCAGTGTTCTGTGAGTCTTAAAAATGCATAGGAGGAACTTCAGTGATAAGAAATTTAAAAAAAAAAAAAGCTTTGCTTGCAAGTTGAAATTGAACAGAAGGGAGGAGAATCTAGAAATATCTTGTACCCTTTCACTGATTCATACCAAGTAAGGTTGCATAAAAAATTCTGCTTTGTTGCTCTCTGCACTAATTAGCCAGATGGGCTGCCCTTGGTGTGAGCAATGCAAAGACCTTTCTCCTCCTGCCCTTCTCAGCTCCTTGAAACAGTGCACTTTGTCCAAGTCCCTGCCTGGGAATTGCACAGACCCACTGGATGGAGTAGGAAATCTGGCTCCTCCAGCTGGTCTTGGACACTGGCTTGATTCTGAAAGGTTTCTGTTAATGAAATTGCTTGGCAGGTGTCCTGTATTCCATGAGTTGTGCTAGAGGGCTGTACAGGCTTGTAGCTTGTCTCCAGTTCATTTGTGGACATGTCTTATTGCCAGAATTCAGTGAAATCCTTTTTCCTTGGATCTTCTGCTTCCTGGAATTAGCTTCCAGCATGGCTGGAACAAAACTCTTCCTTTGTCTCCTGTCTTGCTCAGAAGTGGTGTCTCTGAAGCAGTTTTTCTGTCCTTTGGGGCAGACATCCTTCTGTGCAGATTATGGCACTAAGCAGGAGAGGGGACTGCACTGCTCATCCAATAGCTTAATGTTTACATGGTGCACTGGCCTGTGCAGCAAGCAGGGCAAAGACCTGATGCTAACAGCTCCATCTTCCAAAGGTGAACAGGTTTTAGTCAAGCCAGAAGGGAGTTTTCAGCTGAGAAAAGCAGGAAGGAACCAAGGGATAGGCCTTGTTTTGGGTCTGAAGCAAAGAGCTTTTATGGCTTGCAAGAACATGGTGGCCAAAGAAGTAAATTCCTTTATTCCACATGCAACTACTAACCTGGCATTCAGGGCACCAGATAACACTGCTGTCCCCTCCCTTCCCATCCTAATCCTGCCATGCCTTTCCCCCTCCACTAAATGGTAATGTTTCAGATTGTGTCATGTGCACTACAGAAGAGTGATTCTGTATCATTCAGAGAAATCACAAACTGTGATTATTTTAGATTTCATATTAATTTCAATGCAGTTACAGAGTTGATACTTTGTTCAAGCACATACGTAAAATAATAATAAAAGTTCAAGCACATATGAAAATAATAAAAGATGTTTTCTTTGAAATAAATTTTAACTTCCTGTGTGTACATTTAATGGGTATTATCCTGCTCTCTTTCATACCTTTACCCTAAAACATGATTAGGGTAAATCCTGTTTGCTTTTCTTTTTTTCCTGTTCTTCAAACTATTACCAGATTTTCTTGAGGGAACCACCCTGAAAGATAACCCTTCAGCAATTAACTGGCAAACTTTCAGACCAGAACCAAAAGCTTCTGCTGATTTCAACAGAAAATTAAAGATCCTGCTAGGTGAAACCATCATCTTTGATAATCTAGAAACAGCCAATTCAGTTGCATTGTTCTTACAGATATCTAGTTCATACATGTTCTCTAGGATCAAGGTCAGATCAATACATGCTCTATGCTAAGACTGGGTAACTACAAAACACCAAAAGCAAAACCCAAACCCACTCTCCAAGCTCCTACCCTGCTGCAAGCATGAAAAGAAATGTCTTGGCATTTTCTGCTGGTATTGAAAGCTCTTTGAACCAAAATGTAATTACAAGCAATAGACTGATAACACTTGTATGCCCTTTTGAAGAGGATCTGCATTCCCTGAACCATAACAGGATCAGCAGTTTAGTCACAAAGACTGTGTTCAGAAGCCAAGGCACTGTTGAATTTTGGTGCTGGCCAGGTGAAACTTTTTTTAACTTATCTGTAACTTCAGCCCTGACCATTTGAATGGGTGAGATCAGTGCAGCACAAAGTGTGGGGCAGAGGATCCCAGAAGCTTCCTCTCCCACACAAAAGGCATTTTAAGTATGGTTGGAGCAGATTATGCTCCAACTCCCTGAGATCAGCTTTGCCTCCTTCCCTCCCACTGCTGCCAGTTTCTGACAGCTTACTGCAGGGTATAATTAGGTATCTAGTTTCTGGTCTT
The DNA here is from genome assembly GCF_903797595.1 of Erithacus rubecula. NCBI lineage: Eukaryota > Metazoa > Chordata > Aves > Passeriformes > Muscicapidae > Erithacus > Erithacus rubecula. The sequence continues at coordinate 2,290,533 of NC_136686.1, forward strand.
TCTTTGAGGCATATATCTGCCTCTTTTTTTTTTTCTTTCTTTTTTTTTTTTTTTCTTTTTCCTTCCCCCAAGAAATTGAGTCATTATTATATTTCCTCCCAAGTTCAACCCTCAAGAAAGTTTTGCCTTATCCCAGCAGGGGTATTTTTGAGAGCCCACTTGTTTCCAGTTGTGGTGTAATCTAAAAATGGGAGCATTTCAGATATTCAGTATGACTATTGCACAAAACTCCACTGTCTGCTGTTTGCCTTTAAATACATGTATACACACACATCTCTGTGCATACACATCAATACATAAAGAAGCCAAAAACTTAGCTTGGGAGCTGTTGAAGAGTAGAAGCTATTTATAGTTTAGCTTTTTAATGTTTTAACAGTAATGGTTAAGCACTAACACATCCAAGGGCTGCACATTGCATTAAATAACTGGATCACATGGGAAGCATCAGCTTGTCATATCTCATCCTACAGGGTGCTACAAAAAGCTCTTCAGTGCTTCAGAGTAGAAGTCATTTCTCCCCTCATTCCCATTTTAAAGCAGAGGCACAATTTCTGCTTCCTTTCCTACAAATAAGCTCCTTTCTTATCCTCACCTCTTTGTTTGGGTTGTGTTTGCACTGCTGGAGCCCATGCCCAGCCCAAGAAAGCCTTGAGCTTCCAGCATCCTTCCTGGTGTTCCCCCATCCCTTTGCCATACACCCACAGGTGCTCCCCGTTCCCACCGACCTACCTTGGGTGCAGGTCCCTTCCCAGGTATCCTGTGCTGTCTGGAGAGCCATTTCCACCAGCCTGCTCTTCCCTGCTCACTCAGTCCCCTGAGCAGCCAGCTCCCTCCCAGCTGCCTCAATTCCCTGCTCCCAGCTCCCCACATCACCTGGCTGCAGGCTCAGAGCCCATTTCCCAGGCTTGCACACAGCTGTGGGTGACAAAAACCCTCCCAAAGCCAGGGATCCCCACCCAGTTCCCTTCACCCCGGCAGGTGGGACACCAGGCAGCCACCCAAAGCTTTGGGGAATGTGTGCCTGGATCAAAAGCAGAGATGTGAGTGCCAGGGCAGCTGAGTGTGTCCAGCCTATGGCACACAGGGAACTGCATTGCTCAGGAAATCCAGAGCAGGACAGTCAACAAGGCAAAGCTGTCACTGTCTGCTGCCCAGGTGGGGCAGGACCAGCCCTCTCTGCATGAGGGCTGCTGCCCTGAGTGGCTCACATTGATATTTGGTTTTCACTCCACATCCTGTTGTACAAGTGGAAAACTCCCTTTGCAGCAGGATGTGGCAAGACCGATTTAGTTAATGCTGAGGGCTGACCACACATGAATCATGCCAGTGGCACAAGTATTGGCTTTCCCTGAATAGAGTCAGGTGAAGGTGCCCACCCACCTTGGATAAAAGCCAGAACCCAGAACACAGGAATGTGGTTTTACTCTGTACACAGACTTACACTGCCATCTAACCCAGCTTTTCTGTGGAAACCAAATGAGGAGGCACAGCTGGTGTCATTCTGAGCTGTCCAGAACTGGGCAACTCCCAACACCTGCCAAGGAACATCAGCAATCATCCTCCTGGTGCCCAAAGAAATCTTACTAGATGGTCGTCACTGCTGTCCTGGATGTCCTTTCCCAGTATTAAGCAGCTTTTGCTCAGTCCCATGTGTTGATTTAGCTACATGCTCAAAACATGAAGCTGTTTTGGATCTCTGTCACAAAGTGTAGTTAATACAGGCATTTGTGGAGACTTTATTTGGTGTGCATGGTCAGGCAGCACCTGGCTCATCGCTGGTGGGCACAGGTACAAATGAGAAACTGGTGATGCTGAGCATCACTTTGGAATGTGCCACGCCATTAATGCTGGAGATGCATCCAGCAGCTATTAAGCTCATTCGAGGCCGTTAATAGCAGGTCAATAAAGGTCCCGATTGCTGCTGTCAGTAGATCTCAAGAGCTATTGATATCAATTCAAATGCTGTGTCCCATCATGGCGAGTTGGGCAGGGCCCTCAGAAAATTGGATGAAAGACACTTTGAACAAACACACCAGACCAAGCGCAGGGGCAGCACAAATTGAGTGCTTCACTGCAGGCTCTGTGCCAGCCGACTGCTCTTTGTCTTGGCCAGCCTAGAGAGATGAGGGGACACTGGAGCGCTCTCCGATGTGTGTGCCAGGGTGCAGTGCCATGTCCACGGGCGGGGGTCCTGCGGGGCAGGAGGCAGGAGCATCCCCGGGGACAAGGCGGGTGCCTTCCTCCCCCTCCCCTTCTGGCCCCCTCCTCCTCTCCCCGGCCCCAGCCCACCCACCCACCGCCGGCAGCCGCTGCCGGGCGCCGCCCCCGGGCTCCCCGCCGCTCGGGCTCTCGCACCGCTGCCGCTGCCGCGGGCCCGGTGCGGCGGCGCGGGGGGCGGGCCGGGGGCGGGCCGGGGGCCGCGGCGGGGCCGTGGGGCCCAGCGCCGGCTCGGGGGCCGGGGAGGACCATGCACCGCGCTGCCTCCAACCAGCGCTCGGTCTCCTCCTCCTCGGGCTCCTTCCAGCCGCCGCCGCCGCCGCCGCTGCCTCCGCTGCCTCCGCACGCCGCCGACCGGCAGCCGCTCTTCCCGGGGGGCTCCAGCAGCGGCGGCAGCCGGCGCGGCTCGGGGTCCAGCTCGGGCTCGGCGCGGGCCCGCCGCCCTCGCAGCCCCCGCAGCAGCACCGAGCAAGAGGAGGAGGAGGAGGAGGAGGAGGAGGAAGAGGAGGAGGACAGCAGCAGCATCAGCAAGCCGCTGGTGCCGCCGCCCGCCGCCCCGCTGCCCGCCGCCGCCTCGCCGCTCCCCAGCAGCAGCAGCAGCGGCGGCGGGGGCAGCCCGGGCCGCAGCATGACGGCGGCGGAGCTGTACGGGGCGGCGGCGGCGGGCTCGGGGGCGGGGGGCTCCGGGGCGGCGGCGGGGGCGCTGCTGGGGCCCGGCGGGGCGGGGGGAGGGCGGCGCTGGGGCTTCCAGGCGCTGTCCCTGGTGCTGCTGCTGGGGCAGGGCGCGCTGCTGGACCTCTACCTGATCGCCGTCACCGACCTGTACTGGTGCAGCTGGATCGCCACCGACCTGGTGCTGGCGGCCGGCTGGGGCATCTTCTTCTGCCGCAACAGCCGGGCGCGCCGCCGGGAGCGGCCCCCGCCGCCGCCCGGGCCGCCGCCGCCGCACCCGCTGCTGCTGCACGGCCCGCCCGGCGGCCGCGGGGCCGGGGGGCGCGGGGCCGGGGTCCCGGCCCGCGGCGGCGACTTCGCCTACGCGCACCTGGCCTGGCTCATCTACTCCATCGCCTTCACGCCCAAGGCGGCGCTGATCCTGGGCACCTCCATCCTGGAGCTGATCGAGCTGCGCCTGCCGCTGGGCACCACCGGCTTCCGCATCACGCTGGCGCTGTCGGCGCCGCTGCTGTACTGCCTGCTGCGGGCCATCGGCACCGAGGGCGCGGGGCAGCTGCTCCTGCCGCCGCAGCCGCCGCCGCAGCACCGCGCCGCCGCCGCCTTCCTCGCCACCTGCCTGGACCTGCTCGACAGCTTCTCGCTGCTGGAGCTGGTGCTGCAGCCCGGCCGGCCGGCGCCGCTGCCCGCCCCGCTGCGCTACCTGCTCATCGCCGTCTATTTCCTCTGCCTGGCCTCGCCGGTGCTGTGGCTGTACGAGCTGAGCGCGGCTCGCCCGCCCGGCGCCGCCCGCCTGGCGCTGCACCTGCTGCTGCCCGCCGGGCTGCTGGACGCGCCGCTGCTGGCGCTGCGCTGCCTGCTGCTCCTGCGCTACCAGCAGCCGCTCTCCCTCTTCATGCTCAAGAACCTCTTCTTCCTGACCTGCCGCGGGCTGGAGGCGCTGGAGACCTGCTGCCTGCTGCGCCCCGCCGCCGCCCCGCCGCCCGCCAAGTACGGCCCGGCCGCCGCCGCGCCCGCCGCCGCGCCGCTGGCGCACGGGCTCTCCGATGTGGATGTGGGGCCGCACGGGTACGTGAACGCCCTGGCGGTCAGCGCCCAGGGCTGAGCCCTCGGCACGCCCCGGCAGAGCCTGTGTCTCTGCATTCTGCTCAGGTTCGCTCCGCCGTGGCCGGGCAGGGGAAGGGGACGTGGGCTTCCCCGGCAGATTCCCGCTCCCCTCCTCCCTTCCTCACGGACACGTCCAGCAGCGGAAGCTCCGCACAAACCCGACTACCTGCAGGAGCCTACGGATGACACTTGTCGCCAGAAAACGCGCCTGTCCTTCGAGACGAGACTTTTTCCCGTGCTTCTGCCTCTCCACTGCCTGGAGGGTCCCACTCTTCCCCTCCCTCCCTCCCAGGACATCGTGTTGCTTTGTAACCATAAAGGTTCGGTTTTTCCTTGTCGTCCTCAACAAGGACCGGTGCATTTTGTCCCCTCCTTTGAGAACTTCTGCTGACCACAATAATGAGATGCAAGAGGGGCCCGACCAGCAGATGTTGCCTCCAGAAGGACAGAAGGAAGCATGCTTTGGTTTCCCTGGGTCTTGCAAAGCTGCTGCCTGTGTTTCCCAGCCCTCTGTGTACCAGCTAAGGAACCTCTGGAAGCACGCTGGCCTCTCGGTCACTTCAAGCCCATGAGCCACCTTCTCCTAGCCAAAATGTCTACTACCTCTGTGCTTCAACCTTTTGCATCTTACATTGACTTCTCATGCTAAAGAAACCAATCCAGCATGGACACAAACCAGGGCTTAGGTCCTATTTCATAACCACCAAGACATTTCTTTCTGGTGAGAACAGGGTTTACAGCAGCCTGCTGCTGGCATCCCCAGCTGCTGGGGCTCTCCTTTCTCTGTGAATATGCATGTTTACGGGCTCAGCGTCGGTTTTCTTTTACACAGAGCATAGGGTCTTCCTTTACACAGCCAGAAAGGCTGGAAAATCCCCTCTGGCCCCCTTCCATGCCTGCTTGAGAGAGCAGGGATGGAGCTAAGCCTGCAGAGTGCCAGAGGACACTGGCCCTGCTCGGGATGGGCTCCATGCTCAGTGAACCTCACTCTTCAGCACAGAAAGCAAAGTGCTGCAGGAGCCCTCGAGCTGTGGTGAAAGCCCATCTATCAGCATCCTGTCCTCTGTGTGCATGTGGTTGAGGGGAGGTGGGGAAAATTGCTAGTAACCTCTCATAGGAACAGTTTTCTTTGGTTTTAAGCTCCGTGAATGTTGGGTGGGGCTAAGGTCTGCTCTTCTGTCTGGCTGCAGCTGCTCCTGACACCAGCCCATGGAAGCAGGAGCACACAGGCCACCTCTGGAGGAAGGACTTTCCCCCTCCCAGGCTTATATTTTGTTACCTGGGCAAGGCTGCAATAATTGTGACAACCAGTTTCCTGTTTGCGAGGTTTTTGTTTTTTTTTTTTTTTCCTTTTCAAGCTGTCCTGATGGGAAGGGGAAATAAAGCACAACCAACCCATAGCAGGACTGCAGGTGCAGCCCAGACTTCTGCACACACATCCATTCTTTCCTTCAGGGCTTGGGCTTCAGAGCCTCTGTCCCACCTTCCTTTTCACAGAGTGGGATCAGCTGCCTGCTCTGGTGGACTGCTACAACAAAATGTTTACAGTCTGGTAACTTCCAGCTCCAGAGGCAGAAGTGGGGCTGCCATGGGGCTCTCCTCCCCCAGCTCTCGGTGGCTGATGGGTTTTGAGGGGCTGGAAAAGCCCCTAGGAAAAAAAAAAGATGGGTCAATAGTGCTGTTCTGTTCAGAAGTGCAGCTAGGATGGGTGACTTGCTGCTCTCCTCATGCCAAATGGAGAGTTGGCAAAGCTAGGCTTAACTTTCCCACCAGTGCTTTATTTTTAACCTGAGCCCTTACATGGGCAGTTGTGTGAATTTTGGCCAGTGGCCTTTCTCTTCAGTAACTTCTTCTTGTCTGGACAATCTTGGTGCTGTGAGTGACTGTGATTGTAAAACTTGGTACTGTGAACTTTTACTACGTGATGTGAAATGTGTCGAGGGGATGCTAAGTTCCTGGCCAAAGGAGGTGTAATTACAGGTATATCATGCTTGTACAGGTATTTGTTTCCTTGCACCTTCCTTTTTCAGCATTAAATGGGTAGTAGAAGCTCAGAAATAATTATTCAAGAGAGAATAAGGTGATACCTGAACCTAGGACTACTCCATTCTTCAGTCAAACAGCTGAAAAAAAAAAAATCCCCAACCAACCAACTTTGCCAAAAACAAGCTGAAGGAAAAAAAAAAAAAAGCTTTTCATCACCAACTATGTTTGGCTGCTCCTATGGCCAAGTTCCCAATAGCACCAAAGTGCTAATCCCTAATACACATAGTTGAGACATCAAAAGAATCACAGCACAATTATTAACGAGTCTGACTCCATTACACCTTCATAGCCCATAACAAAGTTGCTGTTTCAACAGTGAGTGCCTTTTTCCAGTTAGGATGTTATTGAGAAAAATGGCATATTTGAAGTTTATCTGGCCATGGCATATTTAACCCATTGGTGGTGAACTCACAGTTCAGATTTTTCCATGGATGAAAAGGTTGCCCGGGACAGATGACCCTGCAAAATGACACTTATGTTGCATAGAATTCCTTTGTAGAAAAAGTTGTTCTTTGTGGTGCCATGGTTTCTAGGTAGTTAGGAAATGTGCTGTTTGGAGAGTGTAAAGCTCTTAGAGTTGGCTATACAGAAACCCCCTTGCAACTAAAAGAGCAGCTCTGCTGCTCCTGCAATTACTTTGAAAAAAAACTTTTAAAGATCTTCAATGTCTTGTTTATAAACCTGCTCCTCCTTTTGAATTCTTTTGGTAATTGAACTCTTGCTTCCACTTAAACCTTTCTGTCTGCACAAGAGAGATGGTGGTCCCATCCAAGTGCAAGCAATACCTCTCCTGATGCACCTTGCACATCTCCTGTACATTGTGCCAACATTAAATTGCTGGTCCAGGTCAGTAACACTTTGCTGAACGAATTTGTGCCATACTAAGATACAGGTCCCTTGGGATTCTGTTACACAACTCAGTTATTTAGCATTTTATTGCTCCTTGTTTGCTATCCTGACAAAAGAGATGACTACTCCCAGGAGGGGAAATGGAAGTGAGAGATAAGGCCTGTGGCTGATGGACACTTGGCATCCCCCTGGCATTAATCAGAACTTGTATTTTTTAAAAAGCAAGATTGTTAAAATAAAATTAGAAACTTGTGACTGATTTTGTTCCCTTTTTTTTCTTCCTCCTTTGAGTCTTGCTGGGCTATTCAATTTTGTATTGAATAGGGACCAACAGATGCATTAAAGTTACTTGTTTTCCTCATACTGGATTACTAAAATAGTGTCTGGATTTTCCCCTCAAACAAAACTTTCTGTAAGTGAAAGCAAATTCTAAGAGCTGTAACACCAAGGGAGTTATTTGAGGAGGGAATGACTGAGGCAAGGAAATTCAGATGACACTTCTGAGCTTCCTATTTAAGTGATTTATAGGAATTTATACCACTTGAAAAACACTCATGGGAAAAAAAAAATCAGATATACATGCTGTAAGATAAAAGAAACTTGTAGAAGTGGGATCATCAAGATGGCAATTACTGACATAATCTGGGAAATGAGTTTTCACTGCAGAAGCATTGAGATCACAGCTGCCTCTTGCTCAGCTCCTGCTGGGTTAGACTGGATTGCTGTTGGAGCAGGAAGGGACTGTCCCTTTCTTATCAAGCTGTCCTCAGAATCCTGCCTGGAAATCACAAACAATTCCCTTACCACCCTTTCTGAAGGGATGTGCAGGCCCTCAGCTCTGTCCAGCTTGTCTCTTGTGCTTTGCAGGAGGATTTTGACATCTGTGAGCCATTTCTGTAACAAATACTAAAAACATAACCCAACCCAAGGAGTTAGGCAGAATTGAGGAACTGAGGTCTTTAAATATATTCAAAAAGTATTCATGGTTTTTAATTGAAAGAAAAAAACCCCACATGTTAGACATAAAATTATAAAATATACACAATACAAAATAAATTGCAAGTCAAAATAGATTCTTTTCTGAGACATTAGATTTTAAAAAAGGCAAGATAAAAGGTTTTTTTAACAAGTAAACTTAGATGGACAGGAAGAGGACAAAGGAGAAAGGCCTGGATGTATTTATATCTCACAGATTGTTTTCCAGTGGGCTCCAGAAACAGTGATAAGAACCAGGGTAAATGCCAGCCCCACCATCACTGCTCCTGGGAGATTAATCCCTCAGCCTGTTCAATATTTCACTGTGTTAACCTGAACTACCTGTGCTTGAGATTAAACCCACACAAATCCATCTCACAGTTGTTCTTGCTCAGCCTCCCTTACCTCAGATCTAATTTCCACTCTAAAACAGCATTTGCTGAGGCTACATTTTTTCCTCCTCCAAAATAGCATTTCATTTCCTTGTGTGTCACTATCTATATCTTGAGTTCACATCTTTCTGGTGCTAAGATATCCAAAAGCAAACAGAAATGCAGTTACAGAAAACATCAGATTCCCCTGATGCTGTGATTCTGTATTCAGCCCATTTCTTAAAACTGTAAAAAAACCATAAATTCCATTTTTTGGTCTCATCTTCCCCCTCCCTGCTGTTGCTGGTTTTCAAGCACATACCTCCCAGTAGAGAGGCAGGAAGAGTTATGGAAACTCTCAATTTAAACATTTATCCCACTTATTCTCAGCTATTCCACTTGATTTCTGAATGACCATGGAAATACAGCTGCAAATGAATGATGAGTGGGGGAAAAAAATCTCCAGGCCCATTTATCAACCAGGTAGAGACAGCCCTAATCTAGCTGAAATTTAAGGCACACATCTTTAATACAGTATTTACAAGGAAATGTTTAAAATGTGTATTCAAATGGCAATGCAAATGTTACCATGTTATCTTAACCTATTTTCTAAACCATGCCTGTGACTTTTATCCAGTGCAATAGAATCAGCACAGCTGGAGGGAATTTTTAAGGCAAGAGTGGATGAGCCACAGTAATTTTTCTGCCATCCATCAGAGAGAATTCAGTGTAATGCCTTCCCCCAAGGAACAGAACTGTTCTTTCACAGGGGTGGCCAATATTTGTGGCTTTTCTCCAGAGACTGGAAGCAACATTCCACATCTGCTGGGCAGTGCTGCATCCCAGCAGCACACAGGAAGATCCCAGCACTGAGCCCTTTGCAATGCAAGGATAGTGCTGGAAATGCAGCCTCAGTACTGCCCTGCATGGGACCACCTTCCATCCCTGTGCTTCAAACAGAGCAGGTCCCAGGCAGAGCCTAACACTCCTCCAAAGATTGGTCCATGTCCACCACCTCTGCTGGGTAGCTCCAGCTAGAGCTCCTCTGAATCTCCTGTAAAAACAGCTGCTTCTGGAGGCTCTTCAGACTGCTCAAAACCTCTGGAGACAGTTCATGGAAGCCCACCTGCTGCTCCTGGTGCTCCTCCTCCTCTTCCTCCTCCTCCTCTAGAAGGTCCTCAGGAGGCAGAGGGGAGCATCTGGAGATGTAGCCCTGGTCTGACTGCACTGACTGCCTTTGGTCTTTGCATGGGTCATCAAAGACCAGCTGGTGCTGCCTGTCAGCCTCCCCCTGGCAGAGATACTCTGGCTCTGAAGGAAGGACACTCTGCTGATACAGAGGGTACATGAGTCCATTCAGGTGGTCACTCAGGTCATCTGAGAAGTTTGCAGGGCTCTGGTCAGCAGCTGAAACACCAGAGCCATCGTGGAGGATGAGGTTATTCCTCATTGGAAAGCTTGTCTCCAGAAGAGGAACTCCTTCCATACAATCCTCATTGCTCAGCACATGGTGACTGAGAACATTTCTGTCTTCCACAGAAGGGACTGGCTCCACTACCTGAATTCGAGGGACATCCACAGGAAGGACCACAGTCTGGGAATTTGGATCCCCACATGGATTAAGCTGAGGCTGCAGCTTGCAGCCTGTACTTTCACCTTCGTGCATGTGGAGGTTGATGACATAACAGCTGGGGTCAGGCTCACGTAGCTGCAGCTGGTGTTTCACAATTCCACTTGGCTCACTCAGTGGTGAATCCACCTGGCTCTCCCTGTTCAGGGAATGCAACTCCTCATCACTATCCAAGCAGATGGTTTCACTCTCAAACCAGTCTGGGTGCTCAGTCTGCCAGCTCTTGAACTTCTCTATGGCTTCTTTCAGCTTCCTCCCACTGGGGGTATCGACGTAATTCTCAGCTGTGATTTCCTGGATTCGATGGATCCGCCCAGGTTCAAACTTCTCCAGATCCTGAATCCGAAAATAGATATCCTCAAACTTGTCCATCAGCTGGTACCTGGCTGTGACATTGAACAGATCAGGTATATCCCTCTCACTGCTTATTCCCTCGAAGTAGCAGACTATGTACATTCCAAAACAGGCTGGCTTCTTGAAATCTGGCAGGATCAGGTTCAAGGCTGGGGTGAACAGGTCTCCCACTGGCTTTTGCTGATCCTGCTTGAGACACACAGGCTCACTCCCCAGCATGGCCTGCCATTTGGCCTGGGTGCCCCGAGAACACAAGACGATGATCTTTGAAGACAGCTCTTCCATTTCCTTCTTCTGCCGTGTCAGCCAGGGCAAGGGCCCCAGCTCTGAGATGTGCTGGTCTTCCAGCAGATCCAAGGCCACAGCAGTGCCACAGACTGTCATCAGGAACTCAGCAAACTTCAGCACCACGTCCACGTAGAGCAGGTGGTCAGCAGAGTACACAATCCACACCTTGCGTGGCCTCAGGGGCGGCAGGGACAGCTCGGTGTACGGTGCTGATGGGAGACAGGAAAATATCAATTACAGCCACATCCCCCAAATTGTAACAGTGTGAGCCTGCACTCATCAGAGCAGGAGGGTATTAACAAAACGTTTAAGTTTTAATGCTATTTTGGCAATGTGTGTGGACGACACCTCATTGTGTACATTTAATATGAAAGCACAGACGCAGCGAAGCTGTGATTTATCATAATGCCCAGATGATTCATCAATTTTCACCTCACAAAAACACTACAGCAGCTTCAAGAGGTTTGCTATTGCTGTATTCTCTGGTGGAGAGCTAAGTGCACCCACCCCAAACCAATCTCCTGTTCCTAATCATCCAGGTCATAGCAAAGTTTCTTCTGCCAGTACAGCCTTGGCTGGGTTGGAAGACTCCCCACATTCCAAAGCAAATACCTCCCCATCTGACAAACACAGCATTTCAAATTCCACATACAAAGCCAAACAGGAAGATCCTAAGGCTACCTTTTGGTTTCAAGAAGCATCTATAAAGTAGTTAGAGCCTACAAAAGCCCCTTCTGGGCAGCTGTGTGAGACCTGCATGGCAGGTGCTTGCTCAAACACAGGTGACATCTTACCAGCTTGCAAACCATTGGGGCTGCATTTCCTTCGCCGGCCTGCAAGAGAGAAAAGCCACTGTCAGTGCTGAAAATATCAAAATTAAATGCTTAAAATCACACCACCTTCCACAGATTAGGTTAAAAAACCAAAAAACTTGAACTATGTAGGGAGATGAAGCCCTAAGGAGGGAGAAGCCTAATAAAAAAAACCATACTGAATGAATAAAGACTCTTCTACAGCCAGCTCTTGCCATATTTTTCCTTTCAGAGGAGACAGAATGCACTGAAAATGAACATCCACCATCTCCCCCAAATCCTGGCAGTCTCAAGTACAGAACCACAACTGTTCTTCAACCTCTCTTTAAGGAGAAGAGGCTTTTAAAATCTCTTTTTCTTAAGAAGCTTCTCTGAAGAGGTGACTAAAATGTCCTTACCTACATCTTCTAGACAAGTTTGATGTTAAGAAATTTTTCAAAAGATTACCAATTCTTCCTCTCATGCAAAAAGAACACAAAACAAGCAGTGAGTTACACAGCTCCCCTGAGATAACTGCCTCATGGCTGCAGCACAGAAAACTAGCAGTTAGCCATTAAGTACCAAATTGTTCAATTTGCTTGGTGTCCATCTCTATGTCCTGTATTTTTTTCCCCTTTCACTTTAACTGAAAAACCATATCTATTCTCACAATAGTATAACATTAATTTTGCAGAGACTTTGGGGAACAGGGGGAAGATTACAGTGTGGACAAACAGGAAACTTCTTTTCTGCAACACACTTATGCAATTGAGGGGAAAAATAAGTGCTAAGATATCTGCAGCAATCTGCAGGAAACAAAGAGCTAAACAATAAAATTCCTTTTCCCCCACCTGAGCTGTGAAGTGCCAAGAACATGAGTATTAAACAGGATAACCTGTGGAAGACTTTACTTATCTAGTAGATGTTTTCATAGGCATTATCTCAGTGGCAAGGCAACAGAACAGCAAGGAACAAAACCACAATAGGAATAGGTGCAGAAGGAAGAAAAAAAATGTTGTTTAGCATTGGGTTTTTTCTTCCTGGTTGGTATGAGTCTCACCTGCTCGTATTTTAGTCATACACAGCACAGCTGTTATGACTGATCCCACCAGTAACACACAGATCCCAGTGATACACCAGTAGAGCCATATCATCATATCATCTGCAAAACAACAACATCCCTCAGACACTGCCTTACACTGAGTTTCACCAGAGAGCAAAAAGTTCTCCAGCATCAGAGGCCAAGGGAGGAGGACCCTGGCTTTCCTGAGTACACCAATACTTTCCCCTAACAACCCACAGACACTTCTCCAAACCAATTCCTGCTTTCATGGTGCTACTGTACACCATAAACCTGCTCCACACAAAGAGCCATATGTGCAGCACACTGAAAACACAAGATCAAGAACCTTCCTCTAAATAGCAACGTTTACCCAGTTTTGACAGGCATGCCGCCCATGTCCTGCCTGTTCATGTAATCTAGCTAAAAAAAAAATTTAAATATCACCAATTTGGGTCATGAATTCAGTTTACAGGTGTTTTTCCATCTTTTTTTTTTTTTTAATCGTTGGCAAAAGACCCTTACAGGTGTTGCAGCCAAAAGAAAAGATATCAAACATTATGCACAAGTTATCTTGACATTCATAAAAATGAATATATGCAAGCTATTCTCTTCAAAAGCTGCTTTTATATTATGCAAATTTTTTAACACTGAGCAAAGTGACAGAAAGTATTTTATATTAAGACTCTTCTTGTCAAAACTGCTTCTCAAAGAATTCTATGCAAGTGAAGTGTCTCTCAAAAAATTGCTCTTTAAGGTTCACACTGCATACAAATACTTGCCTCATTAAATCATGGTGAAGTCATTCTTAGCACAATTAATTCTGAACTCAGTGTTGAAGAAATTTTAGACCAGGCTCTCATCTCCATCAGAGAGATTTATTGGCACATATTGATTATGACACCTGGCTGGTTGAGCTTGGTGGCTCAAAAGAGGGACCCTGATCAAAGAAATCCCTGGGTTATTAAACCCTTATCACCTAAACTGCCCATCCCTCATGTGACAGTCCAGACCAAGAGCATTATTGAGGTCTGGGGTCTCCTTGCTCTTCATTGGTTTGGAGTTTTGTCACCAAGTGGTTGCCATGTGCTGAGCTTCACATCCTCTGAGGTTTCAGTGGGAGCTTTGGTGGGTTCCCAATATGGTTTGTGCATACACCACCATCTATGGGCTGTCCACTATTTTCAAATAAGATAAAATTTTCAACAGGAACATTTCCTGCCCATTGGGTCATTTCCAAGAATGACAACACACAGGAGAAGAGCAGCAAAAAAAAAGCTTCAGAGTATTGGAAGAACTTCTTACCCGATGGTTCTGTACCTGCAAGAGACAAGAGTTCTGTTAAAAATTCAGTTCTCAGCTGTAAAACAATGAGAATATAATTTACAGAGAAGTGGTTCTCACTTGGAACTGGTTCACATGGGATGGAAGCAGAGTGTCTCAGACAGTCTGTGCCACAGTTCACAAAGAATGGCTGAATCTGCAGTTGAAATGAATTCAGAAAAACAGAAGTTATTCTTAAAAGAAATTCTGTTCCCTGATTTACTTTCTCCCTGCCTCAATGTTCCTTGTGTTTTAGCACAGAGACACAGAGTTTCCATTTCCCTTCAGAAAACAAGATTAATCAGGAATTCTTACACCATACATGACAAAGGGTGTGAGCTCCTGAGGTTGCACATTTGCCATTCTCACTCCCATATTCTCTGACTTGGCAGCCCTGTACTAAGCAAAGGCCACTGGCTACAGAGAATACCTATATAAAAATTCTTTCAGCCATAATATTTCCCTGATGCAGGTAATTACAGATTGGCCAATCTCAGAAAAAACACTGTGAAAAAAACTCCTAACATTCCTAAAGTGCTCACTGCCTTGATTTGAAGGAAGGACACAGAGACAACAGTGCCATCCCACCTGTATTCTGTAGCTGCAGCAAGCTTTTATGTTCTTCTCTATTTTGATTGTGACATTCACTTGCTGTTGTAGTCCATCCTGCAGAAAGCAGATGCAAGTTATAAGGGAAGGAAGAAAACTAAATGAAAGCAGGAAAAAAGAAAAAGCTGTCATGAAAACACAAAGTAGTCTAAAGTATTTTCCTCTGGACAAGAAACCCACAGAGAACAAAATGGGTAAAGGCCACCAGGACATGGAAATACAATTAAGACAGCAGGCTAAGATTGCACAGGTAACAGGAAATAATTAGGGATGTATGTTGTACAGCTTCAAAGGAGTTAAACTTACAGCTCCTTAACAATGTAGATGTTTTCAGCTTTGCAATGTATAAACATTAACAAGCTTCCTGGTTTAATTAAAAGCAGCTGTCAACATTGACACTAGAACAGGCAAGTAAGTTGCCCTTGCTACCTGCTGTACACAACCAGCATCATGATAACCTAATTCTTCACAGTGATTAGCAGATAGAAACTCCAAAATGAGGTGCATTCCCCTCCACCAGGAAAATACTCACAGAGCTGTCCCATCTGTGTCAGTAACAGCCTAATCATGTCAGTGCATGCAGTACTAAGGGTTTTAAGTGTTAAGGAATAGACAGATTAAACAGACAGACTGCCAGCATCTCTGCCCTCACCCAAGGAAGGGTGGAGAGTGGTTCCAAATATTCAGCATTTCACCTCCCTCAGATGCCTGAAGGGAAAAATTTTTTGTATTGGAACACAGTCTGGACACTCTGAGCTTTTCAGCAACACAGACTGCAAGACCTACAGAAATTGATTCTCAGCTTGAATGAAGCATCTGTTACTAAATCACTCCCTCTTTATGCAAAAACTTTAATTAACACCTTCCTGTGATCATATTAGATAAAGTACTTCAATCATTTATTCAAACTTTGCACCTCAATTTTGGTTAATTTACTTAGTCTTAGCTCCCCAGGCACTGGCTTGAAAAAAGGTAATAAAACCCAGATAGTCAAACAAAATTTGATTTTGCAGATGTTTATAGCCTGCTTCCTGCATTATAAAACTTCATTTTTGATCTTTTATCCACCAAATTCAAGACAATTTAAAAAACAATTCCTTGAAAACTGCTGTTCTAATGTCCTGGTTTAGCAAGCATTTAAAATGTTTGCCTAAATCTCCAGAGAAGGTGTGACTTGGGAAGGTAACTACCTCAGTGAAATCCCATGTGGTCATTTTACACCTCTTCTCATTCAGGTAACTGGCCACATGGATTTGGTACCGGGCTGGCTCCGTCCACGGGTTGAAGCTCACCAGCAGAGTTGTATCATCTAGATGTACACCCTGGATCCTGGGCTCCCACAAGCTGCCTGGAAGCAGGGCAGATATTCCTGAGTTTCTCAGCTGTCAAATATTCCAACAGAGTGCTCACATCTATGTGTCTCAAAAATTTTTACCTGTCTTTATACATGGGATGGTTCTTTTCATCCGAGAATCTGTGCAGTCTGCAAGAAAGATCACCAGTAGCTAGTCAGAAACATTGTACTTCCATTTAGGAAAAAACACATTTTTTTATCAGAAGCCAGAGACTTAACTATTCTCCTAAATGAATAGACATCTGTGTTTCAAAGCAGTGGCAAAATTCTGTAGAACAGCATTGGTTTCTAGCATATCAACCAGTCCCTTCACTGATGTCATGGTGTGCTTGGTTCTTCTACTCAGAACAGAGAAAATGAATGAGACTAAAAATATACCACACTTAATAGTAGAGTGATAATGTGACACTGGTGCATAAAGGGCCACAATAGTGGAAATAAAACTTCATATTTATCCCCATACTTTGTAATCACACCTCAACAAGAGATTCCTCCAAAGGCATTCTGACACAGGAAAAATCAAGAGGCTGGAATCTTTCTTAATCCCAAAACACTCTTCCACATTTCTAATTCCCTTTATTTAGCAGATTGGCCCTGCTCTTGGAAACTTCCTTCAGAGTTAAATCTGGAGTTAGATACTCAACATTTAGCAATGTAGGATTTACAACTCTCAGCCTTGAATTATGTCTCTCCTGCAGGGTTTGGACAAAGCAAAAGGAACAACTCGCTGCTTAGACAGCTGAGATAAAACATTGCATATCTCAAATTTCCAACTTGCAAAGTTACCAATTTAAACTTTACAAAGTTCAGGAATTTACAGTATTTCTGCAATTCATATGTAAGCTCTAACCAGCAAAACTCCCTGCAACTGCTGCTCTTGACACCATGCATTAGGTTTCTGAAGAATAGCAGAGGATAAAAGCCAGGAAGTTCTTAGTGTGAACAGGCAGAAAAAAGGGAACAAGGCTGAAAATTAAGTTCTCCCTCTCCTTTTCCAGCTCACATTACTGATACACTCCACATTTTGCCATTTTACAACTACAAAGCCAGGTTGACAACTTAAGAAAAAAGTTAAGAACCAGTGTACAAGATCTGTATTAAGCACCAAATATTTATGAAGTAGTCAGTGCAGCCAGAGGGCAATGCAGATGCTCAGCAGCCTTGGGAAAAACTGTAGAAATTCTTTTAACAACAGGAAAATTTTCACATGAACAATAAAGGGTCAGACACCCAGCACTACCAAGCTTCTTGGTAAATTATGTCTAACTGTGCCTTTGAAATTCAACTTCACACATCCAGGACTCAGTACTAGAAAGCAAACCTCTGATTTGGAAATTCTGGCCTGTCCTTCCATCTGCCACAAGCAGAGGGGCAACTCTGAAACATTTTAAACTCTGAAACATTTGAAATGAAGCAAAAGCAGCAGTGATGTCAGGTCCACCAACCAGCACACTCCTAAACTCAAGGCCAAGTGAACTGAACCAATTCTTACCAGGCATTGTGAGAGAGGTGGATTTGCAATTTCGGTCTCCATTGACTCCCAGCTTGGGCAGGTGGTACACGGTCACTTGGTAAGTCTGGCCAGGCTCTACCTCAAAACGGTCAAAAGTGAAATTCCACTGGAAACAAAACATATCCGCAGGCACTTTAAAGTACAATGTTGCTCTTTAAGGCACTGAAATTTACAGCTGATTTGGCCCTGTTCCACTGTGTTCCCTCATCCCATTTAACCCTTTTACTGAAGCTTGACTACAAAAAATTGGAGCTCAAGTGGATTAAATATACCTGTCTCTATTCTTCTGTTTAGAATTAGTTTTTTCTTGGGATCTTTGAGCTGATACAACAGTTTTATGCCAAACCACTGTGTGGAATTTCCACCAAACTACATATTCTGAGCTGAAAGGAGAGTGGAATAAAATACACAGTTTCAAGATGGAAATTTCACTCTAGTATGAATTTTGTAGCATTGTGCAAGTGCTAAGCATTTATAATTGCATTTATACATATGAAGTTCTGTACCTGGCTATTCCATACATATATTCTTATATCTATACTGTTTTCTAGATCAGCAATGCTGTGCAAAATCTGGGAGAGGCTCTGGCTCCTAGGCCAGTGGTGTTTGGCAAGTGGTAAGCTGACTATGGCCAAATTCTGTGTGGTTAAGGAATGAACTCCTTATTGTTTATATTCCTTACTGTTGTGGATGCTCAGCACTTTTCTGATGAGTTTCCTAGTAGGGTAAACTGAAGGAGCATCCCCAAGGTTTGTGCTTTCCTCAACAAGAGACTACAACAAAGAAGTGGAAGCAATAGAAGAGTTCAGTTTAAAAGCTATGAAATGTCATGCTCTCAAGCAGAATGCAAGAACCCCTACAATTATTTGCTTTAAGCAAACTCCAGAGAGATGACACATGCTAGGCACTAAAAGCAGCAATTCTTAAAACCTGAAGGATGAGGAGTGAAAGAGAAATGGGAAATGACAGCAAGTCCAATACAGATTCTAATCAGTCTGTACATTTTAATCAATAACCCTGCCATAAAACAATGAAAGCAGAAACAATTCCAGAGTAGAAAATGCAATTTGGAGCCCTTGGCACTCACCCTGCCTCCATCTGGACGGACCTGAAGAGGCAAATTGTTCTGGAAGTCAAACTGGGCACAGATCTGCTGATTGTTGTTCACCTGCATCACGGCGAGCTCTGCCCCTTCCAGAGAGCGGATGCTGGCTGCAGGGACAGAGGGACATGGTCACCCTTCCCTCTCCTCTGCACATGGAGAGGCTGCAGCCCCCTCAGAGAGCACCTCTGTGCCCAGCCTAGCCACAGCATAACCCCTCTGAGGTGCTGAGGGCCCCAGCATGAAGATAACTGGCCATGGAAAAGTGAGCATGCAGGGTTGACTAACAGCACTTTCAGCCAAGGTCCTGCATGGCAAAGCTACATCTGTGCAAATGAAGGAGAAAAAGAGAAGGCAACTGCATTCTCCACACACCCTGCCAGCTCCCCAGGTGTGGTATCATGTTTAGCTCTGCCTCTCAAAGCTGCTTGGTGCAGTTTGGGTGCCAAAGCAAACACGTCTTTGTTTTGGTACACATGGTCAGAGTGAAAGTTGACAAGCACAGCTGAGTGAAATGACTGGGTTACCTGAGTCACACCTGCTTTAACACTACCATAACTAGAGACCATAGCTCTACAACCCTCAGATACAGCCCCTGCAGAAGGAAGAAATCAAAGTGTTTAATTCTGCCTTAAAGCAGTGCAGAACATTAGACAAGAGGATGCAAGGGAAGCATCATTGACAGACAATTAGAGATACCTGGACAGTGACACTGCTTTTGGTAGTCACTTAGGCTCCAACAATGAGACAGTTATTGCTCTATCAAGGCACACAAAGAGGAGATTACACCCACCAAACAAAATTAAGCAGCTAACATCACAAATTTCAAAGATCTGCTTTCATGACTTGAAGTCATAATTCTCCTCTCTATCCTTACTAGATCACACCTATTCCCTCTGCTCCATGCTCAAATTAAACACCCACCACTTACCATCTGTGGCCACTTTCCACTGGATCTGAAGCACAGGGAACAGTTTTCCATCCTCCTGACGGAAAACATCTGAAGAAACATGGAGGCTGCTTGGAGCAGAGGGAGTCCATGTACGAACATCCAGCCAGCTGGACTCCATGCAAGTGCCTGTCCAACAAATCAGACTCACATTTAGAGTGGGGCTGAGGCAGAGCTGCTTAATTGCAACTATCATCTGCTATTTGAGTCAGGGTTCTGAGGGGAAAACTGGGTGACAGATATTTCCAACTCAGAAAGCAGTTTTCAGTATGGAAATACTTTATAAATTGCCTGCAATAATCTGAATTTATGCTAGTAATTTCCTCTTTTCCTTAAAATCCATTAGTACTTGTCACAATCAATGTAGTCAGGCTAAACAGGTCAAGTAAATTTACTCAGTATCTCCTTCACCCTTCTGCTGAAACAGACCTATGTTAGTGCTGATTTCCAATGATAAGAAATCCATCAGATACCCAGGGAAGTCGTTCCAATAGTTAATTACCTTGTGTCAACAAACTGCTTTTAGATGCATCCCATTGCTAAGACTTGACCCCTCACACCCAATAATTTACATTAATTGCTCTCAACTGTACCCCTGTATCCCTTTTTTAATTCCAGTCCATACATTAATTTTTCATCAAGTGCTATCATAATGGCTTGTAATGAACATTTACTGGCAAACTTGTCCTTAAATTCCCATTTCTTTAAAAAATTCTACTCATGCCACTCATGCCTACCCCCCAAACTCTATCCCAAAAGACACAAGTTTCCATTCCTCTTCTAGCTGGAGCTTATAATGGATCAAACTGGAAACTCCCAAAGCAAGGCATGATAGCAATATTTCTTTTACAACTCTCTGATTCTAACAGGAAAAATATGCTGCATGAACCCAGTTAAAAAAAGAAAAGAAAAATAGAAAAAAAAAAGAGCATGATCTGATGAGAAAACTGCAACAAAGAAAAAAAAATACTTACTATTTCTTACGAGACAGTTTAAATCCTGTGGGGGAAAGAAACAAGAATATTACTCTGAGAATAAAACTGACAGCAACTTGCTTCTGCTTAGTGTTGGGACAGGAAAAAGCACTTAGTGATGCACACAAATTGGAAGAATTAACCATGATTGGAAACACTGAAATGAGCTGTTAACCAAAAAATCAAGGACAGAGGGCATCAGAATTAGACACTTCCTTATTAAGAATAAAGATGCCTTGATCATAAAGAAGCAACCAGAAGTTAGGTGGGCTCTTCTTGGCTTCTCCCAGTCATGTTATTTTTTATACTGGAAGCCCCCATGGTCATCAGGGAGAAATGACAAATAAAGACAAATAAAGACAAATAAAGATGGGCATTGCTGTCATACTATTGCCATCATGTAATTCATTCCAATGGAGCTGGGAAGGGTGCTTGAAATTCAGTTTAAAAACTCTCTACAACTTCCTAAGGTCAATTTCAAGTGTACTTAGGGCTTAGTATATTTACAAGGGTATATTTACATTTTTAGGGAAGGGTGCTTGAACAAGCCAGCTGTGCCTTTTTGGTAATGAAAATACTTCAGAGATTAATGTTCACATTTCAGCTCATGTATCTGTGTTCCTGCAAACTTGGAGTAAAAGCAGGAAGATTTGGGACCGAGCTCCTCATGCTTATATAGAAAATAAAACCTGAAAATCCCTTCCAGGCTTTTGCTACACAAGTCACAACAATACACACATGTATAAATCCAGCCCTTCACACACCCTTCACAAGAAACACATCCACACTGCAATTACTGTACCACAAATGCACCCAAGACAGAGGTATATTGAAAAACAGCACCATGCAACCTAAATCCTTCATTAATGGGAGAAAAAAAAAAAAAAAAGAAATGGAAAGCAAAGAAGCAAATGCTGATGAAACCAAACCCAAACTGGCTAAAAGGCAAAAATAAAAATTGTGAATACCAGCATGGAAGAATGGATTAAGCAATGAAAAAATTAGTCCTAATACTTCAGACTGTTAATTAGATTTTTAAGGTAAATTAAGTGGCTTGACAAAGTCCATTGTGTACAAAGGTGCAGTGGTTTTATGTGATACTGAGTTAATTTTCTTCACAGCAACTCTATGGTGCTTTCCACTGAGGGTAAAGAGTGAGTGGCTACTCTGGGATGAACTCTCAAGAGGAAACAAAAATAACTGGCTACTAACCATGGGGATTTTTTCTAATGTAATGATTTCTGTTAAAGGTTATCACTTCATATCAGTCATTTTGTCCTTGTTCTGTTGCAGTGACCAGTAATTATTGTACGTGGCATCACAACAAAGCCCTTATAAAATATATAAGGCATTATTGGCCTGAAGAGCAACAACATCTGCTTTCATGTGAGTGCTGGTGCTCTGGTCATAGCTGACAGCCCATGAAGTGAGGAAATGCTGCATTTCCCCTCTGTCTAGTGACCAATATGAATATTGATCCAGCACAGAGGACAAATGGATCCTGTCTGCCTCCAGGTCTATTGTCCCAGGTGTTCACAAGGATGTTCCCAGCTTTGATGAGGCTCTTGTGCATTTTCTGACATTCATTAGAAACTCCAGATCTCAATGAGGAGCCATCATGTGCTAATGAGGATTCAGAACCACTTGGTAATTAAAGCCTTTCTTACCCTTTCAACACTGGGTTTCTGTAGGGAAAAACAACAGTATTTTATCTGGTGTACCCCCATTCCCCAACCCCACTCAGGGTTTAAGGGACTACCTACACATGTTTTCTTCTATCCTGCACTAACCTGCTCACCTGCTGTGCCAGCAACTTTATTCATGTGTAGCTGCCTATACTGAAGAGTTTTAAGCTGCCATCAGTTAGCTGAGCATTTAGCAGGTCTGCCACAAGAAAGAGGATTCTCTCATCACAAGGCACCAACTAACTTCTTGTCCACTCCTTTTCCTAGTCCCCAAAGCACTACAGGGATGACCCAAGAGCTGAAAATGCTCCTAAGAACAACTCATCCACACAGAAATCCTCACTCTTGGCAAAAGGAAGCAAAGACAAGTGAAGATAAAGCCACACTGCAGGCAGAGCTATAAGAAGCTCAAGGAAAGGCAAATCCTAGAAAGGACTTGCCATGAAAACTCACATCTCCTTTTTGTAGGGTACCCAAGTGAACAGGTCTGGGCAGCAGCTGCTTTATACCAAAAAAGTGCAGCTCCAGATTATGACATTCCAAACCCAGACAGCAATTAGAACAAAAAAGCAGCTGGGTTTGCAGCAAAGTCAACCAGTGTCATATCTGCACTGGCTACCTCCTCAGCACCTGAGGGAAAACTGGGTGGTTTTCCCTTGTAAAGGTCCAACCAACACAAAACCTTACTTGATGCATTGGCTCATCCAGAGCAGAATTATTTAACCTGGTTTCCCTACCTGAGTGTGCTGGTTTTGGCTGGAATAGAGTTCATTTCCTCCCCAGTAGCTGGTATGAGGCAGTGTTTTGGATTTGGGCTGTTGATAACAGACAGATGTTTCTGTTCTTGCTGAGCAGGGTTTGCACAGGCCATTCCTGCTCCTGTAACTCCTGCCAGCCAGAAGGCTGGAGGTGCAGGAATCAGGAGTGGACACAGCTGGGATTGCTGACCCCAGCTACCTACAGGGATGCTGGAAGGCATCAAACTCAGCATACAAAGCTGGGGGAAGAAAGATGAAGAGGGGGAAGTGCAGAGTGAGGGTGTTTGTCTTCATGAGTCATTGTTATGCATGATGGATCCCTGCTGTCCTGGAGGCAGCTGAACACCTGCCTGCCACGGGAAGTGGTGAAAAACAACAACTTGTTTTCCTCTGCTTGTATGCATGGCTTTTGCTTTACTTACTAAACTGCCTTTATCTCAACCCACAAGTTTTCTCCCTTTCATTTTCCTGATTCTCTCCCCCATCCAAGTGGTGGGGGAGTGAATGAGTGGCTTAAACCAGGCCTGAAAAGCAAAGCTAAAGACATGGCAGGCATAAATATGAGAAGTAGATGATTGTGAGGTGATGCTGAAACTGTTCTCAGCAGGACAGGAACAGTCAACTCTTTGTGTTTACTTGCTGCATTTTCACAAAAAGCTAAGCAACTGTTTCTTAGGCTCTTTTTAAAATTATTTTTGTTTTGCAATTGATATAAAAAATAACAGACCATATGCTGTGGAGAATCGTATGAACCTGAAGGAAATAAACCTGGGAAACTGATTAACAGCACCATCCCATAAAAATTCAATTAAAGTAATGGGAAGCAAAGATTTCCCAGCAGGATGCTGTGGTAACCAGAGAGAAACCACTGTGGGCCAGGCAAGTGTCCAGCTTTCCTTTAGAGAGTGGCTGCTGAATGGGAAGAGCTCCAGCTTTCCAAAATCTGCCTTTCACCTTTGAACCATTCTATGAATCTTCTGAGATTTGAAGTTTACTTCAGTTTCCCTTTTCCAACTCTTAGTAAAAAGAAGCAGAGATTAACACATGAACACATTACAGGAATAAATGCTGAAGAATTATTTGTTTAAGGCTTGTAGGAAACCAGCACCTTTTACAAAATTGTTTTAATTTTTTTAAAGCATTTTTCTCTACGGTTTCTAACTTTTTGCCTTGCCCTCATATCAATACTGAGCAAAATCAAATCCAAATTCAACACTTAAAATTTCTTCATAACAATCAGTTCTAAAGTTATCTTTATCATATTTTCATAGCTTTGATCAGTGATCATGGGTTATGTCAGTATCCTACACAGCATAAAGATGCCACAGAAGGGAATGACAGAAGTCAGTCAATAGCAAGGGCAAAATGAACACATTTGCAAAGGAGACTAGGGAAAAATCATCCTCACATGAACCACCACAGCTCCTTTTCATGAGAGAGGTTACATCAATTCTTCTCCAGACACTTCCAGAGAAGCAAGCTGGCAAGA
This sequence comes from Erithacus rubecula, assembly GCF_903797595.1. NCBI lineage: Eukaryota > Metazoa > Chordata > Aves > Passeriformes > Muscicapidae > Erithacus > Erithacus rubecula. Next base: position 2,314,649 of record NC_136686.1, read on the forward strand.
TAAATTTCAGAAACCAAATTATGTACAGCTAGCCAGCCCCTCAAAGACAGCAGGGTTACAAACATTGCACTCCTCCAGAACACCCAGGCATGCCACATCCCAAAACAGCTACAGCACAACAACTGAATACAGCAATTTAACACTTGCTGGTGAAAAACAGATGGGCAATGAACTGTGGGATGTTCTTCCCCTGCAGATGACATATTCAAGCAATGGTTACTGGGAAGAACTGGATTTGCAGCTGTGCTATTCAGCCCTAGAGCTGAGCACGTTTGATGGAGTGGTGGTGAATAATGCCCATTAAGTGTGTTTTTTGGCATTTTAATAAGATGAGCTGTTTTTCCTTGCAGGTGCCTACTGAGAGCATATATGACACTTTACCCCCACCACTCCACCTCCTTCTGCCACACGAGGGTTTAGCTGAGGAAGCTGCTGTGGCTCAGCCTGACCTGCCCCAAACTCAGCAGCAGCCTGAGCACGGTGGGTTAGACAAAGGAAATGGGTCTCACCCACCCTGCTCATCAGCAGCAGCTCTGCTTTTGAGCCACAGCACAGCCACACGTTGGGAGGGTCAGTGAATCATCATCCTCTGAAAACGGTGCAACCCACAGAAGGGGAAGGGGGAACTGCTTTCAACTGCCACAGCTTCAGCTGATAGGGCTTTTTCCTATATGAATCAGCAGCTTCACAACTGCTTCAAGAGGCTGCTCCTGGGCTTAAGATGACTCCTTTTTCTGAAGTCTATCTGCACTTTGAAAATTGGCTTTTTGACTGAAAGGGCCAACGTAGCAGCCCTGCACATTCACTGCCCAAAGCAGGGGGCAACACAGCTCCTCTGTGAAAGCTGGTGATCCTGGTGAAGCCCTCACCCAGTTACTGTGGTCACATTTCCTAAAAAAAGAGGGACAGACAGCAAGGTAAAGTCAGTCAGAGCTCAACCATCCAAGGATTTGCAGAAGCTCTTTAGTGTATTACTGTCAATCTCTGACTAACAGGGTTTGGGTTCCATGGTTACATGAGATGCCCAAGCAATATTCTAATTTTCCCTTTGCCAAGCCTTTACATTTTGTCCCTCTACAATATCCACCCTAAAATAAAACTGCAGAACTGGTCTGTTTTTTGGGGTCTCTTTATATAAGAGAGAAGGCAGCAGAGCAGAAATCTGGTAAAACAAGGGTAAGGATACAGTCAAACATTAGAAGTGTCAGACTAGACAAAAGATAGGAAAAGAGTACAGGAAAAGATTATAGAAGCTTTAATCCCGAATGACATGTTTTGTTTTACATTTGTCTATAGCTGTACCTGACTATCTGCCTTTTTCAGACAGCTGAAAATACACCATGGCATACAAAGCTGTCCAGCTCAGACAACAGCTGCCCCTTTTCTTGTCTCTGCTTTTGTTAACAGAATTAAAGAGAAAGCAGATCTCTCTCCCCTTCCACACACTAATTACATGCATCTGAAACAAAAAAATCACTGGAAAGCAAAAAAAAAAGAGACAAAACATAACAAATCCAAAACAATCCGCAAAAACCACCCGAGAAAGTGACGAGCTGGGAGCTCAAACTCCGAGTTCGCTCGGGCTGGTTTGTTCCCTTTCCACAGGGACGCTGCACTGCCAGCTCCTGTCCGGCCGCTCTCACAGCGAGAAAAGGCAAAACCAAAACGCGCCTGTTCAAAAACCTCCGGTACATGTAATGTTTAACTCCCCGCGCTCTCCTAAAAACCCTCAGCTGCAAAGAACTGGTTAAAACTTTTCGGACATTGGGCAACGTCAGCTGTTAGCAAAGACTCACATCCTGCTCGGGGACTGCGGGCGCTTCCATCCAGCGCGGCTCAAACCCGGCCCGCAGCGGCTTCCCGGGAGAGCCACACCGACCCGGGACAGCGACAGTGGCCCGGGAGAGACACACCGACCCGGGACAGCGACAGTGGCCCGGGAGAGCCACACCGACCCGGGAGAGCCACACCGAACCGGGAGAGCCACACCGACCCGGGAGAGCGACAGTGGCCCGGGAGAGCCACACCGGCCCGGGAGAGCCACACCGCCCGGCCGGGCCCCACAGCTCCCCGTCCCGCCATCCCGGCGCCGCTTACCGGCTGCGAGCAGGTGAAGGGCGGCGCGGCGTCCAGCAGCAGCCGCAGGGCGGAGAGCGGCCGGGGCAGCGGCAGCAGGAGCAGCAGGAGCCGCAGGAAGAGCGGAGGCAGCGGCGGCCCCGCGCCCGCCATCGCCCCCGCACCGCCGGCCGGCGCTTCCGGGCCCGGGCCGGGCGGGGCCGCACCTGAGGAGGGGCCGGGGCCGGGCCGGGCCGAGCGGCTCCGCCCCGGCCGGGACAGCGCCGGCTGGGGTTAAAGAGACAAACCTGCTTCTCCAGCGTCCCGGGCTGTGAGTGTTCGTCACAGGGTTGGAAGGGACCGCTGGAGATCGTCCATTCCAACACCCCTCTCCGGGCAGAGTCACCTGGAGCTGGGACACGGAACGCTCCGTGGGATGTCTCCAGGCAGGGGCACCCCACGGCCTCCCTGGCAGCTGTTGAGGGCTCTGCCACCCTGGACTTAAACAAGTTCATCCGTGAGCATTAAAAACTGACATCAGCAGCGCTCTGCAGCTGCTGGACTAAAAGCATTATAGCCCCAGTTGTGGGGCTGTTCTAAATGCATCCACTTCACAGGGGACTGTGCAAACCTGCTGCTCGTTCCTGATGCTCACCCCGTTTCATCTCTCACAGGTTTCACTGCAACACACCCACAGCCACTTTCCCTCGTTCTTTGCCATGGATTTCACCTAATGGTCTCGCACAGAGCTGTAACTAGGCTGAGTTTTTCAGCAGAGCCGAGCCCTTTGCTGGGCTTTGACCAACAGCCGTCAGCAGGGTGGTTTTGTATGGTTTTGTGGTGCCAAATGTTTAACTGGTGGCCGGTCTGAGCCTGCAGATAATGAGGTTTCTGTTGGTGATCCTTCTGCCATTCCTTCTGCCCTGCACTGCTGACAGCTACAGGTTTTCATCACCTCCTGGGTTTTAACATTTTTTTGCCACCACTATTTAATAGTAGCGAGCAGCAAAGCCTGCAGTTCTGACAGTTGCGTGCAAGTCAGGGGGAAATACTTATATGCACACGTGTAACTGAAAAAAAACCCATTCTTTTTTCTTTAGGCATTATTTTACTGAATCTCAGACTGATGTACTTGGGCTGAGCCCCCTGTGGTTTCTAATGCTGTGACACAAACACAGTGCTCAGCTGGCATTGCGGTGTTATTTCCTGATAACCGTGGTAGAACAAATTTGCTCAATCGACAAGCAAATGTGTGGAACGTTACTTGTTATCATCCCATTAGTTTCTTGGCTTATGTATATACTAATTACACTGTATTTAAGCTGAGGACATTCATTTTCTGTTGCATGTGCTTGGTGAGAAGGAATCCAGTAGAGGAAATAAGTGTGTGGTTGCGTGAGTCACAGGTTGGATGTCGTGACACGGCAGAATTTTTGTGGTGACAGCAGTGCAGAGAGCAGTTGGATTTCCTAAGCTGCTGCTTAGCAAGGCAGAATGGTCCAGACCATTCTGCAGCCCCTTAAATAGGGACAAGAGCCCCTGAATGGCAGTGGGAAATAAGGGGCTGCAGGAAGCTTGTCTTAATTTTCACCACTGCTGGTATAGGAGGGAGCAATGTCAAAGGAGTTTTGATACCATTTACAATATTGAACAAATCTGGACATTGTTTAGAAATTTATTAGCAATTTTAAAATAACATCATTCCTTAGATAAAAATGCAATCTTACAGGAATATACATTTGTCCCACACAGAGATGACCCTATAGCTCACGGGCGGGCCATTCGCTCTAACTTTCCTCTGTTGATTTTAAAACGTGCGAGAGGGCAAGACGGACTCTGGCACTGATGACAGGCTTACATGATGGTTACAAACTGTACAGCAGTATTTACAAAAGCATTTCTGTGGGTTCATGAAAACTAGATATAAAAGTGTGGAAGGAGGTAAAGAATTGAGACAGGGAAGGGCTTGGGTGGAGATGCGAGGGAGGGCTGGGAAGGTGGGCAGGGAGTGGAGGGAAGAGTGGGAGAGGAGGTTTATATCTGGACTGATTTATACTTGAGAGAGGTCATTTTACAGCTCTGGGCAATTCAAATGAAGGCAAAACACTTATATTTATCAACATTTATAGCTGATGATCAGAGCAGGAAATGGTGCTCCAGGGCCTGAACTTAAGAGGTGCTGAAGAACCCCATCTTCCCTGAAGTCACTGGGAGACACCAGGAGGCAGTACCTGCCGGGCCAGACCCAAACCATGCACAGACAGCACCCAGCAGTCCTTAAACCCTAAAATCCTGCAGTGCTCAGTCCTTGGTGCTGATGGGAATTCAGACTGAGTGAGAGATCAGCTCCTAAATTACACCTCTGCTCCTGAAACCGGACTAAATTCCAGCCACTTCTTGCCAGAATTCACCCAAAGTGACTCATCCCTTGCTCTATCAAGCGGCAATTGTTTGGAGGGAGATTCATCATTCAGAATTGATTTTTAAGGCAGTTTTGTAAGTATCTCCCCCTTTTTTTTTGTGTGTGTGATGCAGCAATGTTTGTCAGAGATATTTACAATCTCACTCCTCCTCCTCCAAATTCTTCCCACATTCAAACTGTTAAGACTAAATAAGCTTGAAACAATCATTTCTATGAGCAATCATAAAGTTGATGATGTTTAGATAGTATTGGCTGCCAGTCTACCTAAGTGCTTGAGATGGGAGTAGACTGACTTAGGATGCTTAAAATACTGAAAGCTTTTCAGCCTAATTGGGAAAGAACTAACAGAAAAACACAGGTATTTTATCACCTGAATGATGATGCCAACAAATGGTGTCTGAGATTGTGGTTCTGTCTCAAATAGGAAAAAGCTTTGGAAAGGGGCTGTTGGAACTCTGGCAGGAAAATCTGTGGTTGAGTGGAGGGACGCCTGCTCCTGCCTGGGCCTGTCCCTACTCCCCTGGGCCTGGGATGCAGCCACTAATCCTGGCCTGAGGAAAGGACTGGGCAGAGAGCTGCCAGCTTCAGGCCGCAGGAGTGGAGGCAGAGTGCCTGGCACGGGGTAGAAAAACAACAGCATGGGAGTGTGGAGACAAGCTCCTGATCCTGCCTAACTAAGCCCTTGGTAATGCTAATGAAGATTCCCTCATTACATCAGTCATTGGTGCTGCTCCTCTCAATTAGCCCTTTAGAAAGGGACTTGATTAAGTTGCCTAATTGTCCCCTGCCACCTGAGATCTCTGCCATGGCTGTGACACCAGCCCTGCCTGGGCCAGAGCTGTGCCTCTCCCCACCATCTGTGGCAAACCTGGCAGAGGAAACTCTGTGGTGACTCAAGTGACACTGGACACCCACGTTTAGGCAACTAAGTCTAGCCCTGTGCCCCTAAAGAAGGCCTGGTTTTTATGCTCAAGTGTTAGGTTCCCTGTAAGGGGGAGGAGAAAAATGGAGAATTTAACTAGAACACTAAAGTTTGTATCAGAAGAGGGTTTTTTTTTCCCATTCCAGTGTCATGCTACTGAGTTTTCTCAAAGCTATTGGAGCCCAATCTGTCTTCAGAACAGGACCTATCTCTTGCCCTGCTTCTGCCCTCACCCACCCAACCTCTGTTGGGAGCTGTAGCAGCAAGGTCAGGGTAGTTTCAGCTTTCCAGAAACAAAGCAGGAACAGAGATAAAAGCTCCATGGACTGAGACCCCTTTGGAAACCTTCTGGATCCCTGGGCTTGCTCACCCAGAATAAAACTTTAAAAGTTTTACAACATTCAAAAGAAGAAAAAGAGACACCCTGTTCAGCTATTGAGAATTGTCTTTCTTAGACTTCTTTGAAGAAGAAGATAAATGGGGGAAAGATGTAATTAAATTTTTCAGGGCCCAGTTCTGTTTTCCACATTCTTTGCAGCAATACAACATCCTCGGCCTCTAATGTTAGCGAGATGGGAATTGGGGCTTCTGATGGCCTGGAATGTTTTTTTAATGCACATTACAGTTTTCATTATGGGAACTGATAAAATCTCACTTCTACCAGAAACCCCCAACTGGATTCTACTTCAGTATTGCTGTGCTCCAAATTCCCCATTCAGTGTTGCTCTCCCTGGCACGGTCCCTGCTGGAGGGACAGTCACAGCAGGACCATGGATGTAACTCAGAATACTCAGCTCTGTCTCAGTAGGGCTGCTTCACTTCAGCTCCCTGGACCAGTGGGGTTGGGGTTTCTCATCTACACATATGAATCAAGGCCTCCAACTCCACCTGTGACACAGGTGACCAACCCCAGGGGTGACCAACGCCACCTCGTCCGGCTGTGTCAGTGTGCAAACGCGCGTACATTTCATACAGCAATCTGAAACTCGGGCAGAAAAGACACAGGAGCCTGGCTGAGACCCATACAACTGTTATATTGGCGTCAGTCTAAAGAAAGCAATGATACATTGCTTTGGAAATTATCAAGAAATGTAAAAAATGCATTTGCCCTTTTGTTGTTGTTGTTGTTGTTGTTGTTGTCGTAGTCACTGGGGCAGGGTTGTGAGTCAGAAAACAAAGCAGAAATAGATGCGGTTCTGTACATGGCGCCTCTCTGGCTGTCCCTCCGTGCCAGGGTGTGGTGGGCAGGGCAAGGAAACACGTGGGACCCCTGCAGTAGCAGCAGCATCTACACCATCATCGTACATGTCCAGCTGGAGAGGCAGATGATGCACAAAAGGTCTGTGGACAACGAAACTCCAGCTCTGGATCATGAGTTCCACTTGCTTTCCCTTCATGTCAGCCACACAGAAATAAGGAAGAAAAAAAAGAAATGCACCCGATGTGGCTGGCCCAGTAGTGTCTGGACTAATGAGCAGGAGTGATACAGGGAGGAGGTTTGTTGTTTTATAAGAAATGTCTTTAGTCTGCAGTGTCCTCTTGTGAGTCAGAGATGCTCAGAGGCAAACAGCAGATCGTTTTCCCCATTCTTCCACGCCACTTCTCAGCTTCTTCCTTCAAAGCCTCCATCCACAGCACAGTGATTGTACCCACCATCCTCTCCCATACACAGGGAAACACTCCAGGAGCTAAACCTGCCCCCTCCTTCCCACTGTCCCCCAGACTGCCTCACTCGCAGAAGGCAGCAGCTCTTTGCTCAGGCCTGGCACAATGTGCACACTGGAAGTACCTCAAATGGAAAAGAAACAAAAAGCCACCCTCCCCAGAAAGACAAGTTTGCACAGCTGGCACCAGCAATTGCTAAATTTAACACCTGCCCCTCAAACTGCACAAGTCATTTGCATTCTCTGCTAGCCACACATTTTCCACTCTGCAGCACCTACTGGGTTTTCCAGGAGAAAGTGGGGGTTTCCCCTGGCCCTTGTAGGCTCTGCCCCCCCGCCCCCCCGAGGGAGTAGCAGCTTTCATCAAGAATTCCCTGGGCACAGTCCTTCCTGTCATTTTCCTCCCCATCCAGAGCAATCAGAAAAGATGGACTGTTAAGCATCCAAAGTGCTCATTGTCACCACTAATTTAGGTAAGCATTGTTTTTCAGGACTGAAGGACTGCTGTCTTCCATTTGGAAGGTCAGACGGACTTTGCAGTGAAAGAAAATGAGTTAGGGAGCCCTTGCATGGAATTTTCCCCTTTCAAGTACCTTTGGAGCACATCAGCACCAGCAGCAGCAAACTCACAGGGAGACACAGGTGTGTGCCCATCTCCATACAGGTACCAAGGATGAAAGGATGACTGACCCACATCAGCTGGTTACTTTCTCCAGGGAAGCCTTGAATTATGATTTATGACAGATGCTTGTAGAAATGGCTTCATATTTCTCTAGTATTTGGTTTTTTTTCCAAGGTATCTTGAGCTGATACCAGCCAGTTCAAAAAGTACAGTCAAAAATACCCTTTGCTATTTCTCCTTTATGCCCCAGAGAATCAAGAAGAAAAACAAGAGTGTTACAAAAATAATGTAATCAATGTATGCAGTCAAGAGTGTCCTCGGACATCTGCAGAAGCTCGAGATTTAAATTGAAGTTTAGCTCTGAGTCAGATCACACCTCAGAACTGATCTGCAAGTTTGTAAATCATCCTGAGAAGGGAGAAAAAACAGCAGTAGTCTAGACAAAGATCAGTTGCATAAAATCTATCAATACGTGCCTGTTTTTTCATCCTTTCTCAGGGTTAGGGCCAACTGTCCCTGTGAGAGAGTTTCACACTTACTAGTCAGGAACTGTGGCTGGGACATGCTGTGCTAGCAGATGTTTTGTGACTTAGTACCTGACCCATCCACTAAAATCTGGGAAGAGCATTGAGACCATGCACAGGAACACCAAAAAGTCACTTGGCACCTGCATCTTAACCTGTTCTCCTAATAAAGACCCACAGCTCTCTCCCTCTGCTTTCAGCCCACACCAGGGTTAGATAAATTTACTTTGCCAAGTATTGTGATTCTTGCATTTCTTATCCCAGGATCCTGCTAAAATTGATCAGGGTTCAGCTGCTTAATAAAATAATTTTGAAGCCAGATTTCCTTAAATTGCTGGTGCCAGCTGAACGTGTAGGATGGATCTGCCAAATGGGCTTTGGGGGTCTTGAGTGGGACAAGACCTTTAGAGGAACTGAGCAAAGGAAAGAAAACAAAGCCTGAATAAAATGTCCCAGTCTCAGGAAGAAAGATTCTCTACTGATAAAGTCACCGTGCACGTTAAAAGGGAGTGAGGAAGAAGGAAAATGAACACAAGATATGCAAAATCAGTAACGTTCAACCTGTCAGTGGATTGCAGAATAGTTACTTACACCAGGTACACTTTGTTCATCGTACAAATTAAAAAAGGAAAAAAAAAATAAAATAGTACCCTTTCCCCAACCACACGTAAAAAAGCACTTAACAGTTCAAAGGTAAAGCTTGGCACATTCCAAATACGAAATGATTCACTTGACATGCAGCAAAATATACAAGAAGTGATTCTTTTTTTTTTCTTTTTTTTTTTAAACAAACTTAATTCGATTCATTATCTTTGCTTGGCACAATTGCAATTCATTTTAAAAAAATATTTGAAAAATACTGAAACTGACCTGAATTCAAGTATAACGGTTTCTTCAACAGAAACATTATCAATGCAATAAAACATCACACGGAATATATCGAAGCGTAACGTCTTCTGGTTTGTTTGTTTTTTTTTGTTTGTTTCCCCCCACCCCTGTAAATTTTTTTTTTCTATACAGTTTTAATGCCGACACAACTTACAATTTTATTTTTAAAATCAATATTATTGCATTGTTTTTGCATATCTTGTGGAACAGAAAATGCAAAGTTGCCGATTCCCTTTTGGAAAGCAGAGACAGTGGTTTGTTTTTGCATTCGAACGGCCCCAGGCACAGACCTGAGCACACGCACACACGCTCGCTCCCCTCGCTCTCACAGATACACTGAGCACGAAAAATGAACCCAAATCAGTCACTCACATGTGCAACACTATATCAAGTGCATCGCCTACTGTCTTTAAATTATAAAACAACAACAACAAAAAAAAAAATAAAAAGGTTTCGGTTGCTAGTAAATAAAATTACAAATCCTCGGTGTACATAATGGTTGGTAAAACTCGTTTATCCTTATGCTTCTACCAAATTCCAATGGGGAAACCACCCCGTGTCCCCCCCCCCCAGTTTAAATAATACAACATGATCAAACCAATTTAACATCTGCAAAGGTGAAAATAAACCAAAACAAAAAAAGGTAGGTGATTACAAAACGCTGTAAACACTCCCTTCTCCCTCAAAAGAAAAAAAAATAAAAATAAAATAGTCAAAATAAAAACTGCAACATGCTTTCAAGAAAATACCAAACCGCGAAACAAGAACTCTCAGCCGCGCCATGCCTGCTCTCCCATTGGCTGGCACGGTTGGCGCGCTGGGCTCTGATTGGCCGGCAGCAGACCGCCTGAGCTCTGATTGGCTGGCGAGTGACCGGCCGAGCTCTGATTGGCCGGCAGGGCTGGGCCGCGCCTCGACGCCCGCGGGCTTCTCCTGCTTCCTCCTCCCCGTGGCCGTGCGGGAATCCGCAGCAGAAGTCTTCCTCTCCTTCCCAATCAAAGGGCCTTGGCTTTATGGAGACGGTGAGGCTCGTACAGAATATGTGCAAAATGATTTTTACAAGCAAGGTTGAAAGACACCCGTTTGGTGCAGGGTCCTTTTGGCTAGGGCCATCCGCAGGAAGCTGAGGTTCCCCTTGGTGCTCCGGAGGCAGCTGTCGTTCCTTGTGCAGGGACTGAAAAAAAGAGGGAGCTGGCTCTCCTCCTCTTCTCCTCCTCCTCCTCACTCTTCCTTCACGGACACGTGCTGGGGTTATATCCGCTCCTGAAAAGCTTTCTTACACCACCCAACTCTGCGACTCGTCCCAACAGAAATGAATGAAGAACGCTGTTCCGGTTACTCCAGGTCACGAGAACAGTGAGGCACTTCTGAAACAAACCCATTAGGAACATTGAAACAAATAAAAAACCAGCATCGCTTCCAGCCCTGGCAACTACAGGCTGCTGATATAAATCCTGCTGTCCTTGAGCTCCTCCTGACTTATCCTACAATCCGGGTTTTGCACCTCTTCCTCTTCCTCTCCTGCACTGTCCTGCCCTGGGTCCCTGCAGTTAGCAAAAGGCAACAGGTTGCCATTGGGGCTCTGCTTGCTGTTACCATTGAGAATGTTGTCTGCTGCATTTTCCATCTCTTCTATCGTCATGTCGCAGGCGTCTGCGAGCTCCTGGGTTGTGACCTCAATGAACTTTGGATCTTGAGCAAACTGCATCAGTCCTTCCGAAATCAAGACCTTCAGCGCAGGTGGAGGAACCGGAACACAGAGACGCGTGTTAGCACCGCTGCAGCGCCAGCCCCGCCACAACCCTCTTTTCCTTCCCCCATCCACGCTCCCAAACCCCAGCTGGAGAAGGGAATCCCAGCTCCTGCCGCCCTGCTCTGCCAATGCTCCGATCTTTCCCTGCCCGTCCTTACCGCTTCCACCAGGCTGCTGGCGCTGCCGTGGAGCTGCCGGCCGCTCACGGCGCTAGGGCTGGGCACGGTCAGCGACACGGGCCGGGCTCTCCGGGGGCTGCCGCCGCTCTCGGGGCACCGGGAGCCGCAGTGCACGGACGGCAGGCTGCTGTTGAGCTTCTCCGAGGATTCCGCCCCGTCCAGCCGCAGCGTGGGGATGGTCTGCGGTGCCCAGCCCCGGTTGCACGGCGTGGCCGGGGGCGTAGCGCACAGCCGAGAAAACGAGGTGGGGGAATGGCTTCGCTGGAGCAGGGGACTCAGGCCGGCCACTGCCAGTGCCTGCGGACAGAGCGGGGACAGCTGAGCGAGAGCTGGCAGGGCTGGAGCAAGGAGCTGCTGGAGAAACCCTGTGAGAAAGGCCTGGGGAGTCTGGAGGCTGCTTGAGGGGTTTGGATGTGTGCTGCAAACTCATTTGGCAAGCTTTACTTTGAATGGTGTAGCCTAGGCTAGTGCCAGCCACTGGGCTGGAAATTTCCAGAACTGCAATTCTTTAGCCTGGCAGACACAGTATTACCAAGAAGGATGCAGCCCCATTCCCATGGCACTGCCAGGAGAGATGCAGCCCCATTCCCAATGCACTGCCAGGAGGGATGCAGCCCCATTCCTATGGCACTGCCAGGAGAGATGCAGCCCCATTCCCAATGCACTGCCAGGAGGGATGCAGCCCCATTCCTATGGCACTGCCAGGAGGGATGCAGCCCCATTCCCATGGCACTGCCAGGAGGGATGCAGCCCCATTCCCAATGCACTGCCAGGAGGGATGCAACCCCATTCCCATGGCACTGCCAGGAGGGATGTAGCCCCATTCCCATGACACTGCCAGGAGGGATGCAGCCCCATTCCCAATGCACTGCCAGGAGAGATGCAGCCCCATTCCCATGGCACTGCCAGAATCACCACCTCTTCTCCAGTGGGGGAGACAGCAACTCATTTTTCCACCCCTGACACCAGACATAGCACAGGCTTTTATTGCCAGTTGCTGTTTTAAGTGTCTACTGAGGAACCTGAACAGATACCAGATGTGAATTTTAGATCTGCGTGCAACTGGCAATAATTGAAAATTCACTGGATTCTAAGGCACCTGCTGTTGGTGGGAGGATCAATATCTGATGATTATACTTTCAGCTGTCCTGTCTTTCCTGTAACCATATACACAACCTCTGAGTCATTCAGCCTCCTCTTATAACAAATTCCTCAGGAGGCCTCTCTGATGCCTTATTGATGGTGACTGCTTCCTTGTTCCATAAGTAAGACTGTCAGAGTCATAAGCTCATCTCACAGAGCTCATGGCTGAGCAATGAAATAAATGCATGAAACTACAAAAATGTGTGGATTGAGTTGTGTTCAGGCTGGGGGAAGGCTCTGTGTTTAGTCTAAGCTAACTGTGCAGAAAGGCACTGGCAAGGCTCTCTTCTGCCTGGAAATGCTGCCTCCAAGACATGACTTAGACAAAATTTAAACTTGCCCTTTGGTGATGCTCCTTCCCTCCACTGACCACAGTTGGACTGAACTGACTAATTTAAACTAGACAGCTCCCTTAAAGGTGTCTAATGTTCAGTGAAGCTCAGTCCATCTGCCACTGAAATCCTTGGGAACTGATAATTATGTTGTGCTGATGACTTCAGTGTCAAGTAAACTGACACTGAAAAAAATAATTAATTTTTAGTCACCTGCAAGTTCACCAAGGATTCTGCCCTGCCTGTGGGGACTGCAGAGTGCAGGATGCCACACCTACAAGGCTGGCACTGCCATCTGCACCTGTTTCTTTGATGGTGACAAAAAGTGGCATGGTCAAATCAAAAGACACAGCTCTCCTTTGGAGGCTGACAGCTGGCTAATCATCTAGGTATGTGTTTGAGAATACATTTCCTAGCTGCTGAACACAGTGACAAAAGGCTTAAGAAGCTGATTGATTACATATAATCAGTTTATGTTTTAAAATGGTCAATTATACTTGCTGGTTACCTTTAATATTAAAGTAGACTGTGCACACTTTATTCATGTGCCTATTGCCATCAAAGCCAGTGTTATTGCACTGCAGCATGCAATTTGGGTAGTTATTTTCATCTTTTTCTAGTATTTTATTCTTTCATGGACATCAGAAAATAATAACTGTGGCTGACTCCAAGGGCCATACTCCTGTAGCGTTCTGGGGATGATAAAAATCCTGATTGCTAAAACCTGGGCTTTTGGGATGGGTGAAAATCTTTCCCAAGTGGTTTTTAAGCAGTGGGTTGGATGCTCTGGGTGGTTATTAACACTCACCTGATGATGGACCAGATGCAAAGGCAGGACTGTCTTTTGTGAGACATCCACACCCTGGTTTTTCTGTCTTTTCAAACACTCTAAGTGAAAAGATGCTCTTCGACCTGAAACAGCAACACACACAATGTGTCCATCACTCACAACACTCTACAGGTAATCTATTTTCAGATTATTCTAGTGCAGTCTCACTGGACATACAGCAAAGACACACATGTTTAAGCTCTGTCCACTTCCCCTCAATTCTGTGCCCTTTCCAAGGCAAATGTATTTGCAGAGAGCACTCAGCATGTGATCTGTGTCCCTCAGCTGCCAGACTGTGTCTATAGCAAGGTCAGGTGCAACTGAATTAATCAGTGGGGAATTTACTGGTGACTGGAAAGTGACTTAGATATGAAGCATTTTTGGAATTTGGAAGGGAAGAGAAAAAAAGATTTTAGAGGGAACTACTGAGACAGTCACATTGTTTACTTGCTATAACATGAAACTTCTCTAAATATGAGAAGGATACTCCCAATGAGGCATTTAAAACTACTGAAAAGTATGTTTGTGATCAAGTGCTTTACTTCTGAAAAATAGCAAATAAATCCAGTATTAAAGATTTAATACATGGCACACTAAAATATTTTTGTGGTTTTGATTCTGTTTCTCTAAAGAAAGGAAGAAAATAAGAATTCTGAAAATAATAATTATCTATAATATTGGGTTGTTGAGAAAAAGCCCTCTCAGGGTTGGAGAAAATGTGTTATAACCCAGAGAATGAATGTTACAATGCAGGTTAAAAGTTATTTCATCTTTCTAGAGAAAAATCCCAACTAGTAAAATGAGTATGAGATCAGTATATAAATATTCACTAGAATGTAGTTAGTGAAGCATTGTATGAAGGGCTGACTGCCTTTACAGATAGATACATAAATTATCATTGCCTAATATTTTAAGATTTGAAATAAAGTAGATGTTGTTAGAACACTCAGGCATCCTGAAGGATTTCAGTGAAGACACAGTAGCCTCACTTTAAACATGACTAGTGACCTAGTCTGTCACTGTTACTCTGTAACAATGTATTTTATAGACATAATTCTTTTTAGTTTCTCCCTTCAGTGCCCTTTTTCACCAATACTCAGAAAAAGGCTGAAAAATGCTATACCTAAAAGAGTTCCTTTTGTCACAGACTCTCTTGATACTTCCATAAAACCTTGTGATTCATGGGTTTCCCCTGACAGAGAAGCACTTGAAAATCTCCAGGTACAATGAGAGCAGAAGGCAAATTTATGTTGTATTAACTTAACCTGACATTCAGTGTGCTCCTGGTAGCAGATAAAGGAGACAATCCCTCATTTCTCCTTGCTGAATACACACAGAGCAGAGCACTGTAGACTCAAGGCTCACCTATTTGGTGACTCCCTGGTGATTGTTTGGAGAGCCCACAGATCTCAAATAAGTTGCCCTAAATAACAGGAAGCCTTGATCAAACAGATCCCAGGGACTGTGCACACAGCCACAGGTTCATCTGCTGAGTGTGAACCAGCAGAGCCTGATCAGGATTCCCTTGGGATTCCTGATCCCACAGCAACACCCAGGCTGGGATTCCTCCTGGGAGATGTGGGGACCCCATCAGGGTGGAGAAAGAACAGCCCAGCCCTTTTGGGAAGTTACCTAGAGCTGAGGAGCACAGGAACCCCTTCTTGGGAGAGTGCCGGGTGTCCTCTCCTTTGCTGCTTTCTGGCAGAGTGAGTTGTCTGTTTTCATCATCTTGGTATGCCAGCCTGGGAAGGAGAGCAGAGGGATTAGAAAATCAGAATAAGCCCTCTTCCAGCAAGGAAGCCAGGAAGGTCATGCTAGCAAAGGGATGCAAGAGCAAGCTGGCTTCAAACCTAGTACTGGTGTTACTTTAGAACCCTCTAAAAATGAGCTCTGGGAACATCAGGAGGGGGAAGTGAGTGTGGGGGGCAGCCCACATGTCTCATTCAGAGAAGGAAAATCCTGGGTGAAAAATATCCTTTTCAATGTTACTTCTAGGGCTGAACTGCGTTTTAAAAATAAATTGTTTTCTCATATTCGAGTTGTCTAAAATTTTTGAACCTTTTCCCATAAATTGAATTTTTGGTAGAAAAATGTCACCTCTTCCCAGTTCTCCCCCTTAATTAAAGAACCACCCAAACACCTTGACTAAAGCTGCAAAGCTCACATTTCGGTAGAGAGCAGACTTGGTTCACTACAGTACTCAATGTCTTCATTCAAATTTTCATCATAAGTCTCATCCTGAGACACTTCCTCTTGGCAAACAATTGCCAGCTGGCTGTCTCTGGAACTGGAGCTAATGAGCAAAAAAGACAAGTCAAGATATGGAGATGGTAAAGACAACCTGTTACAAAGACAAGAATGACAGGCTCCATCTGTCTCAGTTTATTATAATGCTGAAGAGCCATCATAGGAAAATCAATGACTGAACAGAGCTACAGAGTTCACAAATACAAGGCAACAACCTTTGTCTGTGTCCTCTTTCACAGGATGAGTTTGTTAAAGCAATGCTGAACAGCACTATAAATGTATTTTGTCATTTGTGACTACCTGTACTCTATTAATGTGCACATCACACTGACCACATTTCCAAAGATACACCTCACTGAACTCACAGTAAAATGTGAGATGGGCTCTCAGGAATAAATTCTTTCCCTTGTTGCCAAAAACTTGGTTATGGATTTCAGAGAAATCCATAGGACACTCATAGGAACCTTCTCATCTCCGTGATGTGCCTCCCAAATCTCTCAGTCTTCACCAGCTCTGTGCTCTGCCTCCTGCCCATGTTCTCATCCTTGCTGGCTTTTCCACCTTTTGTCCCTTTTTTTAACTGCAGTGTGCCAGCCCTTAATTCCCTGCTTGCCTCCTCTCTGTCCCTCTGTTTCACATTTCAGCACTTGCATTTTGCTTTGTGTTTTCTGAGGAGTAAAGTAAAATCTGGTGGGAGCTTGAATCTTTGAGGTATGGGCATGGAGGTATTGGAAATTATTTCAGTTTCTTACTAGCATTTGCAGAAGAGAGCAGGGTGGCATTAAAAAATATATTTTAGGGACTGGTGAGGCAACTTTATCTTGCCATCTGATAAAAGCTAAAACCATTGGGAGAAATGTGGGTGTGCATTGTGCAATAGAGCCTGTAGGACAGTGCTGCAGTGACCTTCCTCTGAAATGGGAGGAAAGTAAAACTGCTAAGATGCAGAGTGGGAAAAAAAAATCAGTTATCTGGCATTTCCTGCTGTTCAACTGTGTTTAGCCAAAACCATACTGAATTTCTGTATGAACATGCCAGGGTGTACTTCACAATGCTGTGATCAGAGAATGTCTAGATGTGGGAGCCCAGCTAGAACCTCTAAAAAAATCCCCCAAATCTAGAAAATAGCCAGAACACGGATCACTACTTGCTATGAGTTGTATTTCCTGCAGCTGCCATGATGATGAGTATCTCTATTTCAGCCCTACTGACACCACAAAGGAGAGCTCATACTCAGCATTACTGGGAATTTGGAGTTTGAGCAGGGTGACAGAGTGGGTCTGAACCCAGGCAGCAGTGGAGGGGTGTGGAGAACACGTACCGTGCCAGTGTCTCGTAGTAATGTGTCCTAATGCAAGGAACGTGCCCAGGGAAGCAAGGAGAGAAAAGAACACCCTGTTAGCAGTGTCACAGCAGCAGAGTCAGCAGGGAGGAGGCCACGTGGGAACACATGTTGTGCAACTCCCCTGGCCTCCTTCAGGAAGGCACGAAACAGAAAAACCACAGGACTCTTCACTTGGGCAATTCTGCACCCACTGGAGTTCCTCTGTCTTATTGTCCTATTCTGTCCTTTCTGGGGGCAGCATTTCACACTGTTCACTCTCTGCACTGAAAAAAAGAAATCCATCTCTTTCCTGCTGTTTCTGAAAGTATTAAAAAAAAAATCCCCCACTGATAAAAATTATTTTCCTTTTGTGTTACTCATCTGTGTGTAGAGAGCCTGAAAGCTGTCCAGAGAAGGGGATTTTCTTCTCTTTGTTTCAGAAAACCTTGCCTCCCTCCTCCCAGAATGTCTTTGGTGACCTCTGTAGGGATGTGACCTGCTGAATAAAAAACCACTGACTTCCACAAAGCTCCCTGTTGGGCGATTAAGACATGAAGAGCAGTCTCCTTCAGCTACCAGTTTGTAAAAACACCTCCCCGTGGTGAAGGAGGGATAAATAAGGTTCCCTTTGTATCTTACAAAGGTTTCTTCCTGACAAAGCCCAAAGAAATCACGTGTGCTGGTCAGCAAGAGTGCTGGTGCTTTGCAGTGGCCACCTGGTGCTGCATCTCTGTTGCACTATGGGCTCTGGCACAAGTGGAGAACCAAAAAAGCTCAATCCAGGCTGCAGGCTGGGCAGTGCCTGGCAGTGGCTCAGCAGCAGTGCTCTGGTGTTTGCATGCACCTTCCAACACCCTTGGCTCCCTCTCTGCTGGGAGACTTACCTTTTGGCTGGGAGTTTCCAGGGAGCCTCCTGCACACATATGGTGGGTGACAAGGGGGTGCCATGTCCTTCCACCGTGCTGACAGTGCTGGGGTAGCTGGGTGGGCTGGGGAAACGGCACAGGGCAGTGTTGTTGGCATTGTTGATGTTGGCATTGGAGCCTGAGGATGAGTAGCTGCTGGGAGTGAAGGTGGAGTCCACCAGCTTCTCGTGGGATGGAGACTCGGTGTCCCCGTGGTTGTTGCCAGACTTATTGATGTGCAAAGGTCTCTGGGTGGTGAAGGTCTGGGGGAACCCACTCCTGCCATCGCTTTGGTAATAGCTCACATGATTTCCAAACAAGCCTCCAGCTCTCTGTCAGAGAAACAGAAAGGATTTTTCCTTTGTGAGTGAGATGTGCAAGGCCCCCATTGTTTTCCTGCTTGGACTGTTATTGAGGGGAAAAAAATAAGTGAGGACCAAAGTGAGTATGGTGACTTCTCTGTCATGGAGACTAAGCTGGGATTTCAGAGGACTAGGAACCTCCCACCAGTCCTGGGAGTCCAGGATGGGGTATAGGTGCAAGAACCAGGGAACTGCTGTCTGGTTTCCTCAGTGCAGTTGCAAAGGAACATTTAGATATGAGGGGGAATTTGAGAAGAGCACCAGAAACTATTAAGCACTTGGAGGAAGAAATTAAGAGAAATTGAATGAGCCAGTTATGTACTGTTTAAACGGTGGGTAATAAGAGGGACTGACAGCATCTTTCTGTAAAAAAAAAAAGGAGGAAAATGCCAAAGGGGAGGAAAAGTTACCAAAGCAAACAATTAAAAGAAACAGGAATGAAATGAGAAAGAAAAGATTTAGCTAAGCTGGTTAGAAAATTTTCTCCTTCCATAGGAGCTCTGTTGGGTCCTGGTGTACTTTTTGGAAAGATGCTATCAGAGTGTCTTGGGGTAATTTTATGATGCCTGTATCCTCAATCATCTCTTCTGTTGGTGTTGAGTATTGACTTCTGCAGTTCACTCTACTGAAAGGAGTGAACAAATCACTAAAGTGTGCCTGGCTGCTGCTCTGCAGATTGAAAGATGTTCAACTGATCTTTAAAGAACTGATCTGTCCTCTAATTTAGGTTTCATGAGGGAATCTCCCAGAGAGAAGCTTCCCTTGAGAGAAAGAGAAGGAATTGGGATAAACCATCACAAACTTTTTTGGAACCTACCCGGAAGATATCATCTTCAGAGGCAGCAGAAACTGCTTCTTTCATGGCTTTGTCCAGCTCCTCCTCAGCTGTCAGGTCTCCAGAAATGGCCCGTCGGATCTCGGGCCCGATGTCGTGGAGCGTGCGCAGCCCAGCCTGCAAAACAGCAAACTGTAGAGCTTCATCTCTCCGGGTGGGCACGGGCCAGGCAGCAGCACTGCCACTGCTGCCTAGACACTGGGCAGCCCCTTGGCTAACACAGCCCCCCAGCCCCTAGAGAAACAGCAGCAAACCCTGCTCTTTCCTCCTGTGTTGGGTTGATGTGGCAGCAATGTGTGTTCTGTCACCATCTGTTGGAGCCGGGTGGGGCAGTGACCCTCATCTCCTGGCACACATTATCTGGACTATCTTTAAACCAGCTGGGCAATCATCTTTATCTTTTCCACAAGCCATCCTCCCTCCAGGAGATATCTCCTGTTCATGGCCATTGAGTCCCAGTGCATGGCTGATAAAATTCCATCATCCCACTGGGAGATGCTCCAGCCAGGGGAAGGAGCCAAGCATTTCTTGCCTAGATAAAAATTGAGATTTTTGAAGTGCAAGTTATCCATCTTTCCTGGATTCCAGAGGAAATCCAGATCTTTCCACATCATCCCTGGACCTTCAGAGGAAAACTGCACCTTCTCCAGGAGCACTGCTCCAGCTGAACCACATCTGCCACTGCAGGAGGATGCAGCCACCATTGAATGGGACTGCTGCCACCACCCTGACTGACTGACAGGTGTCAGCTTGGATATTATAGTCCTGCTTGTACAGTCAGCTGGGTTTTCCTTTTCCTGATAATCTGTTGAGTGAAGATGTATCACAGTGGGGAACAGATCCCAGTCCTTACAGTCCTGTCCATTGGATGGCCTTGGCATCCAGGCACGCTTTTTGCTTTCTAAGAGATTTTGCCTCCTGGCAACATGCACTCAAAATGGGACAAATGTATGAGAGAGTAAGCAAATATCTGTAGGACTCTTCATACCAGTTCTCTAAGAGGATCCCAAATTTCAAATATTACTGGCAGATTGATAAATTATGATTATGCCTCATTTCTGCCTTCCTTTTCCAGAGCTAAGGGATCATGAGCCTGTTATACACAGGCATTTATCCAAAAGGATTGGTGTGATAATTCTACAAACTCCTTCCCAGTAGGAATAGCCCATTGCCACCCCCAGAATGGCTGAAGAGGGAAGTGGGGCCACCTGTCTCTACTGTACCAGCCCTGTCCTCTCAGGGTCCCCTTGTCACCTGTAAGGACAGGGCATTCCTCTGGGAGGGCTTCCCCACCAGCCCCTGCTCTTTGCGCTTCTTGAACTTCCTGAAATATTCCTGGATCAGGAAAGTGGCGTAGAACTTCCCCACTGTCACCTCGTCATCTGCAAAGGGGGGGGAAAGTGAAAAGATAAATTAAACAAGCAGCTGATTTAGAAATAAATTATAAAAAATGAATTAAATAAGCAGCAGGTGTGTTTGCTCATGTAAGCCTTGCAGAAACACGGGGTGCTGCAGTCCAGCTCTGCTTTTTATGGCATCAGGATGCAGGGCTGGAGGAAAGGAGGGCTCTGCAGCCAGAGCTTGCTGTGAATAGTCAGGAGGAGAGGTGCAGGTGGCACTGAGCACTCTGCTGGCACAGAACCCCTGCAGCAGGAGCACATCTTGCCTTTGCAGTCTCTGGTGTTGGTTAACCACAAAGGATCTCATTATAGCAGCAGCCTCCCAGTCTGGGTCAGCACATGCTGCTGTCTTGTGACAGCCTGGGGTGAGACTTATTCACAGGCTGGCTTGCCAGCAGCCTGACTGATCATCCATGCCTGCTCTGACCCTCCTCTGCACTGGAATTCTCTCTTTGTGCTAACATGGGTCTGAGTGAACAGAGAGGATCACTTCTCCCCTGAAACTCAGTCACAGCTGTGTTCCCACAACTAAAAGTGTCAGTCAGCCAAAATGCACACTGTGTTTTTCTCCAGGTAGCTCTCCTCCTTTCTGCAAACCCACTGGAAATTTTAGAAGACATGGTCCACTGACCTCAGAGCAGGCTCAGGACCTGTCTGCTTCTGCTGGCTGACTTCCAGGTGCTGTTCTGTGCCCATGGGGCCACCTGAAAAGTTAGTGAATGCCACACTGGCTGCCTATGTACCAGTTCCTATTTATGCACTTTTTTTTCTTTCCCTGATTTCTTAGCAGTAAGAACAGGATGTTCATGTTAGTATAGAACAGACCTCAGCCTGATGAAATACAGATAACTTGTAGGAGAAAAACTGTGCCCCCTATTCCACCTGATGATCATGAGATGCAGTAGGACAGGACAGGTGGGGGAAAAAAAACAGAGAGTTTCAGAGACAGGGACAAGATCCTGCACTCACCACCTGCAGGAGGCACCACCTGGTCCAGCAGCTTCATGCTGGTGCGCTTCCAGATTTTCTTAATTATTGCTCTCAGCTCTTCGTTGGCTTGCTCCAGGTTACCTGCAGGGTGAAAATCATCAGAGACAGGAATTCAGCAGAGCCTGCAGAGGAGCAATTTAATGTTTGGCATGGAAGTCTCAGGAGGTAAATGTCAGAGTGTTTTCAGTAGTGGAAAGTTTTGGGCCAAGAGATGCTCAGACCATTCCTAAAGCTCTTTCACAGCAAGAAGTCTTCTTCCTAAATATTCATAGTCATCTCTGGGTAGGGAGGTGACTTTCCTTCTAGATACCTATCTCCTCTCAGATGAGTCACCTTCAGTTTTATTTCTTGGTTTATGTACATTCAAACCCCTCTCTTCTCTCTCTAGGTGTCTGAGATCACTGTCTTGTCCTCCTAAAGGTGCTGTTCCTGCAGTTTTTCTTATTTCTCTCCAGCACTAAGGATCTGCATGGCAGTAGCTCTGACGATAGGATTCAGTGAAGACACTGAATAACTTTCTGAGGATGCAACACATGGACAGCATCAAAGGCAGAAATCTGACTCAGCAGGGCTAATTCCAAACTCCTGCCCCAACCACTTAAAAGATCCTAATGCAAGAATGAAAGCAGTTTGAGGCTTTAGATGGTTTCCCAGGAGTTCACTGGCAATGACTCCAAGAGTCTGAGGCTCAGACGAGAAAATTGAGTCCTTTTTGGGTCTCTGTTTCATAAGACACAGGATGTCTTACAGGGGTTGTGGGTGGCTTTTTCCTCAGCAGAGTCTCTTGTGCTACAGTCAAATTCTGTTTAGCACAACTTTCAAGGCCTTGATATAATTTTTTTGTTTTGCCACTGTTTTTTTGGCTCAGCTGTGTACAGCTGGCACCATGAGGTAGAGTTCTGCTGGTCTCTGCTTCCCCATGCCTGAAATGCAATGCAGCCACTCCTGAGGCAGAGGTGTTTAGCTGTGAATCACAGACCTACACTCTATTTTAATGCATCTCATTAATACATGAAGCCACATTTTTACTCAGGACCAATATCTTTCATTACAGCAGGTGACAGAGTGCAACAAAGAGGACAAGCTGAGCCCCAAATCTTGTCTGTTTTCCTCAAATATACCTGCTGTCTATGCAAAGCTATTAACAGTCTCTTCTCATCTCTCTTTACACCACCAGTTACTACAATGTAATGCTCACTCATGCTAATGGGAGCACAGGAGGAGTTTTTGTGAGAGTCCAAGCTCTTTTTTCTCCCTTGGACTGGAAGATCAGTGACAACAGCAGTCAAGAAGTGGCTCAGTTCTGCAGATGGGATACAAAGAGGAGGCTTCTTTGCCCTTTGTTCTCCTAATTCCTGTGTGAGCAGACATAGATCTAAAACTTTAAACTTTCAGACCACTGTGAAGGATGTGATCAGTAATTTGAGATGATACTGGCTTCCTAGGTAGTGGGAAACACTGCTTTCCCTAGAAGATATTGTTCCTCCAAACCTCTTTACATAGCTTTTTGTCCCATGTGCTGCACAGGAGTAATTTGGATCATATTAAACAAGCTGTTCCTGTTGGTTTACTCCAGCTCAGGACACCTTGGCATGAACACCTTTGTATCCTTGCAGTCAGCAAGCTTCTTACCTTCTGTCTTGATCCTCAGGGCTGTTCTGACCAATGCAAAGAGAGTGGCATTGAACATGACAGTCCCATCGCTGTTCAGTGGCATATTCATGGAGACAAGGCGCTGTGGGATGAGCAGAGGAAAGACAAGTCACACTGCCACACACTGACTGAAGAATGCTCTTCCTCAAGAACTTGTGACACCCTCCAGACCTGCCAACCCTCTCTGTGAATATCCATGGCCTGTGGATTGGCTACACAATGAGAATGCCCTGCTATTTCCATCTCTCCTGTTTTGAGATGGGTGTTGGACAGTGCGAGCAGATGTGTGGTGGAAGGCAGCCCTGCCCAAGCATGGGGGTTGGAGTTAGATGGCCTTTAAGGTGCCAAACCATTGTGTATTATTCTCTGGCTAATTCTGTGGTTCAGCTGCTCTGATCCCAGCCTGTCCTGAGCTGTTCCTTACTTTGCAAGCCACCCTGTGAGGACAGAGCTTCCCGAAGCCCAGCGGGGGCTGGATGCGCCGCAGCAGCGTCACCACGTCCAGGTGCTTGATCCGGCCCCTAGGAACAAAGCACAGTCAGGGCTCATCCTGGCCAGGGACAAGTGTCACTAAGGTTTCTCCAGCCCAGGCATAGCTTAAAGTATGTGCATTTGGTGCAGGATTTGCCCAGCCCTCATGTAACTTCTGCTTCTGCAGAAATTCCAGCTGTTGGTCATACTCGAGTCAAGGCTAGCAAGAATTGACCTCAGCCTTTTCAATGTTGAAGTTTCTTAGCACATGAACAGCAAATTTGGGGTTCTTTTCCCATCACTGAGCTGCTCAAAATAAGTATCTACTTATTTACTTGCTGGGCTGAGGCAGAGAGGTGTAAAGGGTGTATTTCCTTGTGGTTTACCTCCCACATAAACAGCCCCAGGCCACTCTCTTTCAATAATTGTTTATGCTGTGGGCTGTCACTACAGTGAGCAAAAAACAAAGTACTGAACTTCCTCCACAGCAGCAGTTGGGCTTCTCTTATGTTTGGTAAATGGCATCTCAAAAGAAGAATTCTCTCATGGAGAGAGGGAAGTTTCCAGAGCCAGAGGAGGAGCATGGTATGTGGATGGGGAAGAGAAATAAAAGGGCTTCCCATTTATAATCAGGGAGGAACAGGATGCCATCTGGACTGAGTGGCCATCTATTATACAGCTTCAGCCACTGCAGTCTAGCCCTCAAACAAGCACAAACAGCAGCATCTGCTTTGTTAATAAATGGTGTATTTATTACAAGTCTGTGCTTGCTCCCCATCCATATTAAAAGTTCCCAGCCTGGGAAGTTACCATGAACTGGAAGAAGTGTTTAAATTGATATATCACTCTTATACTGTGACACATCCACATAGGCCAGAACTAATCTGGACACTAGGCCTCCTAAAGAGATCTGCATTTAGTTTACACCCAAATCTCCTTCCATGGCTTTTGCATTATGAAGGGGGCTTTGCAATCACAATTGTCAACTGTACAGTAACACCACAGGGATCTAAATGCTCTTTAAGCTTAAGCATGTGTCAAACAGAACATACAATGCTGAATGTCAGTTAAACCCTCGTGTGAGTTGTTGTGGTGCAACTTTAAATCCCTGCAAGTCTTTTGCTGTGAATAACCCTGCAGACAATGTAATGCAGCCATGTGAATGTACAGGTGATGGCCATATATGACACATGAAAAAAATAGACATTTGAGCACAGCAGCTCTGCTGTCAGCACAAAATCAAACAGAAGAGTCACAGCTCAATATCCCAAGGAAATACAATAATAAACCAAGCCTGTAATCACCTTTTCTCCATCTCCTACTGCCCCTCACTAAGTCTATATTTCCCTCATAGAAAGTAAAGCAATGGCCTGAAACTTAACAGTGCAGCCTAAATGCTGAGGTATCTGTGAGTTTCTTTGCACTTTTGGCTTGGATTCACCAGCAGTAGTTCTATTTTAGGATTATGTACAAAAAAAAAAGAAATAAAGAAAAAAAAAAAAAAAGATGTTCCTGCAGGAGGAACACAGCACTTACTGCACTGAGTCTAGAGAAGAGAAAATAATGGGCCTGTTCTCCCAAGGAGCTCTGATATCCAGGCTGGGTTACTTACTTGGCTTCAGGGTCATACTCTGCCCAGATCCTTTTAAACTCATCCAGGTGGTGTGGTCCTAAAATGGACCAGTCCCGTGTCAGGTAATCGAAGTTATCCATTATAACAGCTACAAAAAGATTGATGATCTGCAAACAAAGACAGAGATTATGTGATGGATGAGGCAAGGAACAGCAAATTTTACCAGGCTCTCCATTTAAGGTCTGGATTTGGACTCACAAAACTAGGAAGCCATTGGGATTACCTTCTTTATTCCCCCAAGCCAGCCCCCTATTTTAAATGGGAAGAGCCCAGAGATGAAATATTCTCAACTGGTTGCATTTTTCTCTTCCCTACTAAATGGATGAGGCACAATTTTGCTGAATTCTTAGATGTGCTGTCATGGCTCATTATTTACCTGTCTTTGCCTGGCAGAATGGGGTGGGATTTATCTTTGATAGGCAGTGAGGCTGAGATAAAAGTCCTTTCTTCTGGCCCAAGAGCAAAACTTTTAAAATGCTGCTGCTGTTCCCTGGGAGGATTTTGGGCACTGCTGCCAGCTGCAGAGCATGTGCTGTCCCTCTGAGCAGTGCTGCATTGCCAGCACAGAGCAGATGCAAGTGGGAAATGTGTATTCTCACAGTCATTGCTGCTGGCAGGGGAGGACAAACCCGCTCAGCAGGCAGAAGGAAGGTAGGAGGGAAGGTGGGAAGTGTGGCTGAGGCGTTGCTAGCCTCAGCACAGCCCACAGCACACTAATTTGGTTTTCTCATTGAGGGGGAGGAAGGAAGAGTGCTCCTTTGCACAAAGGATTGGGATTGGAAGCAGGGCTGGAGGGAGGCAGGGAAGGGGTGTTGTCACTGAAAGGGTGCTGATTTGGGGAGATGTCCCCTCTTTGAGATCATTATTGCCCTGTGCACTGCAGACAGCTGGGGAAGCAGAGGCTCAGCCTGCCAGTGGGAAGGTTTGGGTTGGGTGCACTCAGCAGGAAGGTTTGGGATGGATGGACTCAGCAGGGAAGGTTTGGGTGGGCTCACTCAGCAGGGAGGTTTGGGATGGATTCACTCACCAGGGGAGGCTTGGTATGGGTAGATTCAGCAGGAAGGCTTGGGATGGATGGACTCAGCAGGGAAGGTTTGGGTGGGCTCACCAGGAAGGTTTGGGTGGGCTCACCAGGAAGGTTTGGATGGGCTCACCAGGAAGGTTTGGATGGGCTCACCAGGAAGGTTTGGGATGGATGGACTCACCAGGAAGGCACAGAGCATGTAGAAGCTGATGAAGTAGAAGACGGCGAAGCTGCTGCCGCAGGAGTGATCGGCCTCCGTGGAGTTGGCCGGCTCCGACTCGGGGTCACACTTCTTGTCTGGGAGACATGCCAGCATGATTTCCTGCCAGGCCTCACCTGTGGCACACCTGGGCAAGGCAAAGGGCAGGGGAAGATGGCAGTGACCTTGGATGTGACAGGCACTGGCACATTAGCAACCTGTTCCTGATCCCACGAGCATTTATGGGAATTTGCCACTGAGGTCAATTAAGAGCAGGTTAGACCAATGACTTTGACATCCCCTACACATCCTGCTGTTCTGTTTGGCTTCATCAGTGGACCATTTCTGACTGGCTTTGGCTGCTGTGGGTGTGGGGCTCTCACATTCCAACCAGAACCATGGATGTCTGTGTGGCATGGCTCTGGATTGCACCTAAAAAAGTCCTTCAAAATTATGACAGTG
This sequence comes from Erithacus rubecula, assembly GCF_903797595.1. Classification (NCBI taxonomy): domain Eukaryota; kingdom Metazoa; phylum Chordata; class Aves; order Passeriformes; family Muscicapidae; genus Erithacus; species Erithacus rubecula. The sequence goes on from NC_136686.1 coordinate 2,341,487, forward strand.
TTGAATTTGTGCCAACTTCCCTCCCTGGTCCCAGCTGGAGAAGGATGATGTGCTAAGCTGAGCTGGGCATGGCCATACCTAAGCACGAGTTCAGCCCTGCTAGAAGTCACCCTGGCCAGATTTGAACCAAAGAAGTTTTTGATGCTTATCAATTTTGGAAAGCAGTGAAAACTGGCTACCTTCTTTCTGTGTAGGAGGATTTGTCTCCCTCCCCAGTACTGAGTGTCACCAGGGTGAGCTGCTGGGGTACTTAATGGCCATTCCATCTGACACAATTCCCAGGACAACACATCACTGCTCACCTCAGGAACATGACAGGGAGAGGGAGATAAGCCATGCCTGAGAGCAGAGGAATCGTGCTCCCAGGCTGACACAAGCCAGAGCTGTCATGCACCCACCTGAACAGCAGCAGCACAGCCTGGGGGAAGGTCTGGAAGTTGTTGTTGCGGTTGATTTCTGTGGTGTCGTTCAGCGCGATTTTACCAAACACCTGGAGGGGAGCAGAGGTCTTGTCAGATTAGCCCTGCAAAATCCCCAAACCTCTTATCACCCACAGCTATTGGCCTCACCCTGACTCTGATATTTAATGGAATCTGCTCTTCTATTAAAATAAACTTTTCTGGGTGTCTTTTATATCTTGTCTTTTATATGTTGCTTCCCTGGCTTCTGCTTAATCATCAGAAAAAGCAATAATTTTGCAATAAGAAGCATCAAGGTGTCCTTCCTTATTCATACCCTGAATACATGATGTGGGGCCTTGTTTTAACAGGCACTCAATTGGGAAGGGAGTCCAGCTGAAAGAAATCAGTAAGAGAGAAGAAAAGGCTCCTTCCTTCATTGCTTATCTATCTTCACCAGGAGGAAATTACAGCAAAAGCCCAGCAGCAGCAAAGCCTTGAGCTTCCATCTCTGTGGGGGGACTTGGATCTTCACAAAACAATGTAAATACATTGCCTTGGATCTGGAATTGTCCAATTTCCTGCCTTTCTGTAGTGATGCTTGTCACCAGCAGGTGTTTCAGGGGTCCTCTCAGAATGAAGATGATGACCAGATCTGCCCAGACAAGGATGTTCTGGAGCTTCTTCCCTACCCCAATTGGTTCATCCATCCATGGCATGGAGCCTACAGTCATCAGCAAACCTTTTTAGGGTGTGAAGTCCCCAGTGCAGCAATTTCAGCCTTCTTTAAAAAAGCCTTGGATAGCTGTGGTACTTTCAGGCAGTGGGACTGAGTTAACAAACCATGTGTGGCAGAAAAGCCTCTGCACAGCATTGCCAGGACTATTTATTCCCCATTGATAACAACGTGGCAGAGGTCTCTACAGGAGCTGTAATCTCTCTGCAGCCAAAACAAGCAGCATCTCTGAGAACACCAAGCTTCTCCTCAAGGAAATGTCACTGATAATTAACAACCCAAGAGAAACAACGAGGTGGAGAGGAGCAGGGGGACAATGGTGGGACAGACAGGAGGGAGGGTCACACATGGCAGTTTTCACATGTGGCCAGCCCCACACCACAGGCAGCACTGACAGCCCCAGCTGCAGCAAGCTTGAACTGAGGCAACCCATATTTTTCATTTCAGGCAACTGTAGGTAAGGCAGCATCCCATGATGATCTTCCTTTGGACCCTGCAGCAGCTGCTGTGGGTGTTTTGCTTTAGGAGGAGCTGAAAGTGGAGGTTCCTCCAAATCTGTGCCTCCTGGGCCATAGTATGAGTGGCTTCATCCATCAGCATCAACTTGGATTTTTTCCACTTGAGCACATCAGGTAGTGAGGCTTGAACATCACCACGCTCCAAGTCGTGGCAGTTGCTGACATAAAGTAGTAGGTCTGCTTTATATGGGAAATTCTGATGTTTTCATCAGGTCTGGTACATCCAGGCTTTCGTGGTAGCTGCTTAATGGAGTGAGAGATGATTTTCCTTCCTATGTGTGAGGGAACTCTATGTGTCAGCATGTTCAAGGGAGCTGCACACAAAATGTCTCAGATGCCATTTGGACAAAAAGGGATAATCACTGGTCTGTGGGCTCTGGGCAAACAGGGAAAATGAAAAAAAAAGTTGCTTTTCTTATGGGAAGACAGATGCACGGTCTTCAGGCTGCTGAGATGATTTAAACAGAGGCTTGATTGTAAGGCAAGGGTTAAATAGATAACTTAGCTGTTAGGAAAAAGAGTAGAGTTATAGAATAAAGCATCTGGCCCTGGCAGTGCCCTGATCAGTCTAGACCCCATCTGTGTGGCTGCTTGGAAGCCACTTACAATGCTTTGTTCAGTGTTATAATATCAGCTGAATACTCTGAGGTGATTTTATGTATAGCACAGATAATTCTGTAAGATCTTGGCCATCTTAAAGGCAAAATTACAAGTTTACAGTATGAGCTTAGTAAATGACAGCTGTGATTACTGGGGCTACTGAGATAACCTGTGATAATTCAAGAAGACATTAATTTTATATTTCATGGTGGGGCAGCGTAGATGGAGTCTGTGAAAACAAGTGATTACAATAACAGGAAACAAATTAAATCAAGGTGACGGAGGTCAGATGAATTTCATTAGCAGTTCTGTTGTCTCTGTGAAACCAAGAAACCTGTCATTTTTGAAGACCTCTGGAATCAATTATGCCATGCCCTTCTACACTGTGGCCCCTGGCCTCAGATGGCTGACTTGTCTGAGAATTTTGATTAACACCCAAGTGGGAAGTGAAGCTTGAAAAGCAGCAGAGCAAATGAGGCTGGGACTGTCCCAGAGTGTCTGTATCACGTGCTGTCCTCAGTGGTGTCTGTGCAACAGCAGTTCCTTGCACAGGTGGATGCTCAGGATGATCCCAAGAACATTTTGCAAGCTGAGTAAGATGTTGTGTTGATGCAGCTTCCTGGAGAAACTCTGAGTGTTGGTACATTGGGTCTGATGCCATATTTACCTTCATGGGTGTAGATCAAAAGCTGCTCTTTACTCTGTGGAAGTTATGCCAATGTGAGAGAGATGCAAGAGAACATTTTGGTTTGTTCAGTGCAGCATGGCCATAAGCCCACTTGAAAAACTGAACCAACAAGCAATTCTTGGTGGATATTCCTTCGAGAATGTGGAAGGCAGGCATTGTCTCTTTACTGTTTGCATATTGTGTTCTGCCATTAAATGGATCAATATTTTTTCCTTTGCTTGCTTTTTTTTTTGGTTTTTTGTGCTGTTGTTGGAAGCACCTAGTCAGATGATGATCTCCAGCCATTCTTACCTTACTGGGTGAAAACATTGCTGTAAACCCCCACAAGCACACATGGATCTGGTTACCCTGTCAGCCTGTTCTGCTCTAGCAGACACAACCAAGCTCTTTCAGCATCACTTACCTGCATCCCAATCACAGCGTAGATGAAGAACAGCATCACTATTAAAAGAGCCACGTAGGGGAGAGCCTGGAAACGAAAGGAAAAAAAAGAGAGCGCTGTGTCTCTGCCTGGTTTGTGCTTTGGGATACTAGAGCCAGGCTCTGTAGTGCGGGAAGGTGGCCACTAGATGCCTCTACAGGCCCAGGATTGGTTGCCAGCCCAGCCCAGCCCAGCCCAGCCCAGCCCAGCCCAGCCCAGCCCAGCCCAGCCCAGCAGGCTGCGCTCTGTGCCATGGGGGATGGATGGAGCTCCGCTGCCTTCCTGTCATCCCGCCCTTGACCAGGAAAGAGAGGGTAAAACAGTGTCTACACCTGCTTTCCCGGAGGAGAAAGCTCTCACAGCCAGCATTACTCTGGCACTAATGTGATATTTGCCTGGATCCAGTTTGGTGAAGTAAAAGATGCTGTAATGGCTGGTACTGCCCCAAGTGCCTAAAGCAGCATCAGCAGCTTTCCTGTCCAGTGTTAGGTGTCCCTGATGGTCTGCCATGCACTGAGTGCCAGTGAGGAGGAAATTCAGGGGCTGATATCAGAGCCCTGATATGCAGAGGTCAGTGCAACCAGCCAAGTGCTGAGCGCTGCTGCTTTCCTCCACCACTGACAGGAATCAAGGGCTCAGGACTTTGTAGGCTCAGGCTTTGGAGCAGGAGTATTTTGAAATATCTAACACTCAGACCAGAGGCTTTCAGAACTTGCTTCAGAGGAAATGGGTGGGCACATTTACTCTGAAAATGTGAGCACAGATTTTGAACACCCAATTTCACAGAATATAACGAGCCTCCAACATTATCAGAGGGCTGCAGCACCTCTGCTATGGAGACAGGCTGAGAGGGTTGGGGTTGTTCAGCCTGGAGAAGAGAAGGTTCCAGAGAAACTCTAGAGTACCTTCCAATACCTAAAAGGAGTCTACAATAAAGACATAGAGGGATTTTTTTAAAGGGCATGTGGTGATAGGAGAAAGGGTGATGGTTTTAAACTGAAAGAGAACAGGTTTAGATTAAATATTAGGAAGAAAATTCTTCACTATATGGGTGGTGAGGCATGAACATGTTGCCCAGAGAAGCTGTAGCTGCTCCATTCCTGGGAGTGTTCAAGGTTGGATGGAGCTCTGAATAACCCAGTCTAGTGGAAGGTGTCCCTGCCCATGGCAGAGTGGTTGGAACTAGGTGATCTTTAATGTCTTTTCCAACCCAAACCCTTCTGCGATCCTAAATTCAGCACAACTAAATCCTGCAGGAAAAATGGAGAGAATATTTTCACTGGCCACCATGGAGATTTGAGTAAGATCTGTATAAATAATCTCAAAGAGATCTGAATATTAAAATGGCAAAAAATAATCAAATCCTTTAGACAATGTCTGTAATCATCATCTAGAGCCTCGGGACAGATTCCTCTGTCTTTTTAGGGGGCCAGACAAATTGTTATGTTCACCCCACAGTGTCACTGAAGAGACCACCAGCTCAAAACTGGGCTCCAAACATTTTGTGATGATTTAATTGGGACTTGATGCACACAATACCTAAGGGCTCCTGGGATAGTGTCCAGACAGGACCTGAGGTGTATAACCTTAACAGTACTTCTGTTTTCTGACAGCACCTCTGATTTTCCCATCCAAATGAGGATGGAGAGGTGTCTTCTCTCATGTCTGTCTGCTCCTTCACTTCCTTTTCATGTTCTTCTGCTCAGTCCATTGCTCTTCACTAACTTATATTCCTGCTCATCCCTGCCCCTTGTTGCCCATGGCTCCTTCAGCTCCCCACCTCCATATTCTCCAGATTCTCCATATTCCCCATTCTGTCTCTGTCCTCCTCTGTCTCTGTCCTTCCCTGGTGTTACCACTTCATCCCTGTGATTCCCACGGCCCTGCCGTGCCCTCAGCACCCTCTCACTTCCTTCTCCTCCCACTCCAGGCTGACCCTGGTGCTGTCTGTGCACATGGAAACCCTGCTGAGCATTTTCCCACCGCTCTGGCCAGTGCCCCAGCCTGTACGTCAGCGCTTCGTGCCATGCCCAGGGCAATGGAAGTGGCCATGGGATCCAGCTCCAGCAGTTCATTGCTCATGAGGCTGCCCTGCCTGAGCAGAGATGCTTCCTGGAAGCATGTGGGGACACTGTGCCAAAGTCTGCTGGGATCCCACATTCTGGCAGTGGGAGTGGCTGGATTGGGAGAGGCACAGTGGTTATTCTTAGCTACCAAAGGAGCCTCCCGGTAGTTGCAAGAGGAGGGGCTTGGAGCAAAGAATTCCATGTTATAAATGGCTAAAGGCTTTCAAGGCTTTTTCAAGCCCTTTTTTTTTTTTTTAAACTTATTTTCCCTCCTCCCCTGCTGTGGAAGATCCCTCCCTTCCTACTTTCTCCCAGCACCCTACAACCCTGCCTGAAGTGACTCTCCAGTTGGAGAGGTCTGAAGGTCACTGGAGGGAAGTACCAGGTGCTCCCTTTCCCATCCATCCCCTCCTCTCTGTGACCAGTTCAGCTCAGGGCAAGCTATTGCTAAAGAGGCTCAAGGGGCACAGGGCAAGGGGAGGAGAAGCAGGAACTGGAAATTGTGACTCTGTCCCCTTCATCAGTGCTGGCTGAGCTGTGCCAAGGGAATCTCGTTCCTACGCATGCAAACAAAATGGTTCCCAGTGGCACTGCTCAAATAGCAGCCTGGAAGTTGGCAACTCTGCTAGCAATGGAAAAAGTCATTATATGGATGTCAGAAACCTGCTGTGCAGGGTTAGGTGCTCTGGCAGGCAGGGGGTGTGCAAAATGAGTCCTTTGCATCAGCTTGGGTTGGCTACTGGGACCACTGAGAGCTGCACTGGAAAAAGTCTGTGCTGATCCCTGTGTGCACATGTGCTGCTGAGAAGAGACAGAAGCTGCAGAGAGCACTGCAGGCTTGGGTCCCAGCTTGTGTTGTGCTGGTGAGGCTTAACTTTTAAAGTGTGGGTCAGTTCCTTTTCCATTTAGTCATTACAAAAGCTATTGACCATTTACAGCCTCAGTCTGAGGGGTTTGTAGTTGCTGTTTCAAGACTTGTGTGTTGCACAAGTTACTCCTTTGTGCTTTTGTCCAGTGGTGTGTTCTGCATATTTGCTCATGTTTAGGCCACCATTTGTATTCCTGTGCTTTGTTTCCCTACCACTTCCTTTGGATATGTGCCAGCTAACATCCAAGTTGTGCTGGTCCAGTAAATCCAGGCCAAGTACTTTTAAAATGCAGGAATATGCTATGCTTCATCTCTGCCATTTTACTATTTGTGGCTAGGTTTTTTTCCTAGCAAATAACTGTGGTGGTTTTTTCCCTCCAAAGGTGATGATTCTTATTCAGTCTGTTCTCCTTCCCTTCCTCCTATCTACTCTGGAACTTTACCTACCACTGAAATGCAACCTGTCTCCAGGGGAAAAAAAAAGCAGCAGCAATTTAATAACTTGGCATTGTTACCAGCTGAAAAGAGTAGGGCTAAAAAGGTGAATTCTTCCTGGATGAAAGTATGGAGGCCACACACCTCTAATACTCAGTGGAAATTCTCAAAACAAGGCTTAAAGGAAACTTAATTGAGACCCAGCCTTCTCCCCATAGCTGTGTATTTTACTGAAAGTTACACATATGACATACAGTTCAAATAAGGAAAAAAAAAAAGAGATGGGATTGAAGGGTTACAGACAGGCAGTAACTGAGTTGAACTGAACTATTAAAGCTGTTCAGGAGGGTCTCAAGCAATCTCTTATACTATTCTCTGCTAATAGGCCCTCTTTAAAACCAGGTGGGACAGTGTTCTTTATCTTTCCCATAGCCCATCCTCCCTCCAGGAGATATCTCCTGTTCATGGCCATTGAGTCCCAGTGCATGACTGATAAAATTACATCATCCCACTGGGAGATGCTCCAGCCAGGGGGAGGAGCCAAGCCTTTCCTACCCAGAGAAAAACTGAGATTTGGAACATCAGAGCAGCCTTTTCCACTGGATTCCAGAGGAAAACCAGACCCTTCTACATCATCACTGGACCTTTGAAGGAAAACTGCACCTTCTACAGGAGCACTGCTCCAGCTGAACCACATCTGCCACTGCAGGAGGATGCAGCCACCATTGAATGGGGCTGCTGCCACCACCCTGACTGACTGACAGGTGTCCGCTTGGATTCTGACTCTGGCAGTGTTTTGGGTTTGTTATTTGTAATACTGTATTTCTATTTTAATTTCCTAGTAAAAAACTGTTATTCCTATTCCCCATATCTTTTCCTGAGAGCCCCTTAATTTCAAAATTATAATAATTTGGAGGGAGGGGGTTTACATTCTCCATTTCAAACAGAGGTTTCTTCTCAGCAAACACCTGTCCTCCAAACCAGGACACTCATTTGTGCCACTTGCCCCTTGGCACCTTTGAGCTGCAGCACTGGGTGACACCTCTCCCCTAGAGGCCACCAAGGGAAACCAAAAGGTTTTTTCTTGTGGATAAGTGAAGGAATACCTGGAAGGACTTGATGAAGGTCCAGAGCAGCGTGCGGATGCCCTCCCCTCGGCTCAGCAGCTTCACCAGGCGCATCACGCGGAACAGTCGGAAGAAGGTGATGGAGATGCGAGAGTTTTCCTCTGCGTTCTGGAAGCCATTGGCACAGAGGCAGGGGTTACAACAGCACGACACCAACGGGGGCCCTGGGCCACAGAGGGTGCTATGCCGAGGGCTCACTGCACTGTTCCTTGTCCTGGTACTGCTCCTTGGGCTTCCACTGCCTGGCATCCCAGGGACACTGCAAGGCTGCTCCAGCCTGCCCTGTCTCCCATGGTGGGGAGAGGGAGCCCCACCTACAGGGAATCTCAACATCAGCCTCTCCCTTCAGTCTGCCTGGCCTTTCAGGGATTAGGGATAGGTTGTGCTTATACCCCTCCAATACCTCTCTTCACATTGGAAAGAGGCAGTTCCCCTTTGACCTTGCCCTGGAGGAGAAGGACACTTTCCCTTTTGGCCTGTCTCTAGTGTTTCACCCCAGTGAGAGCCTCAGCCAGCAGTTCTGGTGGATCTGGTGTTGTGCACCAGCCACGTGCAGCTTGCTCTGCTGGGAAACAGCAGCAGGTCCCAGATTTCCTCCTGGGATGCAAAACCCCATGGGGACACAGTGTGGGCTGTCACTGCCAGCCTGGCTGTCCCTCTGCTCCTGCAGGCTGGACCCTGGTCACTCTCTCCCACTGCTGGGCTTTCCTCATTTCTCATGACCCCTTTGTATTTCCCACAGTCTGCACACTGACTTTTGTTTTTTTTTAAACATTTTATTTTGGCTTGGCTGCTACTGTTCAAGCGTGGAGCATTTTAAAATAGTCTTTCTTCTGGCCTGTTTTTTTTCTCACAGCATCTGCTTTGTCCCTAAGCATTTTCCCCTGGGGTTGTAACCAGCTCTGACGTTCCTCAGCCTTCACATGTGTGAAGGCAGCATCCATCTGAAGGCTGCTGCAGCAGCAGGCTCACCTGGCCTTGGCAGAGGACTCACTGCCTAGCTCAAGGGCACAGAAAATGCCACTTTTGCCAGTTTTTTAACCCCTTGAAATACCGTGCCAAGCCTGTGGAGCTGGTGCCTTCCGGCAGCAACACTGTGGGAATGTGACCTCCTGTCACAGGGGGAGATAACACTGTCACCCTGCCACTTGACCTGCTGTGCAGCAAAGTGCATGGAAACCCCCCCTCTGCCCCCACCCAGGCTGCAAAGACTGCAGTTTGAGTCTAAACACCCCAGAAAGAGCAACATTTAGGAGGAAGAAACAGTGCAGATCACCCCTGCTGTTAACTACTCACCACTGTGTAAACCAAGAGAGAACAGACCCTTTGGATTTCCTGTCACTGGGCAGTGAAAACAGCTTGCCTGCTTCTGATAAAACCCAAGGCACAGGGGCAGCCTGGGTGGATGTTTCTGGGATCAAACAGATCTATCTGTCTGTCTGTGGTGTGTCTGTCACCAGGTACCTTCCTCCAGTCTGTACCAAAGCCTGGCACTCACTGCCCAGGGAGTAACTGGGTGGAAAAGATTAAGGAAACAATGAAAAGCCTGAGTGCTCCCTACACCTCACATCATCCTTGTTTGGTTACTTGGACATCAGGCTGTGGTCAGTGAATTGGAGGGAGTTGCTCTGAGGGTGGCCTTCAAGACATCAAAAATCATGGCACTGAGTACTCCCAGCACTGCAGTCCCAGAGGATAACTGTAAGGTCAGATAACTCTTGGAATCCTATAGGAGCCAAGCTCTAATACCATCTATAACAGAGCTGAGGTTCAAATTTAGAGGTTGTGTGGACAGCAATCCTGCTGTGGTTGTAACTTAAAAATCAGTGTTTTCTTATTCTACCTGCTGTGCTTCTTGTTGTCCTGGCTCTTTAGGTGGCAGCAAGTTGGGACATGGCTCTGGACAGAGGTTTTACTATTCCTTTGTCATTCCTTGCTGAGAGGAGGCAGCTACTGGAGGCAGAAATTTATCTCTGCCCTCCTAGTGTCCTGGAGCAAAAATCTAAGCATCAGATAAAACAGAACAAATCCCTCCCTGACGCAAATCTGCAACTTGCTGGCATCAAACCACTTAGCCAAAAACTCAGTGATGCCTCAGATGATTACAGTCATTTTAAAACTGGGTGGATGTGGATTAGCTGATGCTTGAGTAACCCTGCTAGCTTCCTCCTGTCTTTCATCCAGCTTTTTGAAGGCATATCCTTGCCAGAGGAGGGAGGTTCTGCAGGGTGGAAATCCAGAAACTGGAATTCCTGCAGCTCTGTGGGGGTGGCGTGGGAACTGCCATGCACACCAGGGCAGCAGGGTTTTGTGCACCATTACTCTTTTTTTTTTTTTTTTTTTTTTTTTTTTTGTGCAAAACACAAACTCAAATATTCTAATGAATCACCTCATTGAAGAGGAGTTTCATGATCCCAACCCTTTCTTTTCTGCAGGCTTGGACACTGCAAACTCATTCAGCGTCACACTGGCAGTGACACACAGTTTGTGGCTAACAAGAAATCTTACCAGGTCCAGTTCTCTCTTGGTGGCTCATTAGAAGGCAGAACAACAGTTAACTCGACCGAAGGAAAGCTCAGGATGCACAGGAGATAAACATGTGCAGCATATTCACAGCTCATGTGAACACCAGACTCACACCAATACACGACATGGCAGCTTCATGCACAAATAACTAGGCTGGGCTTGGAGAGAGAACTTGTGACCACGAGAAGAGAAAAAAGGAGTGTGTTAGAAAGAGTGTCACAGAAGCTGGGAGGGTGGTCTGTATTTTCGGTCTTACCATAGAGGAAGAGCATTGGGTATGTTCAGCTGGCTTTAAAGAAAGGCAGACAGAAATAAGCTGTAATAAGTCTCCAATCAAGAGCCCTAGTCAACTAGGTCTTGGCTAACACAGGAGCAACAAAATGGCAGAAGAGGGCAAAAGGGAATTTGAAAGAAATGCACAAGAGGCTGGGCTTATTCCCTAGGATGCCCAGGATCAAGGCTGGCTGTGGCAGAACCAGGTACAGCTGCCACTGAATTTGATGTAGGCTCTCTCCCCTCCCACCACGAGTAACAGTGGTGAGAGACTGAACTGGTAAAATGTTTGGGGCTGATTCAGCTCTCCAGCTCAGACCCAGGCCATGTCTGCACAGGGACCAGCCAGCTTCTAGTGCATCCATCTGATTGGTAAACCCATCATATCCCAGTGCTAAAGCAGCACTTTCTGTTTTTATATCCCCTTACACACAGTTCTGGGTGAGTCCCACTGGCTCTTGGCAGCCCTACAACACCCAGCCCCAGCTGTGGAAAGTGTGTTGGTGCAGCTAATGAGCTGGCTCTATCTTCACCCACCTCACAGCAAAGTCCTAGGGACACAAAGGATATGTTCTTGGAGGCCAGGCTCAGCTGAGCCGAGCCTTGGTCACACCTGAAGAGTCAAATTGCTGCAGACACTCTGCCTGATATTCCTTGATTAATCTCTGTGGCCATTTCCAATACTGAGAGCAATTCTAAAATATACCCAAGGCTGCAAGTATCCTTGGGTGTAAGAACAGAATTGCAAATTAAATAAAACTGTCTTTATTGGGAGTCCTTCAGTTCAATAGTAATGTAATCCTTCAGGCCTAACCTCTACCATATGCTAAACCTGTCTGCTACTTTAACAAAATGGGAACTGATGTATTTCTTCTTCTCTCAGTGTCAGAATTCCCCACTAGTGCCATGGAGGACTCCTGCAGCATGCTCCTGCTCTCCAAAGATGCTGCAGTAATCAAACTGGCATTGTATTATCTGAAGAAAAACTGCAGTTTGGATGCACAGCCTGTTTGGTGGTACAGGCAAATGAGAGCACTTAAAAACTCACATGCACCAACTCAATAATTTGGGTTAACTCATTGGTTTGGTAATGTCAGCTTTTATCCTCCTCTTTCACGTTTGCTCTTGTGTTTTCAAATCACATACAGGCAAAAGTTGGCTTGAATACCAAATAAAGAAGCAGTGCCCATAGAGACATTTCTTACAGGTTGGGCACAGATTTTGATTTTGTGCTGCTAGGCAAACATCTTTCCAGCAAAGCATTTCTCTGTCCCATCCCCCTTCCTCTTTCTAGTTCTGCAAATCACCTTTTCTAACAGGAGAAGGACCCTTATTCTGCTGCTTGCTGCATTCCTGGTAGAAGGCACAAAAGCCCTTCAAAATAAGTGAAGGAAACCTAAAAATTTTTGGGGTTCTCCATCCTTTCTGGCTGACAGTGTTGCTGCACCTGTAACTGGCAGGCTGAAGAAGCCTTTTGAGGTGCTGTGGGATTTTGTGCCTTCATTGTCATTTCTTCTCTCATTCCCTGAGCTAACTGGGCTATGTTTTAACATGTGGTCAAAAATGTACCAAGTTATATCCCTGCCGATGGTAGAAGCTGAAAAGCAGCCCAGGAAAGGTTCTGCTAATGCTGGCAGGTGGGATTTGTACAGACTGTGGGACTGTGGGCTGAGATTCCTGTTATGCTTGTGCACAGGGAGGGAGTAATCAACCATTTTTTGGTCTCCACAAAGGTTTCAGAAAGGATACAAATCCCACCACCTGCACTCCAGGTACCTGAGAACCCCTTAGTGGAACTTCTAAGTGTGGCCATTGTGAACTCTACAGCTGAGAGAGCTTCTGCTAGATTATCCAAGAGTCTTCAGTCTTGCCAGTGATGTGGGAATGCCAGTTTTAGGACAAGGACAGGCAACTGGCACCTGAGAATGTAGTTCTCACAGCTCCCAGAGGTGGAGGCATGGTGAGAAGTACTTGCAATTAAACCCAGTGTCTATTGCCCATCTGAAGTGGGAAAGATTTAATCTCTAAGATCTCAGAACAACATGGAAAAACAAATCCTCACCTGTTTAATGTTTCTGAAAGAGCTATTGGAGAAGCTATACCACAGAGCAGAAAGCACTCTTGGCTGTGATGTTTAATTTGCAGAGTGGGGTTTAACCTGCAAAGGAACTTCAAGCCTTCCATCCTCCTCATCTCTTTTGGGGTGTGAGTAGCATGAACAAACTGACTGGGAAAGGTCCACAGGGAGATCAGTCAGAGATGATGTTCTGAACATTTCCCTTGTACAGAAAAGGGATTTGGAGTATAAATCACAAGTCCAATATTTAGAGTGATACAGAAGGAAACATGCAGGCTGAGTGGGAAAAGAAATATCTGAGGCAGGATGCACCTGTGTAAAGACACTTGGGGGGATGAGTGCAATGAGAACTCTTGGGGTGTTTCTTTCTTTTGATGTCACTATATTTAAAAAGGCAACAGAGATGCTAAAGAGCAGAAGAGGCCAAGAAAGAGAAGGTTCTAGAACCCAAGTAAAAATTCAGTAGGATAAAGACTGAGTGATCCCTGCAACATGTCTGAAAACCTCCTCAGAATACTGTTGCCTGCATGCATCTCATTCATGTTCAGTGTGTGCCAGAAAAGCAACTTTTTAAACAGATAAATTGCTTCAGCTGCTGCAAACCTGTGAGCATTCTTAGAGCTCCTGCAGGCACAAAAGAGGAAGGCAAAGCCTGTGCCCATCATGAAGTCAGGATCCCAGGTAAGGAAGCCAGATTTATTCAATGAAGAGAGACTTAAAATCTCAGAGACCACATAAGATAACAGCTCCTACTAATTGTGCTCTGCCTGGGTGGGTGATAGGGAGGTTTACTTGTGAAGGACACAACCCTCCAGGTCCTGTTCAACCTCCATAATATCTCACAAACCCAGCTTGGTGCCTGATACTGCCATCAGGTTAGGAAATAATTTCTAATGTGTTGTGCTTTGGAAGCTAGGAGAGGATAAAAAATTTTCACTCCAAGAGAGCCAGTCTCAATCTTTCAAGAGCAACATGTAACAGAGTCAATATAGAAAGCTATTTATGCTATTTATATAATGCAATCCATTCTGAAATTCTGAGAAGGGATGGTGGGGCTTTGAGCAAAAAGGCTTGGCATAGTCACAGTGGTATCAAAGCTCCCTGAAATATCCATGGCTTAGAATATCTTATTGGAAGAAAACAAGAAAGGGTGTTAATAGGCAGATTCAAATGAAAGTTTCAGCAGGAAATTCCTGAGAAGGGATACTAATCCCACCTCATCCTTGTGGAACACTGGAGGTGCAGGACCATGTGGGGAGGTCTGAGCTCCTTTTGGCTGGTTTGCTGACAGCTGTAATGGCTCTCCAGAGAAGCAGGACCTGGAAATGCCTGGAAATTTAAACCACATCACCACAGAGCCTCCTTGACTGCTGGGTAAGTACCAGGAGCTGTTCAGGAGCTGTTGAAGCCTGAGATGACAGGACAGGCAGGCAGAATTCCCACTGCCAGCACTGCTGATGGCAGCAATTCTTTTCCACCACACGACACACTGAAGATGAGTTCAAATCCCTTGGAGGGGATCCAGCTTTTGCTAGGAAGCCCAAAATGATCTTTTCCCTGATGCTTTAGGAGCAAAACTTCCCTGCTGGTAACCTTTTGCTTTCTAATAACACTTTGTTTGTAGGGAGGAATCTCTTCTTGCAAGAGACAATTCAACCTTTGTTGTGGAGATCATTTAAGCAGCTGAATGCACAAAGTTATAATTGCTTTGCTAGAGTTGTCTCAGTCAATGCAGAGCTACAGCTGCAGTCTTCTAGTTATTCCTGATAGCCCTAGGTTAGAAGAGATGAGAGGAAACGTGTTTGAGATGCTGCCACCACAATATGACAGAGGAGCTTCATATTTCTCAGGAGAATGAGTGGTCATGCTCAGGAGAGGTGCTTGTGTTGCTTTTTGTGACAAACATTTCTCCACTGAGGAAACTGTGGCTCATGGATGAAGCTTTTGGGAGCCCACTTGGAGCAGCAGGTTGAGGTGATGGATGTCTGCTAAGGTCTTTCCTTGATTGTTGTTGACTGTGGGAAATGAAAAGTTACCTGTGAAGATGCCATATCTGTTGGAAATTTGATAATTGGTCTGTCAGCTTTGTCCTGTGAGGAAGGGGGTGATGTATGTTCACTTCTTTGCTCTTTCTCCTCACTGCAGGAAGAAATGAGAATCTGCTTTGCAGAGCTTGCCTGAAGTGTTGTGCAGTTCCTTTGCATTTGTAGGATATCAGCCTTTTCTAGATTGAGTTTTTTGTCCACAGAGGTTTCCTCCAAGAGTCCAAATGCAGCCAGCCATGCTGCATCTGTGGCTTTGGGCACAAGATGAAGGGTGGAAAGAGACATTCTGGGGAAACAAACTCATCAAAACCATAGATAAGATGTGGAGGGTAATTTAAAGCACAAATATGGCAATGACAAACCACACTGCTCTTCTGGAGCTGTTTCCTTCCCCTGTGGTTACACTGAGAAGGGATCTGCAAGCTTGTGAGCTTCAAGAAGAACAAGAACTAACTAAAGCATGGGAAAAAAAAGAGGTTTAGAAGTTACCTGTGCCATGGAGACATGGTAAAAGATGACACTAGACATCCTCTTGTATTTGTAGTGCCAAAAAATCTGAAGTGACCTCAAGAGGCTGAGCTGCACAAGTCTTTGTGGAGAGCTGGGAAAAGTCAGGCTTTCAAATCAACCTGTCTGCTGGCAGGTAACATTCTGCCACTGCATTGGGAATTGCCACAGCCCCTTCCAGAGCCATCTGTCTGCCACTGCTGTCTGAGTTTTTCATCACAGGGACCCTGGAGATAACCCACCAGCCACCAAAAGTATTGGAGGTTATTATAAGGCCAGGCAGAAATGTATCTGGTATTTCTCTGACAGGGAATACTACTGGATTGCAGATGGCATAATTGTCAATTCCCACAAT
Source organism: Erithacus rubecula (assembly GCF_903797595.1). Classification (NCBI taxonomy): domain Eukaryota; kingdom Metazoa; phylum Chordata; class Aves; order Passeriformes; family Muscicapidae; genus Erithacus; species Erithacus rubecula. Next base: position 2,357,127 of record NC_136686.1, read on the forward strand.
CTTACAGTGGAATCAAATTATTAGCAGGAAAAAAAAAAACAACAAAAGAATCAAAAAACCCAGAAAAGTGTCTCAAACTGTGCATTCTTCCTTTAAGTGTGCAGCTCTGAGAATTTCTGGGAACATTTTGAATAAAACTAGCCAAAATTATTTTTTTTTCTGCAAAAATATTTTCTGTTAGAAGAATGCTGATGCTGAAAGTCGAGTGTTCTATAGAAACATGCCAACTTTGAAACAGCCATTTCAGAAATGTAAGGTTGAAATCTCACATTTTGTCCTCACACATTTTAATTTGGTTTACATTTCCATCATAAATCATATATAACTAAGAAAAAAAATTCGATGCCAGCTTCAACTGCTTTTACTTTGCTGAAGCATATGTTTTGAATCTTGATTATTTCAATAGAAATGATGTTTTACTGAAAGTTTTTCAAGTTTAAATTTTCCTTCTATTTTAAAACATAATAAAATGTTACAAGGGGCCTTCAGAAACAAAAATAAAATTGAGCCTCCCTATAGCTCTAATCTGGATGAAGCACTGAGGGCTTTTTTGGATTATTTAATGCCTGTTTGAAAAGGGCACCATCTTACTGGAAAACAGGGAATTGAGGTGTGTGATGCTGCCTTTACTGGGGCAAAGGATGATTTCCCTGGAAAAAGCTCTGAGTGTTCCAGTGCAATATAACATGCTGATACTCAGGCAGCTCTGCAGAGGAGACTGAACTCCCCTGCAGCAGGGAGTTAAAATTTCATTTGTTGCAAGGAGGGGAATTAGGAAAAATGTGACATCTGCAATGAGGTTTGCCATTCCCCTTCTGCCTGCACTAACTCATGGGGCCAACAGGCACCAAGTGTCAGCTCATCCAAATGCAATATTATATCCATTTATACTTCACTGATTCCACACGATCTCGGGTCTCAGGGGAAATGTTACCATACCCCTATGCAACAAAAGCGTGTTTTGAATACAGTTAATAAGGGCAAGGTAACTTTTAAAGCAAATGAGTCCTGCAGCTATCAGTTTTTTTTCCCTTCAATTTCCTAAGTATTCTAAGATTTTGAAATTCTGGAACTCGCTTTTCTAATTAGCTCCTAATATGCAAATCATACTAATTTGAATAGGTTATTAATTAATTTCATATATATATATATATCCATGAAATTGCCAGACAGTAGTCTTATGGTTTCAAGTGCTTAAGGTAAATATAAGGAAAGTCAATTGCTTTAATTTGGTTATGCAGATTACCCTAGATTGACAATTAGAAGACAAGTAATGAAAGGGCTGCTTTTTTTTTTTTGCACAGATAAAAGCTCTATTTTTTCCCATGACTTTCAGAAAAGCAGAACAATTGGTAAAGTATATCTATGCAAATTATTCTTAATTTTCAGGATGTTTTAATAATCCTTCTCATTAGCTCTGGGAAATCAAGTCCTATGGTAATCAAGCCTGGGGGGCTCCTGAGAAAGAAGCAGATCCTAACCAGGATCAGAGATGTAGTGCTCATCTTCAGGTAGAGCTACAGAGAGGCAGGAGCAGCTTGCCTGTGTTTCATCATTTGTGGGACAGGCAGCCAAAAAAAGCCCTAGAGCATCTGGGTGAGAAGGTGCTGAAGATGAATTGAGCCATGAAAATAAATCTTGAAGGGCTACTTGTGTGCAGGACCTTTTGTTTTACAGGTAGAGAGATTTTGAGGATCTTCTGTTTGAGTAAGAGAGATCTGGCTGATTTGAACACCTTTGCCAGAAACCATGTGTGAATAACTTTCTTTCACAAAGCTTGCATTTTAATTTGACCAGTTCTTGATTCACAGGGCAGTGGCTCCCAAAGGAGATTCTCAGTCTGTCCCAGCCTGAGGGGGACTTTGGGAACAGAACAGACCACTGAGCATGATGGAAAAAGAGCAGGAGTGAGAATTTAAGTTCCCAAATCTCTCCAGCTTCCCTCCTTTTTATTACCATGCATGCCAAGAGTCCTCATTGCTGCTCCTGAGCAGTCCAATGTGCTTCACTGATTTCCTAAGGCAAAGTTAACATGGCTTTTAAACATCCAACTCTGCAATGTATTTATCACTGTGCTGGAAAGGGCAGTCTTCTTTTCCTCCACCTCTTTAGAAAGATTTATGTTCTGAATTACATTGCTCATTTTTCTCTTCCCTTTTTTTTTTTTTTTTTTTTTTTCTCTCATTGTCTGGGAGGGAAGAAGGAGAGAAATCTGTGGGACAGGTTTTCCAAAAGGAGCACAGCCTGTATCTGGTTTTGACTCATTCCAAATAATAGTTATTTTCACATCCAGGTTCTTCCATCCCAAACACCCCAAAAAATCCATCATCTTGACTTATCTCTTGTAAAATCACAGCTGCTCTGGGGGGCTGGGAGATGTTCTCTGACACACTGTTCAGGCTGTTGTGTAATAAGGCCATTACACAGATTTTGATGTCAAAATAAAATAGAAGAAAAAGACTGTTCAAAACATTCACTGCAGTCCTAATGACTTCAAAGACATGCTGTTGTGCACTGTGTAAGAACTGATTTTTCCATTTCTTGCAGGATTCCTACCTTGGAAATGAGAGCACTTGGAGATGAAGTTCCTGAGCCTTTGATAGGCAGGGGCTTGCTGTCCAAGACCTTGCAGGATTCTTCTTCCCTGCAGACTAGGGATTTGAGGAATTAAACAAACTCCCAGGGGCATGTCCTTCTGCTGCCATGGCTGCTTTTGTCTTGTCCTGCAGATATTTGTTAATTACTTCTGAATTAGCCGATTGGATTTCGTGGAAAAGGACAAGGAAGAAAGAAAAATGAAGAACAGAGTGAAACTTGGTGTATTGGTGTTCCTGGGGTTTTTCTGGCCAGCCTCATGCTGAAAGGAGGAGGGAAACCTTCAGGCTTTGTAGGGTTCCAGAAGCACATGAATCCAGAAGGAAACTCCAGTAGCATCCTTGTACTGTACAAATCCTGTGTAAGTGATGGGGAATTACACTGGGGGTGTTAAGGTTGGTGTGGTCTGCAGAGAACCCCCACTGCTCAGTGAAACTGGGGGCTGCTGGAGCCAGATGGAGACTGGACAGGAGTGGTTCTTCTGGGCAGGCAGGTGGGCTACCAGCTGAAAGATTCCACATGCAGAGCTGCCAGGACCCATCCTTTGGGAAGCCCAAAGGCTCTGGGACAGTGTGAAGATGGGTGAGCACATTATGCTCTGATCAAGATGCTTGAAGAAATTGTACATGCTGGTGGAAGCAGGAAGAAACCCAAACCCCTTTGATCCAAAGCAATAGGTCTGTGGATTGCAAGAGGCTCTGGATGATTGTAGATGAACTGTCAGCTCCTGTCAGTTCTTTATAATTAATCTTTGCTCAAGAGAGTATATCCAGAATATCAGCAGCCCAAACAGAGAGATTGTTATGGACCATTTTCATCTGAGATTTGTAGCAGCTAATATTTAATTCCCAGTCTGTGTCTTTTCATTGCCTTTTAAATTAGAAAGTTATTTAATGTTGATGCAGAACATTTTTTTCCCTAGAAAAAAACCCAGCCTACAGACTCATACTGGATTTCTGTATGATAATATGGGATACAATAAAGTCTATGTGTCTTTCTGGGATTTGAAATGCCAATCACAGGCACCATCAGAAAAACATTAGAAGTGGTCATATGGAGACTGGGAATAGATCTTACAAAGTTACTGAGCAACATTTTCTTGTTCTATGCATCTTTCCAAGAAAAAAATAATTATTGATTTGATGAATTCTTTGGCAAAAAAAACCAAAACAAAACAAGAGTAGGGACTGTTTAGATGATATGTAATGCTCACTATATGTGATTTACTGTGTTCAAATATGGTCAAGCAGTTAAGTCTCAAATTCCCCGTCTCTAAACATCAATTTGTTTTGATGTTTTTCTATTAACAGGTGTTTCTTTACAGCTGAGGCATCTTTGCCTGCATGTCTGCTCACCTTATGTGTTGATGTCTGGCTTTGGATGAAGGAGATTTTCTCAGCACTGCTGGCTGGTGTCTCTGAGCTTCCCAGTGGAGCTGGAGAGAACAACTGGGGTGTGCCCAGCTGTGATGTCCCCTTCTCTGCAGCAGCAATTGGAGCCAAGTCACATTTTTTTGGCCATCAATGAGCTGACCATGAGCAGCAATCCAGTCCCTACAGCTTGGTCACCTGGCTGCAGCAGGGAATGAGTCCCATGCAGCAGATGCCCAGGAAGATATATGAAGCAAAAGTCATTTTGTTGGCATGTTGTGCCAGACAGTCCCCACAAAGAACAGCTCAGGGAATGAAGGTAAGAGCACAGCCATTTTAAAACCAGATGTCTATTAAGAAATAATAAAAAAAATCCACTCCTCTTGTGTTTCTCTGGCTGGTGCATGAGAATGTAGAGGAAGCAAGACAAGAGCCCTTTCTAATATTGACTATATTAGAAAGGGTAAAATTAATTTACATGTATTTACCTTTGATTACAAAGCTGGGTGAGCAGCAAAGCCCCCACAACTGGGTGTGTGTTTGATGGGAAGCCTGTACATTTGGTTTTGAATTACCAGCTGAAAGGTGCCCAGTGCCTGGCACAAAAACTCTCACCAAGGGGAGCAGCTCCTCCCCTGGACTGATGGGATCCTGGCTGAAGACAGAGAAGAAAATCTACTTGCTGCATAAGATAGAGGGAAACTGCTGCCTTGCTGAAAATGTCTGCAAAGCTTTCAGCAAAACTGGGAGAAAATCACCAGGGAGAAGAAGAAGGAGGAGAAGAGCAAGTTAAAGAGGGAAACAAGTAAAATGCTCGTGTGTGTCTTCCCTTCTTCCATCACCTCTGTTGCTTTCATTGCAGCTGCAAATGCAGCCTGGGACCAGCTGGGATTTCTCTAAACATGCACAAGAGTGCAAGGTGGTGCATGCAGTGAGGTCCTGCAGCACTGATGCTAAAAGCTCTTGTGGTTTGCATGAAGAACAGGAGCTTTTGCAGCAAAACTGGGAGTGAGATGCAGGGGTTTGTGCCCTCTCTGTTACTGCAGTCTGTATATGGAGAACAGCAGCACTGGAAAATTCCTTGGCCATTCTCAGCAAGGTAGGTCTGAGAAAAAAAAGAGAATTAAACGCCAGGAACATCTTTCACTGCTTCAAGGAATTTCCCAAGATGACAGAACAGCTGGATTTGAACTCACCCAAGCACCTTTTTGACCATCTAACTAAGGATGCTTAGAGATCATTAATTAACATTAATATATTCAGAGATGATCTGAGGAATCAAGAGCCAGAGATTTTTCTGTGGATTCATGTAAAGATACAATCTCTATTAGAGTTCAGGGAAAGTTAAAAGAAACTTTTGCTAGGCAAAAGGAATGATTTATCCTGGCTAGCAAGCCAATGGAAAAATATAATCAGCTTGGGGTAGCTCTTTTTAATTTGAGTGTTCTAACTAGCTTTGTGGAAAACCACATTGGAATTAAAGTAATATGAAATATAACTGTGATATATCACAGATTTTGATGCCAGAATATTGTAGAGGGTTTTCTCTTCAAAGTGCTGTGATAGAGAAATGATAAATAAAATTAAATACTGGTCAGGAAGTCTGGATGCAGGCTTTTTAAAGAGCTCTTTGGATTGCAATGTAGATGTCATACACTTATTTTTACTCTTGAACCAACATGGGAACAAGGTCTGTGGTTCTTTGTGTTCCTACTATTATTATTTTACTGTTATTGTAACAATAATTTACAGTCAAATAAAAAAACCCAGGACTTCTGCTTTAAAGGCCTTAAAATGCAACAAGGTTTTGGGTATGTGCAAGCCTGCACTAATTAAAAGCACAATTCACTCCTCAGGGCAGTCAGTGGGATGCTGTGGGCCACCACTTAAAACATTTCCACTCAGAAGGACTCCAGACAGCTTTTTGCATCACAGTCACAGGGCTGCCTAACTTGCTTTTTGCTGCTTTCACACTCAACTTCTAAATCTTTGTTCTTCTGGATTCTTTATCTTCTGTTTCTCCTATCTTAATTAATGTGTGTGGTTAATTTTTTTCCAGTAAGGCAAATTTATTTTTATGCTACTCTTAAGTCTTCCCTGCATTAAAAATACATTCTGATTTTTCCGTGGGCCTGGAATGATGTCTGAAGCCAAGTATAACAATTCTGTGGAAATCACAATATTGAGGTACTTCCTTAAAATTGGGTAGTAGGAAGAGTCTTTCAAAGTGGGAACTAAATGCCTTTTTCTTATGGTGCTAGTGCTGTTAGCAACAGCTGAAATACGCAGGTAAACTGAGGAAGGAGTAATTTGCATTTACTATCCCCTTTTTTTTTTTTTTTTTTTTTTCCAGAAAAGGTATACTTTTTTCTGATTGTCCATGTTTCATATAAATTTCCATACAGAAGTTGTGCAGTTACCAAAATTACCTCTTTTAAAGAGCAAATCACATTATGAACTCTGGAAATGCGCTCAAGATACCAGCATTTTAAAGACAAAAATTAAAAAATAAAAAAAAAAAAGAAAAGAAAAGAGGCCCCATCATCATGACAAATATATACATAAATAAAACCAAAAATAACCCTGTTCAAACATGGTTGTGGTTGGATAGCCATACTATAGTTCTTTTCACCTACACAGGGTGAAAAACATGCACTACAATTGTTGATTAAGCATGGGTGGTGATCAATTTTGAATTAATCTGTGAAAGGGTCCAGGGCAGCTCTGCTGATGTTCTTCAGGGGCAAAATAAAGCACTTGCCACTGCTTCAGCTCACAACCATGCTTCAACCTGGCATCCTACAGCTGGGCTCACCGTGGTGTGTTACCCAAATTATCCCACCAGGTATTTAAAAAAAAAAAAAAAAAAAAAGAAGAAGAAGAAGTAAACTAAATCCACCCTCCCCCTCCCATCAATTTTTATCAGTAGCTTTTGCAAAAAGAAAACAGGTCATATATAAACATACACGTACACGCACACGGGGAGAGCTCAGGACTACGGACATTCTGGGATGGCAGCAGAAGGGTTTGACAACACGAGAGGACAAAAGAAGCCACACAAGAAACTTCCCCAGCCCTTTGCTAGGTAATTTGGAGCCTCTTTGCTCCCCAGGTGGCGTTTGGGAGGGAGAGGAAGGAGAGGGAGGGAGATGCTTTCTGCCTTTTCCCGGGAGGTCGTGGGGAGCGTGAAAATTTGTGGCCGAAAGTGGGAGCAGCAAAGGGCGTGGAAGCAGGGGGGAGGCGGAGAGGGACAGACAGACAGGCAGGCAGGCAGGATGGATGGATGGATGGATGGATGGATGGATGGATGGATGGATGGATGGATGGATGGATGGGTGGATGGGTGGATGGGCGGATGGATGGATGGCAGGGCAGGCCGGCTGGGTGCGTGTCGTCCTTCCCTTTGCGGCCTGGCTCCCTCGGGAGCTGGGTGTGTGCTGCAGCTCCAGCCCTGGCACAGGCCCTGCGCCGGGGCTGCAGCCTCTGATCCGCCTCTGCTTCTCTCCTTCCCAGAGGGAAAACAAACTCAGAGGGAGCTTTAGTGTGGCTGGAGACGGGGCAGGAAAGCCAGGGAGAAAAGGAAGAAAGGCGGGGTGGGGGTTGAAAGGGAGGAGTGCAGGAGAGGGTGGAAGGGAGGTTTGTAGGCTGTCAGGTATTCCAGAGAATGGGAGCAGGAGCCCGTGGCAAATAATATGAAGCCTCTTGACACCAAAAGCAAGATGATTGTAAAAAAAGGCCTCATGCGCCTGGTTTAAGCCTGAGCTGCTTCACGTCAGAAATAAAAACAGGCTAAATGAGAAATCACTGCACAAGTCTGCAGCTCTTGGGAGCTCAGTGCTTTGCTATTTATTTCTCTGGCCTTACTCCTACAGCACTCAGGACTCAATGGAGCTGCAACCCTCTGCTGACTTCCTGACACAATGTGGAAACCTTTCCAGAAGTGCGAGGTGTGAAGGACTCAGCTCCCTTCAACAGCTGAGGGACAAACACCAAACCATTACAAAAAAGGCCTGACTGATGTTTTTTAGGGAATTAACACGCCAAGGTGGGGTTTGTGTTTCCCTGGCCTTCTTCACACGGGGGGTGTTTCCTGAAGCATCCCAGTCCTGTGTGTCCCACTGCACTCCCCTCCTGCCATCTATCCCATTCAAAACCATTTCCAACCAGTGTTCTTTCTCTCGTGATGCTACAACAGGAGGGCATTTTATGCACAGAAACATCCCATTATTTCACAAAAAGCCCTCAACCACTGGTTCTTTATCCCTGGCAGTTCTCATTTCAAATTCATGCTCACCCCCCTGGCTCACCACATCTGCTGCATCACCTTGCTGTACCTGTAATTCCTCCTCCCCTGTGCCTCCTGCAGCATCCACAGACACACCCAGGCAGCAGCACTGAATGGACAGGGAGGGTGGACACCAGTCCAGATGTTTTGCTCAGGCACAGCTGACAAACACAGAGGCACCTGCACATGCAGACAAGCTCAGAGGCACCAGCAGAGCCCCTCAGAGACACAGACAGGCACAAACCCTCCCTCCCTGACATCCTTTCCAGACAGACAGATGGACCTTTCTTTTTCCTTACACATTTTGTTTTTTAACATTGAAAATGTATAGTTAGTTAGTTAATTATTTTTAAAATAGTTTTTTTATTAATTTACTTGGGAGAGGAGTTGGTTTTTTTTTTTGTTTTTTTTTTTTAATGGAGTTTTTTATGAGAAATAGTTTTTTTATGGTTTTGACATTACAGTGATCAGTTGCCCTGGAGAATGGAATTTGATTACCATGTAATTTTTTTTTTTTTTAATTAACAGTGGTTTTCATAATTATTATTGAGGACCATACGAACTTATGAGGCAATTTTTAAGGATTGTAACAGTTTAAATAATTTTTTTTTTGTAAGCAGAGGGTTTGTTTTTTAATTATTTATATTTAGGGGATCATAGGAATTTCTTGTTTTTACATGTATGTTTCACAAAAACCCATAAACTTTCTGTTAATCTTAAAAATTCAACACTAATTAATCCTTATCAGGTACAAAAAAAAAACCAAACCCAATTGTCCAGGTATCAGCAAGTAAAAATTTCAAAAAACCTTCACAAACCACCACAGCACTGCAGCTGGATGAGAAACCCCTCAGTGGCCAGGGGACACTGATGTGAGCATCTTACAACATTTATTTCCAATTAAAATAGAGAGAAATATTTTTCATCACTGCAATATTTTCTTCTAAGGAGATTAAAGGGTTTTGCCAACTCTAGTGACAATAGTTTTTAACAAAAGGAGTAATAGAAGTCTCCACTGATGGGAAGACTGAGGTCCAAGTCACACATATCAACACACCAACAACAACCATTCACTGCACAACTACACACAAAATACCTGTGCTTGCATTCACACTCTTCTACCCCTACACATGGATTTGTGTCTGGATTTATGTCTTCTTTATGTCTTTATGGATTTGTACATCCAAACAGACTCAGGAACATGGAGGACAATCAATGGACAATCAAACCAAGACATGCACACTCAAATCTATCTTAACAAAGGTTTTGGTCTGGGAAACTCCTTTTCAAGTAACCAAAACAAATGTCAAAAGGCAAAATAAAAGACAAACCAGAACAGGGAGCTGCACAAGGAAAAGCAAGCACATACCTACACACACACAGTGGAGGCTGTCACTCAGTCAGGGCTCTCCTCACCACTACAGCTCAGTGCCTGCTGGCTTTGCTTCCCCTGCTGAACCTCACACATTTCAGGCTTGCAGGTCAAACTGGGAGTCTCCATCTTCCCTTCTAACTGATCACAATAAGAGCTGACCCCTCACTCCAAGAGCAGCACCTTCCCAGATCCTACCTCAAGCTTCCAAGGAGTTCAGCAGAAATATTTCACCTGCACCTGACCAGCCTGAGCATCTCCTATTGGCATTCTAGGGTTTATTGTTTCTGTCCTTTTCAGACCCCAGGTCTCTGGGAGCAAGACAAGACAGTGTACAGAAACACAGGGCAGGGCTTGCTGAAAGCCACAGACAGCAAGGAAAGCAACGAGCCCCTGAGCAGAGGGGAGAAGTGTGGCTGATCATCTGCCTCTCACTGCTGGGGAGGGTGACAAATGTCCGTCCAAGATGGGCTGCTACTTCCAAAGCCCATTTTCTACAGGGGAACCACACCAAGTGCTGCTAGCAGGGACAGAATCTGACAGGACAAACCAACATACAAAACATTCTCTTATTCAATAAGGGTTGTTATAGAAGTGCAAAAGGGATTCCAGAACATTTCAGAACAAACTCAATCCGTAGCTGCCGCTTGTTTATCAGTGCGTCAAAAAAAGTTGTGCAAGTTTTTTAGTAACAAACATTAGAAACTAGTAGCAAAGGACTTGCCTAGGTTAAAAAAAAAAAAAAAAAAAAAAAAAAAAAGAGAAAATTTAAACATGCCAGGTAACAAAAAGAAGTGTGCAGAGATCTATAAAACTGTATAGAAGGAAAGGGTTCTTTAGAGGAAACAGAGGGACCATCACACAATGCTCTTTCTTCACTGCCCCTAAGAGTCAGGGCCAGCCCTGCTGCCTCCTCACCTGAGACAGGTTCTGCTTGTTTGGGCCTCATTTTTATAGGCTTCTAGAACTGAAAACTGGATTCTGGGCCTTGCCTGACATTTTGAATTGTCTCTGTCAATTAAGCACAGCAGCATGGGCAGCCCTGGAGACTGAGGATCACAGCAATCAGCAGCAGCACGACTGTCTCGACAGGATGCTGAGAATCAATGTGATTTATACTGCTTAAATTTGATGTCTGGGAGCTGGGTGTCTAGACAAACCTAAAAAACCTAGACTCTCACCAGCCACTGGTGGGCATCTCCAAATAGTAATTTATTTCTCTGTCACAGACATGTCCAGGGAGAGGAGCATCCCATGCCACTAACAGCAAGAAGGGTGACTCTCTTCCTCTCAAAAAATGGAGATTAATGAGCAGATTAAGCTGAATTTCTTCAAAAAGACCCACTGGATTTTCCTGCATTCCAGGATTTCTGGCTGTGTACCAGAACACGAGGATTTCCTTCCTTTCTGCTTAGAAGACTTTTGAATGGATTTAAGTACATCAGCCAGGGAAGTCATTGATGTTTAAATATGATTAATTTCCAGTTAACTGTGTATATTCCCTCCAGTGCCATGTGAAGTTCTCCCTCTGTGGATGAGAACTGCACTTTTCCCCAATCTGAAGGCCATTTCCAGGTTCTCTACTTAATTTGCTTGTGACAAGTGGGGCAGGGAAAAAGTTTTAATTTCAAATTAACAACTTCAGCCTCATTGTAACATCCTCCTACAAAGTCAGCCTAATAATAATATCTGCCTAGTAAAAGGGTAACCAAAATGGTTTACAACATTCTGTGGGGAAATGTTGTAAGCAACCATTTGTGTCCAGAAAGTAGAACATTTGAGAGATGCAAAATAAAAATTCCTTTTTAGTTAAAAACTATTTTCCGTTCTTTCAAAAGACAAGGAAAATAATCTAGTCTAAAAAAATAAAAATTATTTCTTCAAAATTAAAATGTTACAGCTTGAATAAATATTCATACTTCAGAATTAAAAAAAAAAAAAAAAAAAGAAAAATGAAAAAGAATAAAAGTTGAAGAGAAGTTAAACTAGAACCAAGATATGAAAATATTTTGTTTGGAAAGTTCCAAGTGAGGCATTTTTATTTTTCAAAATGCTGCCTAATAATTTTTTCCTAAGCATAGCAGTGAGTGAAAACTATGCTGTCACTTTTCTGTTTGAAATGGTTTCCCTTTACAGTACACAATTCCAAGGTGGAATGTTTATTCAACAGCCACATAATTTTGAAAATTCACAACTAATTTGCTGCTCTTTTACATATTTACAGCAATTTTCCTGGCCTTTATAAGCTGGATTTTTCAGTGTAATTTTTGTCCATGCTCATAAGCCCATCATAGTCTTCCTTTTGGAAATCTGTGTGTTTCCTGCCTGTCCTTTGTCTATTTATCCTATAACTCTCTATCCATCCACCTCTAAAAAAAGAGATATAAGAAAAAAATTTGCCTGGTGTGATTTGTTTCCTGCTCATTTCAGTCCCTGTGGCTTGCTCAGCCATTCACCTGTCTGCTGAAATGGGCACAAGTGGAGCCAATCAGTGCCAATGGGGCTGGTGCAATTTGAGAGATGGGTCAAATCAGGTTGCAAATAAAAAGAAATAAAAAAAGGTTGGAACTCTGGTGCTTTGTTTTCCTTTGGGATTTCTGCTTTATTTTATCTATTTGTTTTTTTATTTAAATTACTTTTTTTTTTTTTTTTTTTTTTTTTTCATTAGGAACAGATTCCTCTACACAGAGATGATTTGGTTTTTATTTCTTTTGGAGGAAGCCTGAGTGGGGAGGCACAGGGAGGATTCCTGTTTTGGTTCCCTCAGTTCCACCTCGAAAGAACTGACCTTTATCTCTCTGTGGGGTGGAGAGAATTGAGCTGCCATGGGAAGCAAAGCATAACACTGGGCAGACCAAAGTCCTCTTCAAGCAGCTTCCCATGGCACAAAGAGCTTTTTCACTTACACTCCACATTTCCCATCACTTTTCCTGCTATACAGTTTAATTCATGCCAGGCGGATTATGAAAGGGAAGAAAATGATGCAACAGTCAAAAAAAACCAAAAAACAAAAGTCCTTTAAGTCGTTCCAAAAATTAAAACAGAATCAAACCAAACAAAATCAAACAAAAAACCAAAAAAAATAAAAGAAAGGAGGGGAAAGGGAGGAAAAAAAAAAATCAAAACTAAAAGAACCCGGGAAAGACAAATGAATGTTAGAGCAGGCACGATCATGGACAGACGCCAGCTACTTACGTTCACCTCGGTGATTGCTATATCAACAATGCTACCCACAACAATCAAGGCGTCAAATGTATTCCATGCATCACAGAAATAGTGCTGCATGTGGCAGAGAAGCCAAGGAGAGAGAGAGAGAGAGAGAGAAAGGAAAGAAGGAAGAGGAAGAAAGAATGAGAGAGAGAGAGAAAGAAAGAAGGGAGAAAAGAGGGAAAGGGAGAAAAAGAGGGGGGAAAAAAAAGTAAAAAAAAAAAAAAAAAGGTAAAATAAAAGAAAATGAAAATAAAAACGAAACAAAAGCATGAAAGAGGGAGAGAAGAGGAAAAAAATAAGAAAAGAAAGAGGTTATGTGGGCATATTAAATAGTCTCTTACCACTCTACAGTATTGGTTGCTCAAACCTCTGTAACGTTTCACATGATGGAGGGTACCAACAAAAGCCTGGTTAGTCAGAAAGTTACACTCAAGCATGTCTACCTTTTGGAGGGAAAAAAAAGCACACACACCCCTAACTCTGTGCGCTTTCACCAGTCACAGCCTTGGGGCCAGCTATGACAAGTGAAAAAGAAGGAGGCATTTCCCCCCCTCCTTTTTTTTTCCCTGGGAGAAGGAGAAGGACGACGGCAAGTTCAATAAAAGCATGACTAGAGGGAAAAAAAACCAGAAAACAAAAAGAGAGAGGAAAAAAAGAGAGAAAGAGAGAAGGAACAGCAGAGGAGGAGGAGGTGGTGGTATCCTGGGGAGGGTAGAGTAATACTCACATTAGTTTCACTGAGAATGACGTCTATAATGCTGCCAATTACGATGAGGAAGTCAAAAACATTCCAAGGATCACTAAAGTAACCCTACATAAGGAAGGGGCAGGCAGGATGGGGATTAAAAAGGAATGTTAGACAGACAAAAACAGTTCAAAATTACCATTAGAATTTCTGCCCTGACACCTCAAGGGGTTCTCCTCTCAAGTCTACCTGTTGTGTCTCAAGCTGCAGCCCAGGCCTGGGCTCCCTGACTGCTGTGAGCAGCCCCTCTCCAGCTCATGGGATTCCAGAGCAGCCACCCCTCCCCTCCAACTCTGAGACAGGGAAGTCACAGAGATCATTTTGAGCATGGCTGCTGGCAGGAATGGGGCTTGCAGGACCAGCTCCACCAGGCATCTCCATTCCTGGCCATGCAGCATCCTTCCCATTTAGTGGGCAGTGTACAGGAATAGTGTAATGTGGTTTCCTCAAAAACATCTCCCCACTGTCAATATCAATCTCCCAGTCCTCATTCCAGCTGCAGTGCTCTGTGCTGGCACAGGGAATAGCTGCTGTGCCATGGAGGAGGAGGGGGCACAGTCAGGCTGGGGATGTGCTGTCTAAATCTCACCTGTCTCTTTGCTGAGCCACAGTCAGTATTACCACACCATCAGCCTAACAGCTCATTTCAGAAAAGCTTCAGGTCTTGTTCAATAGTACAGGGCAGGACTGGTGTCTCTGTTACTCTGAGAGCACAGCTGCACCACAAAATGGAGCTGTGAGTGTAGCCTGGCTCGTCCCAGGTAAGAATGGGAGCAAAGCTGGCTTTAGCACTGCTCACTGCCAGACCTGTTGCTCACTCCTGCTGTGCCACCTTGGATGGCCAGGACAAGCCTGATCACTTCAGGGGCTGTCCCAAACATCTCACTGTCCTAAGCAGAGCTCAGGAGATGCTCATCAGCACTGCTTGCTGTCCTCATCCTTTTTTGGTGGAAAGGCTGCAAGGACACAGGACCCTTTTGGAAAAGAGTCTGTTCAGCCCAGAAGATAAACCCCTGTGTGTAAACTTCCTCTACAAGTCAATGTCATGAGCAAAGAAAATTCACCTTGTCTCACTGAGCACCTGTGCCTGTCTCCTGCCCTTGTTCTGCAGTCTTTAAAGGAGGCAAACATACAAACTCCTGCATGCTCCCCTCGTGTTTGGTTCTGTGAGCATGGGCTGATCTGACCTCCCTGTTTCCCAGCTGCAGCTTGTCTCCTGTGAGACTGAACCCGAGCTGCACTGTGGCTGCTATTCTTAGTCCAAGAGTCAGGTCATGGGTAAAGTGTGAGCCTGTGTTCCCAGGCAGCACTGCAATAAGCAAAAAGGAGAAAAGAAAAAAAACAAGAAAGAAAAAAAATTATCCCAGTACTGGCACTGTACAAAGCCAGGCTTGGGAACCTCAGATTACTGTAGGTTCAACCATCACATGCAGCAGGCACTGGCAAAATGTGTCTCTCTGCTGAAACACTGCCTCCATGAGACTTTGAGACTCACATTTATGAACAATATTACACTTTGGGCAGGGAAAAAAAAAAAAAAAAAAGAATCAGAAAAAGCCACTGCCCAGCTGGTAGAAAATGCCACTGAAGGGAGCTGGTAGAGGGGACTTTGATATCCTCCCCTCAAAACCAGAATAAAACACTTTTATTCTGCAGCCTGAAATAGGCAACTGGAAGGAGCACCCATCCCATGGCTACACACTACTACACAATTAGCTACAACAGGGAGGAAGCAAACAGGAGCAAAAGCAAACTCAGAGAATATTATTATTCAGCGTCCAGCCTAGAAATACACAACAAATATTAGAATGAATTCAGCGGTGATGTCCAGCATCATTAGCAACCAGATGGACCTGGAATAAAACTGCAATTAGACTTCACCAAGAGGAAGGGGAGGGAGAGAACAGCAGATTAAATTGCAGAGGCAAATGCATTTTGAATAAATGAAGGACAGACACAGATCATACAGAGTTACACAAAGTGCCCTTGCAGCCTGATGCGACCTTGGCAGACAGTGCACTTGCAGGATCAAAGAGAGCAGAAGACAAGAGACCCAATCCTCCTGCCCCTGTCCATGGGCACTGCCCACATGCCACAGGAATACATATATGGTTCTCTTCTATTTCCTCTCAAATTGGTAGTTTAGGAATCAGTAAGGATTTTAGGAGGAATCCAGACAACTTCAAAAAAACGCCAAGAGTTTGATTTTGGGCAGCTGCAAGGGGAAAAGATCTAAAATGTGTTGTTTAGATGATGGCTTTTAATGATTTTCAACTCTCTAATGACAGGTATTTGGCATTTTTATTGTGATTGGCATCATACTGCAAAGAATGTTTTTGGTGTAACCAAATTCACAGTTTCTTTTTTTCCAAGCAGTTTTTACATAGAGCCAAATAATCATTGCTGGGGTAAAACAGCATTTGCTGTTGATGCAGAACCTGTGTGACAAGTGGCATCAAATCCTGTCCTCAGATGACCACCAAAGCCAGTAGTGCTCCCAGTAGTAGTGCTACAACCTCAGTGGAAGCAATGACTGCACTGACAGAGTTGGCACATCTCAGGAGAGATTCAGGCCTGGAAAGAAAAGGTCCCTTTTCCATTGTCATCAAAAATAGCTGCTTTGGACCTCTGAGACATCACAGTGTATCTGGAGTCACT
This sequence comes from Erithacus rubecula, assembly GCF_903797595.1. NCBI lineage: Eukaryota > Metazoa > Chordata > Aves > Passeriformes > Muscicapidae > Erithacus > Erithacus rubecula. The sequence goes on from NC_136686.1 coordinate 2,373,362, forward strand.
CTGCTGACTTAACAGTGTTGCTCCAAATTTACACAGCAAGTTCTTTCTCCTGGGATGCTCTGCTGAGTCTCAGCAGCAAGATCCTTGCTGGAAAGTCATGGGCTGGTCTGCTCTGGGATCCCAGAAAGAGCATCATCCCAGTCTGGTATTGTGTAAGGTGAACTCAAAGAGCTCTTCTCTTCCTCCTGTGTCTCTCAGGTGAGTGATAGGGAGGAACCATGGGTGTGAATGCAGTTTTACTCAACCCCACATCCAAAATGCCCATGCTGAATTAAGGAAACACATGGATTTTAAAACCTTTCCTCCTCACCTGCTCCCTCTGTATTTCAAACAGAAGGGTGAAAAACAGCAAGATATTATTCACAGTAAGAGAGTCAAGGAAACAGAGAACACAGATGCTTCACTGGGGTGCAAGGGGATGGAATCCTTCCCTGAGGAGCCACCCACCCTCCTGAGAGACATTTCCCTACAGATGGGCACGTGGGACTCAGCTTGGGCCAGACCTCATAACCTGGCCACAGGTTATGGGTGTGTAATGAGAGAGAGCCACCCCCCTCCAGGATTTGCCTCCTGTGACCTCAGAGTACCTCTTCAAGCCACATTCCTCACTGGAGGGTACCAGGGTGGCTCAGGAAAGGCACACTGAATGAAGGAAGAGTTTTCACTCCAATAAAGAGGTTGTATTTCCAAAATATTTTTCCCACCAGAAAGTTCTGCATACTTTTCCCAAGAGGGTGGAGGTCTGACTGGAAATGAATTGATGGCACTGTTTGTTTTTGCAGTACAGGAATTTAGAGTGCAATACCATATTTTACCCATAAAGGGAGATGCTTGACCCTGATTTTAGTGCTAATTGCATGCCACATAATGGCATCCTCAGGGCTTTACTGGGGAATGGCAGTCACCCTCTCTTGTGGGATGTCTTGGGAGATCCATGAAGCTTTTGGGGAGAAAAGAGGACAGAGAGAGAGAGACCAGGAGGATTGGATTGAATATTCAGGAAGTATGAAATAGCCCCACCAGTAGAGCACATTTTTTCCCCATTTTTTTCCCCCCAAAGGTAGCAAGTAATAGTGTATCACCACATGGTTAATAAGTTAATGAAAGGCTGAGCATAAATATGCAGCAGCTGACTGGAATGGAATCTCATTTGTGCCAGAGGAGCAGACATTTCAGAATGAGTATGCCAATCATTTTTGGGTTTCCTAGTTGCTGAGATTAGCTGTTAAAGAAACCAGGGTTTATTTAGGTGCTAGCACAGGCATTGACATCTCTGGACACTATTTCTTCTGCTTTTTGTGAACATGAGATCCTAAATAGGACATCTAAGAAGCCTCAATAGCACCTGGAGCCCATAATAAGAGTCTGTGGTGTCTGGAGTGCTGTGCATTCACACTGAAGCACAGAAGGCCTCAGGGGAAGGTGCTGTTGAGTCATGGTGCTGGCTGGGTTTTGAGCATCTAGCCCTGTGGGGCCTGCAGGGTCACTTGTGTGTTAGTTTACATGCAGTTTTTTTCATCTGCTTAGTCACAGGTTTTCATTTCTGCCTCTTGTGAGGCAGCTGGCAAAATTTAACAAACTCCTCTGAGAAAAAAGCCTCTAAAGGTGAAGAGCACACCAAGGTCAAGGTTATTCACTGTGTGGGATCTAAAGTAGGTGGGATGGTCCCCAGTGGAAGGTGATGCTGAGGTGTTTTAGGAAAAAAGGGAAGGACATGCATGCATGTTTGTATTTATGAATACAGGAATGAAGCATTGAGGAGGAGAAACTAAGACACAGAGATAAAGAGGGCAAACTGCAGGATGACCTTGCTACCACTTCTCTGAAATAATCCTGCATGCCAAAACAACAAAAGGAAGCATCAAGTCTAAATCAGCTGAAGAGAGTACACAGGAAGCAGAGGAAGGGGCTGGCACCCTGATAGTCACTGGGATTTCCTAGCAAAAATTTCCTGCTGATTCTAAAGGGCAAAGCAGACTTTGCTGGGGATTTGCAAAATGAGATGAACTGCTAGTCTGGCTGATGTTTAGTTAATACAAGGATTCATTTATGAAAATGCTGCAGGCTGTTTAGAGCTGTGAGAGTCAGTTCTCAGGCTCCACTAAAAGAGGCTTTCCCTGAAAGTACTTTTGCAAAAGGGGCAGTATTGAATCCAAGGACATTTACAGAGCTCCATGGCTCTTGGCACGTGCTCCCACAGCAGATCTGGGGGATTCACCTGTGCCCTGAACAATCTTACAAAGCCACAATAGCTCCTGACACAGAGCAGAGATGTGCATCAGATGCAAATTCTGTTGTGCTAAGACACCATTTAGCCATAACAGCAATCAGGGAAATTAGCAGAACCTAATAGAGAAGGAATCAAGTGGAGGTTGCAGCTGCTTGGAGCTCCTGACAGGCTGCAGGAAAACAGCATCTATTTGCATACTATCTATCAGCTCTCATCCCCTGATGGATTAATTCTGAGACAGAGTCCCTGCAGTTCACCTACCAGTCACTGTAATGAGTCACTGCTGCAGGGAATTAAACAAGGCTCCCTTCTCCTCCCTCAAATCTTGCCACAGACAGGCAAAGAAAAGAGGAGCATTTCATCACTCCAGACTATTCTGGTGAGTTCTGCAGGAGCCCCATGAGTTTTTGCTTATTCCATAAGAAAACAAGACAGCTTACAGCCCAAGATGGGCACTCAAAAATGCTGATGTTGACAACATGCACATGCTGAGAAGGCCTGAGGAAACTGTTCTAGTAAAGCATACTGAAAGCAGATGATTCACCTAACAGATCCTGATGTAATTTTTGGCCTTTGAATGATATAAATGCATGAAAGTGATGGCAGAATAGCTGAAAGCTCTCTTAAAGGTTTTGCTATCCACCTGGAAAATAAGATAAACATTCCTGACTGTCCCACAGGTGTATTGTGGCACAGCAATACCCCATGAGGAGTTAGGCCCTTTTTCTCATGAACAGTAAGCTCACAGCAGTCATTTCCTGCAGCCAGAAACCAGACTTGTTCTCAGCAAAGAGAAACAAAACCAGCACCAGTTTTACCAAAAAGACTGAAAAGTGAATGTGATGGCTGAACAGATCTTTTATCACCAGGTGCATTCCATGAGAAATTTTCTGTCCAATTCCATTTGGAAGAAGCTGCAAAGACTTTGGAAGGTCTAGAAGCAGCATTTGTTGATGAGAGCCAGTAAATAACTCCTGAAGGCAGTAAAGCAAGCCAGCAACATGAAACAATCCTATGAAAAGAGCTAAAGGATGGGCTTTAGTGTTTAAGATAGTTTGTCTCCTAAGATAGGACTGACATCCCAGCCAGGCAAGAATGATTCCAACACAATGGTCAAGAAATGGCACAGTGGGCATGAGCAGCAAGTTTTTACCTAGTTTCTTTTAAAATTGCTCAATTTTCAAAAAAGGCTTAATTTTATATGGGTTAGAGCAGGTAATAAAATAATACTTATTTTTATGTAATCCATCAACCATAACTTGCCAAAAGAGGATGATTACTCTCACTCTACCCTTGGGGAAGCAGAAACAAAGGAAACAAAACTTTCCAAGATCTCCAAAAGCCAGGTGCATGAGAGAAGGGAGATCACCTCTCCTCTAGATGTCAGCCAGGTGACCATTTGCACTGGAAATGTCACTTTTTAACATGGTGAAATGTTTTTAACAGGTGCTGTATCACAATTTATCTCATAAAATTCTTATGTGAAGACTCACATCCCTGAGAGATTTTGACCCTTTAAAACCAACTCACAAGTGATAGAAAGTTGGGATTTTCTGTCTGAGAGGGAGGGCAAGTTGCTTTTCCCTGGCACTGTTCCCTTTTCAAGCTGTTGCTGCTGCTGTTGATGCTGCTGTGAGTGAGGCCCTGGTTCATCATCCCACTGGGCTTTTCACACCGTGCAGATAATTTTCTGTATTAAATAATTAAGTGCAATAGCTAATACAGTGCTTCCCACACTGTTGCATTGTGCAGTCATATAATTATTTTTGATCATTTATAACCACATTAAAACCCCCAAGTGCCAGACTGAAAATACATCTGTCATAATGTTGCAGCAATATGCAAATTCTCTGGGTATATTTGCTGTGAAGGAAAAGGTCCTCTATCATTGAAGCTCTTACACAGTTCCTTTAGCAGCCTTTTCTTCCTACTGAATTTTCCATTGATCCTTCAGAAAGCTGGAGGATTGCACAGCCCTGGCTGATCACTGTTAGGGATTTCACACATTCTCCATAGTAATTAGAGGATCTATTTGCAGAAAATTGCTGGCCTTGTCCTCCAGGAAAGAGAACATCCTGCATTTAAACAACAGATGTAGCATGGGGAGCAGCAGATCAAACAGCCTTTTTTTCCTTCACCAACTGCTTCCACCACAACATGAAAGCACAAGTTCTTTTCATGGAGAGGGAAGTTTGCTCTGGATACTCATTCCATTGTTGGCCTCTTTCTTGGAGCAGCAAGAAAAACCAAATAACTCTGCTCATGTCTTTGTGCCAGATATATTTATCTTCTGCCATGAAAAGGGGAAAAGCCTCTTTACACAGGATGTCAACCTGTGTTGACAAGGAAGGCTTTGATGCTTCCTGACCCAGATTCAAGTAGAGTTATGAGCTAGGATTTAGGGTGAAAGTTTCATTTCTCATCATCCACCTCGTTTCTTCTGTTACATTCACCTACCAAGTGTTTTTCACACTGCATGACTTGTTTAGGTTCAGTCATGCCTATGCCACCTCAGAATATAAGCATATGCACAATAGAACAACTTTAGTCTGGCACTACTTTCTTCTCCTTTAAAGTGTTTGGAAGGGCCAGATTTCCTCTCCCACACACGCTCAGGAACTGGTGAGGAGCTCAGTGAAATCTAGAAGCCATCAAAGAGGATTCCCTGTGCTTCCACACAGTTATCTGCTAGCTAACTCCTCATTGCTAAATCAACCTCATCCCTGAGCATTCTGTTGCAAATTTTCTTTCTCTGTATGAGCTGGAAGACTTATTATTCAAGGCTCTACTTGATGGGCCAGAAGTCTAAAGCACCAGGATGTAGTTCCCCTTGCTTTAAATTTCACTGCCTCAGCACTCTCTCCTGAGTATTTTCAATTAAGTACCCGCAATAACAAATCCAGGCTTTGGCTCTTGGTTAGTGGGGTCTTACATAATGTGTGAGAAAGCCTCAGTGCTGACCAGCTGAGAGAATGCTGTAGCATTCTGCAACAGGCTCACTTTCTTTCTTAGCCTCTCTTTTCCTTCCTTTTCCTGGACATATGGGCAGACAGAAATTCTGTCAGGCACACAGCTTCCAGCAGCAAGTCCACCAGCTGACTGTGCCAGCCCACTGATGTGTATAAAGGACTGGGATGACCTGGTTATCCACATCCAGAATAATTATTCCAAGTATTTTTCCCCACCAAAGTCACCTAGACATGCTGCTCTGACACACAGTACTTTTAGTATTTACTTTTTCAGAAAGGGCTGGAAAAGAGGCTCCTTCTTTCCAGACCTATAGACATGAAAGACAACATAGTCAAGTCTCTGCATGATGTGTATGCTGTGCAAAATGCAGGGGAATCCTGGCAGACAGGTCATCACAGTAAAGTGAAAGCAGAGGAGTGATTAATGAAAGGTTAAGATTTTTCCCCCCTTTTCCAGTTTATTTCCCAAATCCTCGAGGTTGATTCAGCAATTCTTAGAGAGCCTCAGGCTGACTGCACACAAAATGCAGTATCTGGTATCTTTATCTGGGCATGACAAAGATTATCTGGGCATGACAAAATCAGGGATTTCTGGTTGTGTGGCAGCTGCTGGGCTCACTGAAATAGCTGAGATTAATTCCAGCTGGGCTGCTGCTGGTATAGAAGATGCAGAGGAATATACAAGACATTCAGACTTCACCCACAACAAAATCTGGGCAGAAAAAGGAAAGCCTTTCTGAGGTAACCTGATGATGCATTTTGAAACAGGGCTGAGTTTAATCCACAGAAGTAGGGAAACATACTGTACCCAACTTCTACTGCAAATTATTCTGATGAGACAGTACACAGGGAGACTCTGTGGCTGGGATTCTAATGTGTTTGAACATGGAGACCTGGGATGCCTGCCAGGGAACTTCAATAAAATGTACAAGCACAAAAAGATGCTCATTAGCTTAAAAGGTATGGGTTTTAACTCAGTTTTTAATTTTCTAAAAATCCCTTCCCATGTTTACTCTTTTTTTCAGTCTCATTTCTGTTTTTCTTTTCCCTGCATCACTTTTTGTCCAACCACTCCTTCCTCAATTTTATTGATACTTTACTATTTTAAGGTCTTCAATTTTTTTTTTTTCCTTTCTGCCTTTAAGGATATCTTATCTTTTCCCACTCTTCTTTATCTGTATGGCTTTTCTCCCTGTGTGGATTTGGGTTTTCTCTATTTTCCTCTCAGGCCTAGTCCTTCCTGTTGTTTCAGTTCTTTCCTTTTCTTCAGCTAACAGACTGTCTTACCTGATCCCTCTTAGCTCTCTCTTACCCAACATCAAGCAGAGCTAACTCTTCCTTTTTGTTAAATGATGTATATTATTCCCCACCCACAGGTTTTAACACAATCAGCTTTCTTGCTCTTTCTTTTGCCTTTTAAAGCATTTATTTCACCCAAAGCCAGGCTGGTGGTTGGAGACTGCCCTTCCTGCTGCAATGGGTGCATGATTCAGTCATCAAATGCTCCACATGCAGAGGCTGCCCCTGTTGATGGAGCTGATGTGTTTTTCAGTTCTGAGCAAAAGACCATCAGTGGTAACCAGTTTTCCTGATGTTTTTGATCAGTGCAGAATGTCTTTACTTCCCTTTCTCTGTATAAGCTGGAGAAATAAAACACTGTGATGAATGATGCTGGGGCAGCATCCTAAGCTATACATGTATTTCTACAGGTACTAGAATGAAGAAGTACAAAAAGCATTAGATTTCCGAAATTAACCAACATTGTTTCTGTGGCACAAGGGGACAGCATGGGTATAAATTTCAGCTGTTTGAGAAAATGTTGAAGCCTCTATCCTGACCAAGGAATAACATCATGGTTTTGGTGAGAAAGAAGAATGCAATGTATGAAACAGCCAGTGTGACTTTAGGAGATACTGCTCAAAGATCTGTTTATAGGCATAAATGCATGAGAAATGTACTGGTAAAAAGGGAACAAAAACAGATGAGTCATTTTGCAGGTTTTAGAAGAGATATCTGTACATCAAATGCATGATAAACGCTGACTGAGAGAGGCTTAAAGAGGAATGAAGAAGTGCAAATGCATCAGGGGAGGAGGAAGCACTGAGGACACATAGATCCATCAGTGCTTGGAGGCTAAAAAATAACCATGGGTGGCATTTGTGACTTTTACAGCACAGAGGGTCACAGCTCCTCCTGGGATCACATGGGACTGTGTTCCTTGTGCTGAATGCAAAGCCTGTTTGAAACAGCCCACAGAAACCTGAACTCTGCTGCACAGAAATGACATGTAAGGAAGGCAAGGATTCAGAGGAAAGCAGCAGTGATAAATGAGGGACTGAAGTCACTATCTGAGGCAGGACAGATGGTGTTGTCACAGGCTGCTTTACAAGTAACATCCATAAACACCCAGGGAAGAAAGGTGCTGACAGTGTCTGGTAAATGGAATAGACTTGTGATCTGCAGTCTCTCTGATAGTCATAATCCCACAGAGGAAACCTCCAAGATTCCCTCCCCACACTCAGGCATGGATTTGACAAAATATATGATCATGTGCTTTACTTTATGTGCAGCAGTAGTTCCATGGTTATGTCTTCCCTAGCTTGAGATGACAGGCACAGCAGGAGAAAATGCATAGCTCTTGGATTAGTGGTCCTTCCCCAGCTAATGAGGGGACAGATGAAGTGTTTCCTGAAAGGAAAAGTAGATGTGGCTCATCAGGAAAACAGCCCATTCCAGGGAGCTGGAAAGATCTGGAATTCCTGGAGGAATATCCATCCTCACATTAGCATGTACATTGACAGATGGTGAGGCTTCATATGAATAGGAATTTTAAGTCACTGTCTTTAACTTGAAAAGATAAACCCCAGGCAGGTTTGGTAGAGCAGCTGGCCCTTCATGGACTGGTTCTTGTGGGAATTTCTTCCTTAAGAAGCTGGAACAGTGGTAGCTGTGAGCACCACAGACAGCACAGCACCTCATTCCCTTTAGTAGTTTTCTCTGGAAAAAGCCTGAAGCAGCAGCAGTTTTATCCATGCAGGAATTGGAAAATATCTCAGCAGACTGGCTGGAGAATTTATAAAATTAGAAAAACAAAGCAGCAAAAGGCCTTGGCTCACCAGCTTTACTTTTAGACTGTCTGTCTCTTTGAAGTAACTAGTCTTGAATCAGTTTATGAGCATCAGCCAAGACAAACAATGAGGTCCATTTGGGAGTTTTGCTTCAGAGCAGCATATTAATACTCTGTAAGGAGATGCAGGGCATGTAGTGGATTTCTTTATCAGCAGCCCTAATCATCCCAAATCTCTCCAGCTCACTGCTAGCACACCCTCCTGACACGGATGCAGACAGGGATGAGCTGTCTGACACATTGCTTAGATTAGTCCTGAAAAAAAATGGGGTAACTGCAGCAGCAGAAGTGTCTCACAAAGCCAGAGGGCTCTCAGAGCCTTGTCCCAGCACTGACTGTGCCCCAGCAGCTGCTCCAGCTGATGTGCCCCTCCTCTCCTGGATGCCCAGGAGACCAAGCAAACCAAAACACTGCTCAGAGAGGATGGCCAGCTGAAAGGACAAGTTTCAAAGGGACTTGCTGACCAGAGCAAACAGTCTCAGCAGTAACAGTGTGTTTAGTTAGGAAAGCCCTTGTCTTCCCTTCACATACTTTCTGTAAGTGTTAGGGGACGAGTCTTGACTTGGACTTGGCTCCTTATTCCTGCAGCTGGCCTTGCAATAAGTAAAGCCTTGCTCCCACCACAGGAACTGGGGGCAGGGCTGGATTACCCATGCTGGTTCTTTGTTGTCAGGCACATGTGTGAACCTGCTTCTCATCTGTGCAACTGATTGGGTTTGCTTTTTTCACCTCTAGTATCAAGAGTAGCAAGTCAGGAGGATGTCTCACAGAACGGGAAGGAAGAAATAAAAAAGGGATAGAGTAAAATAATCTATTCATTCAGGCTGCCACCTTCTTTGTTGTTGTGCAGGTGATACCCAGGTAGCACTGCTGTGCATTGTGTTCAGTGGAGCTTGCCAATGGCAACAGTTGGACTTGATGGTCTTGAATGATCCTGATGATTTTCCAACCCATTTCCAGTTGAATCTGTGCCTGTAACAGTGGACTCCACACTGTGGGCAGCAGCAGGAACTCTGCCTATCAGGCTTCCCCTAAAGCTGTTCCACATGGCACATCCCTGTGGTGTCTCTTGTAGTGCAACAGCAGCTCCCAATAGCTCAGGGATCTGTCCTGGTTCCCTTTCCAACTCTCCCTGGTGAAGGTATGGATGAACAGCAGCTCATTCACCTTGTGCAGATGGAGAAAGCCTCATCCCTCTGTTGCTGCTGCTGCAGAGCCTTCATTGCAAGGTGCATTTTGGAAGGGGCTGTGCAGGGGAAAGCTCTGTGGTGACTGTTTCAGAGTCACAACTCAGGTCCTGCTTGTCTTGAAGGTTCAGCTGCAGCATCCACGACTGGGTTAAGCACCCAAAAAAAGGAGAAAACAGACTGAATGTTGCCAGCTTCAATTCTGGGCTCAGTTCTGTTCTGCCACATTCTCCTGGGGCTTGTCATTAGAACACAACACCTTCAGCTAAGTTTCCTCCTTTCTTGTTGTCATAAAGTTTACAGCTCTTTTATTTTAGGGTGTTCTTCAGGCAGAAAAGAGTGATGTTTGGGCACAAATTCAAAATGAGACAAAGCAGCTTAAACAAAGGCTGGCTTGTGTTTAATTGCTCAGGAAATGACAGACAAATCTGTCTGCAGCAGAGATGAGCATTTCATCTTGCCATTTCCCATTTGGGAAACACTATTCACACTCAGCATCTCATTTCTTTATTGGGGGAACTTGGTTGGTTCTGATATTCCCCCAGGTGACAAAGAAATTATTTTGGACTTTCCCAACTGGGGAAAACTTCCACCTGCAGATGAAGTTTGGCCACAAGGTCTAGCCAAGCAGAAGGCTGAGGTAACTATTTTCTCCATGCTGGAAACTCCCACCTCACAAAACATTCTTGGCACGTTCATCTCCAGTGCTGGTGTATAACCTGAAGAGAAGCAGGTGGTGCAGCCCAGTGCTGGTCCACATCAGTCCCAGGGGTCACCTGGGAGAAAGGTTTGCCTTCTTTTGGAGAGCAGGGAATGAATTCTGCAGCCAATTCCTCATACACAACAATGACAAGTTACACAAGGAATTTGGTGTTTTCAAACTCAAGTCATTGAACTGGTGCTTAACATAATTCAGTGTGAATATGCTGCAGGAGGAAAGTCTTTTTGCTGTGTTAGCTGTTTTCACAAGGTCAGGCCTGTTTTTCTTCCTTGTAATCCTTTGCTTCCATTTTTAAAATGTTGGGTTTTTTTCTCATTAAGGTGTTTAATTAAATAGAGGTATGAGTTAGTACCATCTTTGGCATGCAGGCCAGACCAGGATTTGAAACATTTATTGTTAGTGCTGACTATTCTTTCACCTGAGGTTGTTTTCTGAGTCCTGGCTCAAAATACTCTGCTAAAACTCTACTATTCTCATCATAATAAAATTTACTTTTTACTCTACTTTTACTATAGTGTAGTAGCTGGGGATTTAGTTTGGAAATTACAGAATAATGGAAAATTGGTTTGAGAGGAGCCCTGTGGTCCATTCCATTTGCCTGACTCCAGACAGAACATAGATTCCTAAACTGTCTTGAATTAAAGATTCCCCCAACTTAATTTTAAATCCTCAAACTATAGAGATTCCACAATTACTTTAGGAAATCTGTTTCAATGTTTTGCCATCCAGAGACAGATACATGCTCACCCTCAGCTGATTTTTAAATACTTTTTGTGCAGTAAGACAGGAAAAGGAGATTGAACAGAGGAAAGGAAACCACAGGAAGTAGAAAGGATTTCCAATATTATCAATGCCATGTCAGGTAAAGCCTTCCTTGCACTAGTATTTGGCAGAATTTCTCGCCTAAATGTTCTAAACCAAATTCTGCTGAGATACTCATCTCAAGTTAAAGAAAGTGAAGAATCTCCTGTAAAGCAGAAGTGCAAAATCAGAACATTATAAAGGCTGTGAGATGCACTTCTGGGTACATGGATAAAACTTTTATGAAGTGACAGAAAATTTGCTTGCTAACAGACATGGTGAAGTCTCAAAAAATGAAAGGGAGATCTCTCCTGAAAATTAAAATCCCTGCTGCAACAGATATGTTTGAGATCTCACAAAAAAAACCTCCAAAACCCAGCCTTAAGCAGGACTGCCAAGATGCTCCTAACTTCCAAGAGAACTACATCCAAGATGGGATACTGATATTGGGCTTGGGTGAAAAATCAAATTGTGATTATTATAAAAAGAAGTCCTAGAAAGTTTGGGAGAAAGAGAGAAGCTGGGTGGGAGTAAAGTCAACAGGGAGTTGAAAAGAACAAAAAAAGGCCAAATTCAGTAGAAAAGGAGAAGTTTCTGAACTGAGGATGGGGAAGATGTTAGATTACACCTGGGAGGAGCTAAATTCAGTGATCCCCTATCTTTAACACGAAGGACAAGCATGAGTGCCAGACACAAAAGTCCTAATTTTTATCAATGTCATAACTGATGCTTCAGAGAACATCTTGACCACTTCCACAGAGTTTCAAAGCATCCTTCAAGACACAAGCCCATGTGTCAAGGTACCACTGAAGATATGAAATGACATGAGGCACCTATATTTAAGTATCTGGATTTGAGTTTTTATGAGACATAACTGGATTTAAACCCTGCAGAACAAAGTCTTGGGTAATCCTGTGAGGTCATGATCTTTGTCCTTGTCCTGCAGCAGCTGTGAGAACTTAAATAGAAGAGCTTGGAGGTTATAATCAGACCCCACAGTGCAGCTATATTGGCATAATATCATGGCCCAATGCACAGGACAGTACTTTAAGACAGGACCTGCTGGGTTACTGAATATTATCAATGAGGTCTTAAATTTAAAACTGGAGCAATCCAAACCATAGTTGAAATGTAGCCCTCCCAGAAGAAACATTTTTTTTTCCAAAGCTCATAACTCCAAATGAGTCATGCTTGATTAACTTCACTTGGGTCAGGAGACTAATCATGAGATGCTGTTTATAAATTATGCAAGGAAATTCAGAGAGAGAGCATTAGAATAACATTCAGTGTGGAAGACATGCTATAGCCTAAGCACAGTGTCACCGTGATAACTTAATGAAAACTAGGAACTGTCTCTATTAGCAGTGTTGCCTTTTTTTACTTTTTTTCTTTTTTTTTTAAAGTGTGTCTACTCTCCAGCAAAAAAAATTATTACATATATAAGTGAGACTCCAATCCAGAGAGCAACTGCCCAGCTCAGTTCTTGGTGGGGTAATAGATCAGAAAGTTTCACCTCCTCCTTCTCCTCACAGCTGCCCCACACACATGCACACACACACAGAGGCCAGGGGAATCTACTCCTAGAGCACCTACCTTGGGTTTGAAGGCAATCAACTTGAGGACCATCTCCACGGTGAAGAGCCCAGTGAAGAGCATGTTGAGGATATTCATGGCTTCCTTGAACATGCAGCTCTGACCATAGTGCTGAAAAACAGCATCCCAGCAGGAGAGTGAGGATGGGATGTGCCAGCAGCCAGGAACACCCAGGACCCCTCCCTGCCCCCCTTCCTGACAATGTTCTCTAAGGAAGACCCCAGCATGTTTAATTTTTTCAATTAAGAATTCCCATTTCCCTTCATTCATAAGCACTCCCATTGCTCTGTCCATTTTTGCCACCTGGCTCTTGATCCCCTCTTTTTAGAAGAATCTTTTTGAGGATCAGCTACCAAAATCATACTCAACATTCCAATTCAGGGCTCATTATAAATTTACACAATGTTACAATACAATCTCCAATTGTGTTTTTATCTCAACCTTCCCCAACACATGGATAACTTTTTTATTTGATTGTTTGCACAGGGAGCAGGAGTTTCACTGAGCTGTCCATAATGATACCAAGCCATTCCCCAAGTAATTACACTAAATTCAGGATTCTGCAAAGTACATGAGCAGCTCAATTCATATCTTTCCAGTATGCACTATCTTGCATTTGTCAACTCTGAATTAAATTTGCAATCATGCTGCCCATTCACTTAACTTTATTAAGATCTTATGAAGTTACTCTCCATCTTCTATTGATTAATTCAAGCAGTGTCTTCTGCAAGTGTTGCCACCTCACTTTTCATACCCCTATTTCCAGATCCTGATACTTAATTGGTTGCCCTGCCTTATTCTAAGGTCACATTCCACTTCATGTTACAAGACCCCACTTGTAGTTGCTTAACTTTAATAAACTTCAAACAGCTGGGATGGATTTTCATGTTCTGTATTGGCACAGGGTGATTTATTCAAAGCAGTTTCAGTTAAAACAATTCAGCTGCAACTGAATGCAGGGCTGAGAAAAATATAATGTTGAGGCATTTTTTTTCTTGAAGGGCTCTAGTACTTGCAGCACTCTGATTAGAGATGTGAAATTTGTTTGTATTTAAGGAGTCAAAACAGAATTGTTGAAAGTGCCAGATATTAGCAGGAAGAGGGTGAGAGTTAGATTCCTCATTTCAACTACACATCATCAGAAGTGAACACACACAATGTGCATTTTAAAGTGCTTGTGCCTCTCCCTTGACACCTTGTGAAGGTAAAAGTTGGTCTCAACCTCAGCCATTTTTGCATTTCCCCAACAAAGTCTACTACTCCATCACCTGGAGGTTTTCTGCTTGCTTTCTTACCTGCATGGCCAGGCAGATGGTGTTCAGCAGGATCAGGACGAACATCAGGTATTCAAAATAGGTGGAGTTGACCACATACCAAACCTTGTACTGGTACTGGTTTTTGGGGATGTATCTGCGCAGGGGCCGAGCTTTCAGGGCATACTCTACACACTGGCGCTGTGGGAGAGGCAGGGAGCATTTCAAACTCCAACCCCAAACACCAGGCTGGTCAGATACCTCCACATGTAGTAAAAATACAATGCCCTTTAAGTTTTTTACTGAAAGAGCTTCATAGAAGAATTTCCATTAGGTGATAACATGACTGTGCACATTGTTAAAGAGTTCAACGTGCAATTTCTTTGGACATTTACTTTGGCCAAACACTCCTGTACTCATCTAATCTCAGTGAAACAAATGGTGCAGAAAACATTTGTAAGCAATTGTTGTCCCTTGAGCAAATCTTACAGCAAGATTTTTTTCTACCTAAAAGATGTCAGCAAAGCCAGCTTACAGTTTTATCTTGTTGGCAAGCTTAACATTTCCCTCTCTGTATGCATTTATCTATTAAAAGCTTATTCTCTGTGCATTTTCTACCTTTATTGACAGCAAGTTGTTGTAATTACCTGGTTTTTGTCCAGCTCACAGTTCTTGTACTCTTGTTCTCCTTGTTCCTGAAATGTGACGATGACGAAACCAACGAAGATGTTCATCATGAAGAAAGCAATGATGATGATGTAGATAATAAAGAAGATGGAGATCTCAACCCTGTGATTATAGATGGGGCCCACATCCTCCATGTGGGAATCAATGGACCTATACAGCAACCTGAAAGCAAACAGGAGCCAAATGCAGAGAAAATCTGCAACTGCCTGGAGGCCTTAGAGGTGATGTTATCAAGTTTAACTTTGTGATTTTCTTCTGCTTGTATCAAAATTAATTCACTCAGAGATGTGCAGATTTGCACCAATCTGAGTGCAAATGCTTGCAAAAGAGAAGACCTGGCTCTTACTAATTCTACACATTTGAACCTGTTCAGGGGTGAAATGTCTTTATGGCTGGAAAAAATGATTCTCCTCAGTTAATAAAGGATGGGAGAGTCCCAACAGAGTTGTAGCAAACTCAGTTTTGTGAGAAAACAAGATCCCAGGAGTCAACAGCTGTTATGCCAGGTGACATCATTTAAACTGCAAAATTAAATTCAAGCCAAAATTCCCTTTATAAATTCTGGAGAGAACAGTGTTTTCCCTATAAGCTCAATTTTTAAGGCTCAAATTTAATTTTCATATTTAACTTCAAAACTACTGTATTAAAAGCATGAATTCTGTATTACATGATGCCACTGCCATTGGTGTCCCCTGGTGACACATGTCAGGGTCAGCCCCTGATGCTCTGCTCTCCACATCACCCTGAGTGACTCTGGGGGAGTCCCCAGCCCCTGTGGCACAGCAGCAGGGCCTGGAAAGACACCCCACACCTGCAGAGGCAGCTGTGCTTCATATTGCTGACTCCATGGGAAACCTGGCAATTCTGGAAAGGACTCAATAAGCATTTTACATTAATTTATACACATAATAATTGTTACAAATACTGGCATCACTGCTACTAGTGGAAATCATCTTTTAAGAGCTAGAGACAGTGCTTTTCACCATTTACAAGTACAGTAACAGAAATTCCTGCTGGCCCTGAGGAATTTACAAAATACATAATACCACAGTGCTACTATTGCTATATTCAAAGCTGTAGACTTATTTAAACACTTAGAAAGGGAAGGACTATGCTCTGCCTTTGGATTTTCTGTTCTGAAATGAATGAGGGCACTGCTGGTGTTGCACTGGTCCCAGATGCACTCACTCTGGCCAGCCCTCGAAGGTGGAGACTGTGAACAGAGCCATCATGGCAGTCAGGACGTTGTCAAAGTCAAACTTGCTGTTCTCCCAGCTGCGGGGCTGTATCATGGGCTGGCTGACCTCCCCATCCTTGTAGGTGATGTAGTACCCTCTGTGGGGGAGAGTGGGGACAGAACAGAGAGTGGCACACCTGCACTGCCAGCACAGGGCTCTGGTGGGCAGCTGGGGAGGGGAGGGATTGGGAAAGCTCAGACCCACCTGCATTCTGCCTCTGTCTGCTTGGAGCTGTCAGTGCAGCTGTACAGCTTGCCCTGGGGAAGGAAGAGAGAGGAATGAAGCTTGTGTGGCACTTTTATGTGTATGCCCTGAACACTTGTTGTCAGGAGGGTGGTGAAAGGCAAGGAGATAAAAGCAGACATAAAAATGTGTGAATGAAAACTCCCCATGGTTATCTGGTGTGCCCCTTCCTCTGCAGGATGGGAGGCAGAGAGCTGCAAGCACCAATCCTTTTGAACAGCCCCCTTGACCTTCCTGGGAGCATGTCATGCCAATATAAATCTGTCCAGGGAAGAGCAACATTGCTGATCATTTCTTCTGCTCACAGATGATGGGCAAAAGCACTGGCAGAGCCTCAAAAAACACCCCATTTTCCTTTCCTCAGCCTTTTCATGCTGTTTTTCTTCCCATCCCCTAACACAGCTCAGTGTAATGGATGAGTGAACGTGTCTGATGGTTTTACCTTGAACAGCTGAACCCCAATGCAGGCAAACATGAACTGCAGCAAGGTGGTGACAATCACGATGTTCCCGATGGTTCGGATGGCGACAAACACACACTGCACCACGTGCTGCAAGTGCAAGAGAGGAACACAAGTCACTTGTGGGATTGTCCTCAACTGTTCTGGCTGAGGGAGAAGCCCAAGAATAAAAATAAAAATAGCAAAAAACCCCAATTATTTCACCAATTAGTGATGTTTTGGGAAAGGGGACCAACTTGGTTCATTTATTGTTGTACATAAAAAGGAGGCAGAAAGGGTTAGGAAAATCCCAGAACTCAGCTCTCTGAAACTTCCCTCATAGCTAGGATCCCACCAGCACACAAAAAGGAGTTTATCTAAAACAGAAAGGTTGTATTTAGTGTTGTGGGCCCATCTGCAACCCTAGAAAACCACATCATTTCATCTCTGTGCTGATGGGGCCATTCAGCTTGTCAGAAAAGGACCTGGCAATCCTGGTGGACACAGAGCTGAATATGATCCTTCACTACAAAGGTGGCAAGGGCTATCCTGGGCTGCATTAGGCAAAGATTTTAACAAGCTGAAGGAGGTGATTCCTCCCCTTTACTCAGCACTGGGGAGGCTTTGTCCTGTTGTACTTCATCCAATTCTGGCTCCTCAGTAGAAGAGAGCTGTGGGTTGTACTGGAGGAAGTCCAGCAAAGAACCACAAGGATGATTTAAGGGGTTGGAGCACTTGTGCCATGAGAAAAGGGTCTCTTCATCTGAGAGGAGGCTTTGGGGAATTTGGTCAATGTATATTAAATGCTAAAGGGAGGAGGCAGAGCCAGGCTCTATTCAGTGGTTCCCACAGCCAAGACAATGGGCACAAATATAAACAGAGTGGGTTTATCTGAACACTGTGAAACACTTCTCCTGTGAGGGTGACTGAGCATTGGAACAGCTCATCCAGAGAGGTTGTGGAGGTTTTAGAGTACCTACCCTTGTAGATACTCTAAAGTCCAGGCAACCTGCTCTCAGCGGCCCTGCTTGAGGGTCCCTTCCAACCTCAGCCATACTGTGATTCTTCTGCAACACCACTTGAACCACTGCAAAAGCCCTTTCAGCCTGAAATAACCTGAACTTATCATTTATAGAATGCACTGTGACTTTTCTAACCTTTAGTCCTTTGGCTCTGTTGATGGCCCTCAGTGGCCTCAGGACCCGCAGAACACGCAGGATCTTCACCACATTAATGGCACTGGACCTGCAAGAAAGTGTTGGAAAGTTGGGAAAAGTGCACCAAGGACAGATCCTTGAAATTCTGCACAGCCTGAGGCTGCAGGAGGTGTTTAGTCAACTCTTTGCCATGGCACTCCAGGGCTAAGGAAACCAATTTCTGATGTTATCTTCAGAGGTCTGGCATCTTGTTCTGGCTTTCATCATCTCTGCTGTGTTAATGAAGGGGGAATGGAACATGGGTAAGGTGTATTTTTAGAGCAGGGCAAACAGATTCTGTAGATATCTATGACACAGAATTGTGCCAAGATGGAGTCATCACCAAGGCATTTTCAGATAAGGCTCAAGGAAGCATTCCATTGAAATATTCACAGAAAAGTCCAGGAGACTCCAGCATTAAAGGCAGACTATCAACCTAGAGTTTAATCCTAATGTGTTTGGTCCCTGAACCCACAGACCATTTAAGTCTGTACATAAATTTAAGGAATAAAAACTCACACTGAATTGATTAGGATGACTTCTGTGCTCAGTTTTAAGTACTGAACACAACCATCCACTGCACCAGAGCTCTCTGCACCTTCCAAAACTAAAACCCTGACTGAGAATATTCCTTGTGCCCAATGACATCATGTTCTCCTACTGATTTTGGGAACAGCTTTAATGTTAACACACCAAGAGTCTGAATTAGGTGTGTAAGAAAGAGACAGCAGGTCAAAACAAGCACTGTGCCATTCCTAAGACAGTGACTGAAAGCCCAAATTGTGCTGCTAACCTATGATGGCAACAACTGGGAGCTTCTTTTTTATCAGATGTGAAACTAATCTGGGAACTTCCTACCCCACACACAGTCGAGTAAATCTATAAATTATTAAGGAAATTAATAGATGAAACAAAGGAAAGCACCAGGACAGAACAGCCACTCTGAAGATTCTCACAAAACTTCAAATGCTTGATGGCCTTCCATTGAAAATTCACATCTTAGGAAGTAGGAAAGCATTATCAACCTAATTTTCCAAAGAGGTTATGAAAAGCCTAGGAGGGAGCCATAATTCACTGGACTGTCCTGAACTGACACAGTGCAACAAAGTTAAGTGTCATTAATCCAAATACATCCCTTTTTTTGGTTGTCATTTGCTCTTTCTGAAAGATTCCCCCCTCCAGGTCACCAGTGCAGCATTTCCCAGCCACTACCCCCTCTCTTGAGGGTGAATCTGAGAAAAACACCCCATGAATACCCCCAGAGGCTCATGAGAAAATTCTTACCCAGTGTGGTGGTTTCTAAAGGTTTCCTGAAATTTTTAGTGGTGTGACCAATTCTGCATGGAATCAGAATTCCACCCTCCTGGGTGTCTGATCACTGTAACATCAGAGCCATGAAAAAACTGTTTCTTGTAGAAAAATCTCCATAAACAACAACAAAAAAAGAGAAGTCTCCCATCCCAAGTGAATTGGTAAAAAGCTATTTTAGAGATGGTAAACTAACTGAGCTGTTTTCTGTATATTTTCAGTGTGGGAAAAAAAGTGTGTAAAATAAAAGTTTTATTCTAAGTTTTTTTTTTCTTACAGTTATTTAAAATTAAACCTATTTTACCTTCCTCCTCATCCTATTGCACAACAAAAAAAAAAATTCAAATTAGTAAACCAAAACCACCACACCCAGATAAGAGACAACAACAACCCTCCCAAAAAAAACAGGCAGCTGGAAAAAGCTCACTCACTGGATGCCAAAGGAGATGAGAGAAACGCTGACCACCAGCAGGTCCAGGATGTTGAAATAGTTCCTGCAGAAGGAGCCCTTGTGGAGGAAAGCCCCATAGGCAGTCATCTGCAGGGAGGCACAAACACAAACTTGGCCATCAGCAGCTGCTCAGGAGCCAAACCCACCTGGTGCTGCTCACAGTGAATAACTGGGGGCAGCATTGTTATTGTTGGCAGGTTATTCACCCCCAGACCCCAAAGGAGAAGTTGAGCCCCCATGGAAAGGAAAAAGAGTGAAAAAGACAGCAAGATAACTGTGAAAGCAAGGAAAATATGTACTTTAAGTGCACAACATTTGGAATCAGCAAAGCAGCAAAATGACTGTTTGCAAAAAACTACCCCTTGCAATCAGATGCTTTTCCCTTTTTCTTCAGTGACAGAGGACACTTGTATTATATAAAGGCCTCTTCAGCAAAATTGAATGAAAAATATAAAATAAAATGGGCTTTTCTAATGCTTTTCAGTACTTAGACCAGCTGCAATGGACAGCTGATTGCTCTTCCCTTCATGAAGGAAAGACAGAGTCCCTCAGGGGCTTGGTGCTTTGGAACTGAACTGAAACAACAGCAGGAATTACTGCTCTCTTCAGCCTGCTCCTTCTGTTCAGCTCAGTCCCATTTCTCCTATCCATCTTCATCCATTTTCACTCTAGATGCAGTTGCATTTTCCCTTTAGTTTTCTTTACAAAGCCCAGGCTGTATTCCTTGAAACAGGGTAGTTTCTTTGTGGAGGTAATCATTATGAACCTCACTGGGCAGAGGGAGAGAAAATAGTCACATATTTTGGAAGGGAGGCTCTGCCCTGCCTGGATATGAGGAGAAATTCAAAACCTGGTGGGTTTGAGGAGGATGTCACAGCTCCAGAACTGGAGTGAGTGACAGTGTAAACAGAAAAGTTTAGACTGAGCTCTGCTACAGAATGGGACTAAATGAGCCTGAGTTAAAGAGGGTGAGCTGATGGGGTGTTTGTTCCACCTACCTTAGGCTTGGTGAGTGATCTAATGCAGCTGCTTTGGAGAAACCCCATCCCCACAACTGCTAATGCTCCTTCATTAGGAATGCTCCTTCCCATCCAGGAATACAAGCCTCTAATTTGGTCCTCTGAATCTCATCTAAGTTAGGTGTCTAAAGCAACCTGAGGCAGACATGAGCTGTAGCCAGACTTCCAGATGAGAAGTATGAACTGGAAAGTCAAGCTGGAGTTTTCTGGCTCCCACCAGCAGCTCAGGATGGTGGTTTCCAGCCTGTGACAACTTTATTTAGAGCAGGGTGGAAGGGCACAGGGTGTATCAGATTATTTCCTTCACCAAACATCCATGACTATCAATCAGACAGAAATTAGAGGGGGAGGAAGTATAAACTCTGGTCTTGGCTTAGAATTTATACTTGTAGACACATTCAGTAGGGGAAGGGAGGAGGGGTTCTTGCCATAACAAAGGTGGTAAAAGATGCATTTTACTGGTTAGAGTTTGTATGGCAACCTTGAAAGAAAGACACCATTGAAATCAGGAGGGGAAGCTCTGCTGAGTTTAAGTTCAGTACAAATTGTGGTTCTCTTAAGGCTGTTGAGAGATTTTTTTTCCATCTCAGAAGAGACTCTCAGAGAGTGCACAATCTATACAATCTGTATCTGCCTCTCATCTGGGGATTTAACAAGTTGCAGCCTTTTGGGATGCCAGTTTAAAGTCCTTGGCAGTCACCTTGCCAACACTCAGCAGAATGCAGGTGTTGTTATCAGCAGCATGAGGGCAGATTCTTATTTCTCTGCAGCCTTGAACATCCTTTTGTTTTTACCACTTACATTAACTTTGCTGTTTTGCAAAACAATGGGCTCAGTGCAAGGCAGCAGAGAAACACCCACTGAGAACTTATGACTCAAATTTATTATCCTTTCACTGTTCTCCCTCTTGAACTTAGAGAATATCCAGGGATGTTGTGATAAATCACTGAAGTTAAAGGAGAACCTTGGGAGGGCCCAGGCCAATGGGCTGGGATAAATTCTGCTTCCACTGGAGTCATCAGGAGTGTTACCACTTCAGAGCAAGCAGAATTAGGAACTGTGAGCCCAAACAGGTGCCCTGAACTATTGTTTCATTTTTAAACCTTGCTGTTGGGATATTTTCCTTGTCTTGACAGGCCTTTTGGATCTGCCATGAGATCTGTGCACATTCAGATTTATGGTGTAAACACAGATGCAAACTGCACACAGGCAGAATTGCACATCTCCCTGGAGAACATAATGGCTTTGGTAATTTCAAGTCATATTAAAAAAAAAAAAAAAAAAAGCATGTTTCACTATAAAAATGTGCAGGGGCCACCCTGCTTGCCAGCCTTCCATATAGATACTGTTATTAGGGTCTTGAGCTGCAAAATTTGAGAAACTCTAAGGCGCTGCCTGCCAGCACTTAGAACTAGCTTGCTGAGAAAAAAAAAAAAAAAAAAGCAGCTGCCAAGTGAACCTAGCATTTAGAAAGCCAGAACTTTGCTCAATTACTGTTATTTAAATTATTAGCCTACCAATTTGGGGAAAATTAGAGTTAAGAACAAGGCAGCCTATTGTTATTTTCTTCCAAGCTAAACCATCCTCCTGCACATTCCCCTTGGTATAGAGCACATTGCTGGGAAAATGGAAAGCTAGGTTTTGATGGAGCAATGTTCACTGGCAGCCCCTGTCCTTGGTGTCTCAGATTTGTACTCTTGGATCTCTCTCTACATCTAAAAAGTGAGCTTTGCACTGTGTTCTCTGTCCCCTGGTTGGCTGTGCACCCTTTGGGCTGGTTTCTGCAGAACAGAGATCTTCTTTTTGGGTGTAGCCTGTGTAAGAGGTGTGTGTGTGTTCAGAGCTTCTTGCAGAGCAGAAAAATCCTATTTTGGAAAGACCAGCCAGGGTAAAGGGAGAAATTTATCAGGGGATGGCTTTTTCCTTGGTCCTCTCTTACATTCCCAGCATTGCATCCTTTCATTGCAATTCCCCTAAAAAACATTGTTTAGCTATAGGCCCTCAATTACAAGGCTTGAATATGAGAATTTCCCAGGAGATTTTTGAAGCAGCTACCAAAATATCAAATGAGAAGAAAACCAACCCTTTGTACAGAGATAATAATGGGGTTAAAAAAAAACCAAAACAAAACAAAAAACAAACAATAAAAAAAAAAAAAGAAAAAGAGAGAGAGAGAGAGAAAGAGCAAAAGAAGGAAAGAAAGAAAGAAAGAGAGAAAGAAAAGAACACAAGTGTATTTCTCAGATTGGTTACCTTAAGAATAATTTCTAATGTAAAGATACTAGTGAAGACATAGTCTGCATTGCCTAGGATCTGAAAAATAAGCACAATTGGGTTAGTGGTACTGAGAGTGACCCAGGAACAAACAGGCGTGTGTGTTAGCAACAGAGAGTGGCAGAAAACTAGAAAGCTTGTGAACAAATAATGGCAGAGAAGATGGGCACTTTACCTTCAGAGCAATTTCAATGGTGAAAATGACAGTAAAAACTATATCAAAATAAAAGAGAATCTGTAAAAACAAAAGGGGATAGGAGCGGGGAGTGGAGGGTCAGTGACTGAGCACTTGGATGGGAAATCACAATTAAAATCAAAAACATGAGTTCTTCTCATGAGGGAATGAGGGTGACTCCATAGGGGATGGTTTTGTGATGTCCTGTTGAATGCAGGGAAGGTCCTGGCACAGAGGACAAGAAGCACATTACATGAAATCTTTCCTGAGTTACAATCCCATGAGCACTACAGAGGCAAGATAACTTTTTGGTGGATGCAGGACTTTTTTTTTTTTTTATTTTTTTTTTTTTTTCAAATCTCATAAATAACATTTGAGGGTTTTCCCAAATAGGATTCCAAACTGAGAATACAAAGAATGCCTGATCTCTCAGTGGAAAACATGAGATTCCTTCTTATTAACTTCCATTCAGCCTTGTCCTGTGCCTCTCTCAAAGGAAGAAAAGCAAACTGCAAAATCATACTCGAGCTATTTCTTTTCTCTGTCCTGAATTGCTCTGGATTAGGATGAATAACAAAGACTCTGCCAGTTGAACAGAATCCCAGTCCTTACACTCCAACCATAATTTGGTGATTCTCTAAAGGTGATAATTTGGTGATTCTGCCTAACTCAGATCCTGCATCTTTCCATTTCCAATAACCAGCCAGTTGAAATGCTCATCACTCCCAGGAATGGCCTGGGATGGAGATACCCACTGCACGTACAGCAGACACAAAAAGTGGTGTCACAGCAGACAGTGAGAAGTCTAGAAGTGTCAAGGGGCTTTCAAAGTAGCAGCACCAAGGACAGGAATGTCCTTCACTGCCAATATGTTGGCATCCCACAGTATATGGGAACCTTTTCACTGATTTATGGGATTGAACTCTGTTTCCAATATATTTCAACATCCCAAGCCACTTTAGTGCTATCTACACTACAAATGCTGAATATCAAAAGTATCATGCCCATGGTTTGCTGTTGTTTTACCATAATCATGTTATAAACCAGAACCAATATATGGAAGCTGTAAAAAACAGATAATTTGTGAAATTTAGATCTTTGCTGCTAAAAGACTAATAAACATAAAACAAGAAACTGTCCCACAGGCATTTATTGTGCCTGTATCCTCACTCAGATTTACAGGTGGCTGAATTCTTACAGCTTGGTATGCAGAGGGGCAGCTACTGCAAATTCCAGGGTTATTTCACATTGCACTGTTTAAGCACAATCCAAATCTGGACTTATTTGCAAACAGTGCTTGTCAAATGTGGGGATGTATCAATTCCTGCTACCATATAACTCAAAATTCTTCAGATCACTGCTCACTTTTTAACCCCAAATTCTTCTCAAGGCATGCTTTATTCCTTTTGCTTTTTTCCTTTTCCTCCCAGGCCCCTGTGTGAGCACAGGGGAGGACAGGATCTTCCTGTTCTACTGTCACAGTGCAAAGGCAAGCCACATTTGCAACTCCAACATCTTGTCAGTGTCCCCTTGTAGAGACATTTTAAACATCTGCACCTGCAAAAATTGAACACAGATTTTCACGCGATGCCAGTGGCTTCGCATACACAAAACAACAGCTTTGCCTCAAACCTTCAGCTCTCTAATCCAGCTCTTTTTTCCCCCCTCTCATTCAAATCTCTCTGCCACAGACTCTGTGACAGTTTCTGTGGCACGTCAGGAGCCCATCTGGCAGCTGACATGCTGCAGCACTGACACACACTGGCATTCCCTTATCCCTCACTGTGCACAAGAGGGTTATTGGTGGCACAGGTTGGGCTGGATTATTTAGCATCCTCCTTCAGGACAAAATGCAAAGCCACTCTGAGGTGTGCTCAGGAGTAGATTTCCATTAACACCTTCTCTGCATGCACATGTGTGTTCAAATGTGTGCTCAGACCTGGGTATTTCAGGGAGCATTAAATTAAGGTTTTGTTATTAAACAAGATGAAAACAGCTCACTCGTCAATCCAAGCAAACTCTTCAGGCTTTGAGGCACCAAAATGCCACTGCAGACACCAGAAATCAAAGGTCTTACACGTCTGACCCCTGACTAATGGAAACAACCACTGGCAAAAGTTAAGAGAGCACTGAACATTTCAAAAGGCAAATAGGCATGGTCAGGAAAGAGGGTGAGAACCTCTGTGCTGAATGCTTTCCTCTTCTCTCCCCAGGCAGGTAAGGAGAGGAGCACAGCATATTTTTTGAGGTTTATCTCAAATTTAATGATAGCTTTGCAGCTTATATTCAAAAAGTCTGATTCTAACCTGGATGACATCAATTTCCCCCAGAGTGTTAGCATGAAACTCAGGAATGTTACTCCTGATCTACACTAGCGTGAATAAAATGAAAATCAGGCCCTGGGCTTTTTAGTTTGAAAGACAGCGTGTGGCAGCAGAACAAATGTTCCAAAGGGAACCTGAAAATTCCTCAGAATTGAATTATCTGTGTCCCCAATCAATGTTTTCATAGCTCATTTCTAATGCTTTCATGCCAGGGCACAATAATTTTGCTTCAGCCTCCTGCTCTTCCTTTCCCTACACACACTTCTGAAGTGAACTAGAGGCCAAATTCTGCACTGACTCATGTTTCCTGCAAATCCTAATGGCTTCACACACAGCCTACAAGCTCAGGAACCATGGAAGACAGGCTCTCCCAGGGCCTCTGCTGCAGCCTTCTCCTGGCTCCAAGGCATGATCTGCTTGCAATACCCAGCAGGGAGGGAGGGAGGATGTGGAGCATACTTGGTTCCTAAAGGAGAGGTGTCGCACAGGGTCCTCAGCTGCCAGGGAGATGCTGCTGAGCAAGATGAAAAAGAGGATCAGGTTGGTGAAAATGTTATCGTTAACGATTCGATGGCAGTGGACACGAAACCTGCAAGAGAGAGGAGAGGCACAGCTTTATCTCTCAAAGAACAGCAAGATCTGGCAAATATTCTCCCCCTCCTCTTCTTGCCAGCAGCACTAGGGGATTGCCCTGCAAAGCATCTTCCCTCTGCCCCAGCACAGGGACAACCTGGCTCTCCACACTCAGTGTGTCTGAATGGACAACAATCACTCCCTTCTGACTTTTTTGTGATTTCCATGTGGTCTGAAACCTGCCAGCCCAGAATTACAACCCTGAACCCTTTCTGTTTCATTTAGGAGGAAAGCAGCAAGAACAAGGTTTAGGGTGCCAATGTCTGACTGAGCTGGGGCTGGAGTGTCATTTAACAGGAGCAGTGGGGGATCTACCTTGCTGACAGGGTACAAATGGATATAGGGCAGGCTGGCATCAGCAAATAACTTCTGACAGACATGCCATGCAGGCTCTATGCTAAACATAAGCCCACTTGGTGCTCTTAGTGGGAAACTAAAAGGTAAAGGAGGAGAATCTCCCATCAAACTTGCTTACTGGAGACCATTACGCCCCTTTCCATATGTTGGTAGCAGGATGTGAGGAGTTAAACCCCATAATAGCTCTGTGCATAATTCTACAGGCACTTCATTAATCTATTTAGCTCTACTCTTGGCTGTTAGGGCTCCAAGTACCTATTACAGCAATTTTACAGATGACTGCAGAGGTTAATTCAGTTCTCCAAATGATGGGGGGTGGGTGGCAGAGCTTGCATTACAGTCCACAGCCCCAGCCATCCTCAGCCCCTCCCTGTTACACATACCCAAGGAGGAGTGACACAAACCACTGGGATAAAAACTGCTCTGAATTCAGCAGTGCAGGTCCAGCCCTGCCTTCCTCTGGGGCTGTGCTTGAAGGGTGAGTCCTTCAGAGAAACTGGAATATGTGGTGCTGCACAGACCACTGAGCTCATTGCTGTGCCCTTGCCAAGATAAACTCACCTGTCTCCTAACAGCCCTCCACCCACTTCTGTTTTGGAAAGGCAGGTGGGACATGAGGCTGCACTGCAGGAGCCCATGGACAAAGTCTGAGAGAAGAACTGTGCTCCCTAGACCCCTCTCAGAGTTATGGACCCTCCTTCCCCTCTCACTTCTTCTTTTGTGCTCATTCTTCATGTGAAGCAATGAGCACAGACACGTGAACTCCCTACTGGGAGTGGATTTTGGGCAACCCTTAGGACAGGGAGCTGCTGCCTCCCACCTGACTGATTGCATGATGTCTCTCCTGCAGTTTGGACCTGGACATGTCAGGAAATTCCAATTACTGGCTGGCCTGTGTGTCCCTTAGTTCTGAAGCTTTCATGATTTGTGCCTTCAATCAGCCTTGCACGTGCCATGAACTCCCACTGAGCATTTGCACTGCACTCCCTACAGCTGTGGTTTATAGGATTTCATGCCTTTAAGCAGAGGTGGGTCAAAGGAGCTCTTTGGTATGAACTGCTGAAAGGGAGCCCTGCACCTCATAATTTTTGGGGCCCAGTGTGAAAGGGGTTCCTTTCTTCTGGCTAACCCATCTCTTGAATACCTGTTGTTAGGACTGAAGATGAAGAAAGCACTGGCATCAGGCATGGGCACAGCCTTTTCCTTGAGGTGCAGCTCAGACATGGGGCGAGGTCGAGGGCCAACAGGCATCTCAGGCTCTTCCTCATCTTCCTCTGCTGCAAGAAGCATTTTTGTCTTTTAATACAAAATACAATCAAAGTGCTGAGCATTTGTCTCTGTCATAACTAGAGCCAAAACCTAAGAACCATTAAAACAGGATGCTGAAGCCTTGATTCATTTTAATCTTTCTTGCAGTGGTCTAGATCCATTATCTGTTTTCTTATTTTCCATGGATGCAGAAAATTACAAATTGCCTTCCTCATGCAGAAAGCTTTTGCATACTTGAAGGCCACTATTATGCCTCTGGGGGAATATTTGGCTCCTAGAACAAAAGGGCAGCAGCCTTTCCTGAGGTGCTGTGTTCCCCAGGTCTCTGATCACTCCTGCTACTTCCTTCCAGATTATCTGCAGGATTAACCTGCAGCTGAGGTTTTGCTGCTGCAGAGGAAAGCTAGATTATTTCTTATATCTTGTAGTACTATCTTCCTGTTAAATGTTCTTCATGGAGACTTTTCATTATACTTTGGCATTAATTTGGCATCAGTGTCTGATTTGCACAAAGCACAGATTATTTACCATAGAGCACTGTCACTCCTCCCTCTGCTTTTCTGCTGCTGACTATTCCCAAAACTGGCACTCAGACCTCATCCTTACTGAAGGGCACATTTTTTTTTCTTTTGACCATTCCTCCAGTTTATCAGGATTGTTTTTTTCCCATTTGTGAGCATCTCCATGAAGCTGCTGCTACATCTGGATGAGCACAGATGAACAGTGAGCATGTGCATATTGACTTACACTGATCAGAAAGTCTCAAAATTGTCCCCTTTTATAATTCAGTGGGGGGAAAAACTGAAAGTTGGGAATGAGGCTGAGACTCTTGGACCTGTATCATCTCCAGGCAGACCAGTGAGCAACCCCAAGACAAAAAATGCAGAGGTGAAGGCTAAGTGGCACGTGAAAAAAAGCTGCTGCCTTTCAGGATTTCTTCTATCTCCTGAAGTCAGATGTTTTGTAAATTACATGATAGGATTTTGCTCTTTAAAAGATCCCAATCCTCTCCTCCAAGCAGAAAAAAACCCCAACGACTTTAAGCCTGACATGTTAGATACAACTGATTCATCTTGCAGGCACTGCAAAGGAAGAAACTCTAATTAAAAGGTTCATCTTGAGTGCATAAAGGGAGATAAGCTCCAGGAATGGTATTTCTTTAGGGTGAGGTACTGTACTTGATCTGGTTGCAGGACACATCAGAAAGAGCCGATGAATCAGCACAGATCCTGATCTGGATATCAGAAAGAGGAGAAAAGTGCCATTTTTGAATGCATGCCATTATTACATGCAAATAAGATTCTTTCTTTACACTTCCAGTACCAAGAGTTCAGCTCAAATTCACTTGATAGATCTCTGCATAAATGTTTGAGCTGGTACATGGAGCTTTTACTTTTTAAGTCAGTCTGGTTTTTAACAGCTCAATTTTTAACAGCTCAATGTGTAGTATACTTCATAATACTCTTTCTACAAGCTTTGTTCATTAAAGAAACATCTTTCAGAAGTACTTTTTTACATAGGACTAGTAAAATAGGTGTTAAGGTTAATGTGCATGTTTATATAATATAACCATACTTTGCACTTGCACCTTTTATCTATGGGTTTCAGAGGAAGCTGGCAAAGAGTGAGGCAAGCTAATTATTTTTCTTCTTTAGGAGGCCAGAAAACCAATGCCTAGTATCATGTGGGATGTTTGAAACTCTCACTTAAGAAGGGTATTCTGGGTCCCTGCTCTGCTCCTTCAATGTGAGATCATTCCTCTTTTATTACTCAGAGGAATGCTTAAAATACACTTTTAAATGAGCATGGAAGAATGGCTCTGGAAAATAGAACCTTAGCAGAAGGATCAGCCCCATGAAGACCATAAAGAACATTGTTCCTCTCCTCTCTTTCTTGTGTCTGCCATACAGCAAGAAATATAGATTAATGACTCTGGGAACCAAATACTTTCAGACTGAAAAACACATTCAGTTCCTCAGCCATAGATGAAGAACAATGCTCAACTTTTCACTTAGAGTTTAGGATGCAGAAGAAAGGAAACACTGAGGGCCAAGTTCACAAAGAATAACATGATTGCAGCCTCATCCCATGCTATCTACCTCCATACAGAAGCAGCACAGCTGCTCACATTTGTACATTTGTAGAAGCAAATGTTCTTTGGCTGTGGACACAAGCACAAACAGGCTACAGGGCAACATCAGTGAGAAATTTGATGATGGAGGTTTGTTTCTTTTTTATTGTACAAAGACCAGAACTCTTGTATGAGGACATTATTTAGCTTCAAGCTCCCATGAATCATCCCAAGCTTTTACCTTCATCTGACGTCCTGAATTCTTTGTCTATTTCTGCACTAGACTGCAAGACTAGCTCCCTGTCTTCCTGTAATAAACATATCATCAGAATAATCCTTCTAGTGTACACAAATCTCTGAGGGAACCAGCCTGTCCTTCCAAAAAAGAGGCCAGGTGACCTGAGGAGCTGCAACTGCTCAGGAGCAGCTCTGTGCAGTAAATAGTCAGGAGAGGTTATTGAGAAATCTGGTTTAAAGAGCAGAAACAAATCAGAGAATGAGCAAGGTAGGTTAGGAAAGAACCTATGTTAAAAAAACAAACGAAGTGACCAATTAAAATGGCTTCTGAACATCAAATTTTCAGTCTTCACAAATAATTGATACACAATTCAGAGGACAGATCTGCTTGGAAATGGCATAGATGTCAAAGTGTCCCTTTGCATTTCTATTAGGAGAGAGGAGAAAACCTGGTAATCCATTCAAATTTTAGGTTGTGTTCAAAAATATGTTAATACAGGGATTGGTACCCCTAGGCAGGCATTAAAAGTGTTTTCACTTGATTTTCTGCACTCTAATTCTATGCAAGTGTACATGACAAATAGAAAAAGTAGATGTAGTGTTTTGTTATGTATTTCATTTATAAACTACTCTTTCTAAGCTATCTACAGAAAATAAATAAACCCCAATTCTATTAGCAGTAGACTTAAAATTGACATTCAGATGACTGTCATTTCACTTGAAAAAAATGGAATTGTCTGCAAATCCAAGCCAGCTGACAAACAGCAACAAAACTGTATCAAGCTGTTTTAATTTGTGTTTCACAAACCACTTAGCAACTGGGGATGTGTGAGTGCCTGTGCCTACAGAGGTGATGGGAAGACTGAATCCAGAGTGACCTGCCCCAAGCAGTGTTAAAAACTATTGCACAGAGTTAGAACCACACTCTACCCCTGATAAATTTCCTATAAATATGGAAGAATACAAGTATAGCATCTGAGGACTTCTTCAAATGCAATGAAGTTTTCCATTTTGCTTGTCTGAAACTCTTGCCCACCTACTCAAAACAAACTCTTGTGTTCTTTTTTACCATCAAGTCAACCTATTATCAGACATTTATTTATCATGGAATAGAAGAAAAAGTGTTTTATGGCCTATTATAGGCTGTTATATAAACACAGAAACACAGAGGAGCAGAGCAGGAAAGGATCACAAAAAGCCCTCTGGTTCATGCCTCTGTCAAGCCAGGTTCAATTAATTATTATATCTAAGCCTGTCCTGGGAGACATTTTTCTGACCTGCCCTTAACAACCTTCAGTGATGCTGGGCTTCCACAACCATCTCTGTGAACTTTTACAGCCTCACCATTAGAAAATTCTCCCTGCTGTGAAGCTTAAATCTGCTCCTTCATAACAGAGATAATTCTCTCCCTATCTGCAGAAGGTTTTTATGCATTTGAAGATGTTTCTCTTGCCTTTCCCAAATCAGATGACCAAGGTTCATTCAATTTTAGTTCTTGCTACCTACTGGCACTGTTTTCACCATTCTCTTCTATCCTTTTCCTAATTCAGCTCCACTTCTCTTAATGAGAGCACCCAAAAAGAGCTGTGATATTCCAGATTCCAGAGATATTATTGATGGTGCACACAATAAAACAATTGCTTTGCTCTGATTAGCTTTCATTGGCCAGTTAAAACAAATCTGCAACTGGACAAAAGGGTCACTCTTTCTCTGTGTCATAAATCCCACTCCTTGCTTGCCTTTTTGAAGATACCAAACTGTTGTTGATATCTGTTGAGCTTGTGGTCATTAGATTCAGATCCTTTTCTCAAGGACTCTTACCTAACTAGCTGTCACCTAAGATCCTTTATTTGTGGATTGTTTATTCCTGCCTCTGCATAGAGCCTGGCACTTTCAATTTCATTTAGACCATTTATCCAGGACCTCAGGAGCTCTTTGAATTCTAATGCTGCCCTCCAGCAGACTTCTTGTCCTTCCTAGCTTTGTGTCATCTACAAATGCAATAAGCATATTGCCTCTTCCATCATTCAGGTCATTAACAATGAACTGAGCTGAACTCTAGACAGGCTTTTGGGTTGTACAAACTCACTTGGGCTATCACTGCTCTCCCCATAAAGGGTCTGGTCCTTTCTCTCACCATCATCTAGACCATGTTTTTCTGGCCAGCTGATGAGAACACTCTAAGAGATGGCCAGAAGCCTTAGCCAAGTTAAAGAATATGACATCTACTTCTTTTCTCCTGTCTACAAGAGTTTTCAGCTCCTTTTAGGAAAATAAAGGGTGGTTTGATGTGATTTGCTCTTGGCAAATCTATGTTGGCTGCTAGTCATCTCCTTATCTTGCAGCCATGTAGTTTATTTAATCCTTTGTTCCAGCACTTTTCCAAGAATGGAAGTTGAACTGACTAGCTCAAATCCTACCCACCATTCAGGGTCTCTTCAAGTCCTGAGATTTCTTCAACCAATCTTTCAAGTATCTGAGAATGAAATTAGGCCCACCTGACTTCAAAACCAGCCTAACCAATGCTACAGCTTTTTATTGCACCCCTAGGCTGAGATCTTATGCCTTTAGGGTTATGCTAGTGTCATACTGTTCTTTTTGATTAGAAAACAGTGCAAAAAGGCATTCAGCACTCTCCCTTCCATGACTATGTGTTGTGAGACTGCCCTGACCACTGAATACTGAAAAAGCACACTGAAAACAGTGTCATAGGCATATTTTCAAACAGGCAGGTTTTTATATTATTGGATTCTCTGCAAAGCTCTGTATTTTCCCATAAAGAGCTTTACAGAGAAGAAAATCAAATATGACTGATCAGTATGGGGACTTCAAAGGGCCAAGTCCACACCTGTGCAAGCAGAGCCACCCTGTCCCATTATGAGTGCATTCCCTGTCACCCCAAAATTTGGCTTTGTGTGCATTAGAAGCTGGAAATCTGTTGAGTGAGGGGATGCAAGGAGGGAGATGCATACCTGGTGCTTCTGTTGTGGGATAAGGGCTCTTTTCCTCGTTTTCATTGGGCTGATAATCATCCACGTTGATCTGGCAGAAATGGAGGGAGAAGCATCAAACCTTTATCAGACAGGGCAGGCAGTTTCCATTCCCTCAGGAAGCCAAGCTGCTCATGCCATCACTGCACAGAGAGTGCTGGCTGCCAGCACAGCTTACCTTGGTAGCAGGTGGGGACTCTCCATCAGCAGTGATTGACTTCAGCTCAATCTTCTCCTCCTTTGTCTCTTCCTCCACAGCTGTTTTTTCCATCTCCTGCTTCTTTTCGGGACTAGCAGTCCTAGAAATTTTACAAGATAAAAACTGAAGAGTTACAAAGGTGGAAAGCTGCTTCTCTTTGAGAGCAATCAGCTGGCTGGCATCTCCACTCTGAGCTCAGTTTCCATACCAGTGCCTCCACCTTGCCCTCATCTGCAGGCAAAGGCAGAGGCTCTGATCTATTTTTATATAGTGCCCTTGATTTTGTAGCTTTCTCAGTGGCATGTGTCGGTGTGTTTGTGCAAATGCACATTTTGTGTCTGTCAGCAGAGATCTCTTTGTTCACCTGACAAAGGCATGGGCCATTTCCAACCCATTTCATTTCAAATTCCAACTACATGGCCTGCAAATGTTTTGCCCCTCACTCCACCCCTAGAGTGAGGGAAATATGCTGAGCTGCTTGCAGGGTGAAGCAGAAAGAGCTGAACAAGGGATCCTCTCCAAGCAGCCTGGATGAGAGGAAATAGGAATAACCAGCAAGGAGAGGCTTCCCTGCTGCTGGCAGCTGGGAATGGCAGAGAAGCTCCTCATCCAGCTCGTGCCCTTGAGTGTCTGCAGAAACACTGAAAGAACTGGCAAGAGAAGAGCAGCATGTGGCATCAAAAGAAAAAGAAGCCGCTAAATCTCATCCTGGGAATGACAGAAAATACTCCTCATGGCCCCAAGCAGTCAGAGCATAGTTGGGGGATTCAGATGGGATTGACACCATCTCATGCTCATGCTGATGCTCTGAAAGCTCATCAGGAAACCCAGACTTCCTTTCCTCTGCTCACACCACTGCAGCTGGAGGAGACTCCTAGCTCACAACCATTCTTGTCTTATGGTTGGAATTACTTTGCATAAAAATTTAAATATATATAATTCCATATATAATTACATTAATCACATATATAATCTATACACATACAGACAAGTTACACCTATTACAGATACATACATGTATGTGTAGGCATCATATTCATATAAATCCATGCTGTGTGCAATTACAGGAATGTGTGCAGATAGGTGTATGCAAATGGATTTACCTAGCTAGCTTTTTCCTTTCTTTTTCCTCTTCCTCCTCTTTCTGAGCAGATGTTAAACTCTCAGCATCAGCAAGGTTGTCCACAGCAATGGCCAAAAATACATTCAGAAGGATATCTGTTTGTGTGCTACTTAAAGAAAACAGGTTTTGAAAACTGCAGAAAAAGATTATACCAAAGGTTTCTTAATTGAAATTTTTTAGCAACCTGTCATCAGGTCTCCAGAATTTTCCAAACTTCAATTTCACACAAATGCATATCCATCATGAACAAACCTACACCTTCCTTCCACACAGATAACACACTTTGTGGGTTTTCAAAATTTCACAACAATCTGGGCTGATGCAAAACATCTAAGCCCAGATTTACATTTCAGTTTCCAGTTTCCCAGGACTTCCAGAATCCCAGGATTCCCTTTGTGCAGAGAATCCCACTGAACATAAGAGGAGCACTGAATGCTTTGCATCTTTTGACAGTTTAGGTTGCAGTTTAGGAGTGGAATTTATGGGCAGCAAGTTTTGTACTCTGATCAGCACTTCTGAGGTTAATTTATTCTGGACAGTGAAGGGTTGAGCTGACAACTTTTCCATCTCCTAGTAGAGAATACATTCACCAATCATGTCCGCGTAGGTGAAGGGCAAGAAATCACAACTGTTTCCTTGTCCTAGCAGTGAGTGTTCACATCTCATGCTACAAATCTGACCATAAGGTTGTTTTATAAATTTCTTGAGTGCAGGTCTTATTATACCATGATAACTTCTAAGCCAACCCAGGTTCAAGGCTTAGTCTGGAAACACAGACATCCCCCCCTCCCTGGGCTCCAAGGTCTAAAGACTCCAAAGTCAGCCAGCATGTAGAGTTGGCTCACATTTTCACAAGGAGATCCAAGTTGTAGATTTTTTTTTTTTTCTTTAAGCTGTCAGTGAGATTGCCTACCTTGACCTTCAGATAAGTGGAATTGCACCACCTCACTTTGAAGTGAGGACATGCAGGTCAACTGAGACGTCAAATAACAGGGGTTGAGAGATCTGAATTATGGGCAAAGGCCAGAAGAGCTGGGCTGAGTCTATAAGGTGGCTTTGTAGAAGCATCAGAATAAAAGGAAATGTCACCTCTGACACAGGAGGGCCATTTATTAGGGAAGCAGAAACTAAACATGGACAAACTTGGAGCAAACTGAGGTAGGGAACAGAATGGCAGCTCTGTGTTATATGCAAATTCCTGTGAAGGGACACTCACAGCACAATCATGCAATCTGCTTTGTGCCTTCTGGGGTAAATGCAGTGCCCTCACTTCACCTTAAAACCAGGTAGAACTGAAGTTACTCAAAACCAGCACAGGCTGGAATATAACAGAGAACAACATTTTCTGTTTGAGGAGCACACAGATTGCAGGGACTGAAATGGAACACAGGTCCTGTTAGTTTATACATGAATTAATATATGATCTCACATTAATCAATTATGTCAAACATATATTACTCCTTTTGCAGCATTTGTATATAGCATATTGCAGATTATATATATTTTTATTCCACATAAGGCTTGGATGGAAGCACATGAAATATATTACTAAAAAAGCAATTAAAGTAAAAAAAAAATCAGTAAGTACAGTAGGAACACCCAGAGATTAGTTTGTGGAGAAGGCAGGAAAGAAAAACCTATGAGAGAATTAAGGGGAATGAAAAATAAAAACACTAAACATGTAAAGATACTAAATAAAAGCTAGCATGTGGAAAAGATGGCACATAGCTGGCTCTTACAAATGTTTATATGCCTTAGCACCAGCTAAAACAGAATGAACTCGTTTAACTTTTGGCAGTGCAATGCCAAAATTCAGACCTAGGGAAAAGGTGTGAAATTCACTGTTTTCTGACACAACAAAGCAAATAGTGGTTTTAATTCATCCCCTCTTGCAGAACAGAGTAGCACCAAAGGATACAGTTTCCACAGATGAAGAGGATGATGAAGTAAATACAGACCAACATTCCTGGAAAAGAGGGGCCGCCATAAGCCATGATCCCATCATACATCACCGAATTCCAGTCCTCCCCAGTCAGGATCTAAATGACACATTCCCACCAATAAGGGATACAGTGTTAGACCACACAGAGAACTTGAAAACCCCATTAACACAAAGATACCCTAGAGAACAACCCCTCCCCCAGGAGCTGATGGGGACTCTGCCTGTGCCCACCCAGAACATTAAAAAGCCCAAACAACAAACCACAACACAACAAAGAAAATGCAAAGAAGGCATGTGCTCAAAGTGTGAAAAAGTGTCTTCTCGAAGACGGTGGCTGAAGGCAAATGTCTCTCCTAGACAGCTCTGTTTAAGTCTCCCTCTTGTTCCAAATATTCCCTCCCATATTCCAGACAGGTTGCACAGCCTGTAGCCCTCAGCACAGCCCTCCAGGCCATTTCTCTTCTCACATCAGTGAAATCATGGTCCTGATGCCCTTGGTGGGTCCCTCCCCAGGCTGTGGAGGCTTTCAGGCCATGCTGTGCTGCTGTGGGCAGGTATTTGCTCCCCAGCAGGGCTGGGCTTTGGCACAAGGTGCTGCCCTGGGACACGGCAGGGGCTGTTCTCCTGCCCTGCAAACACACAGGGGCTTTGTCTTTTTGGTTCCCACTTTGGGAGGGAATACAGCACAACTTGGCACCCTGCTCCTGGAGCTGTTAGGGCCATGTCTGATTTTGGGGACTGTCAGGCTGCAGGACCCATCTTGCCCCATGAAAACAATTTGTTGGCTCCAC
Source organism: Erithacus rubecula (assembly GCF_903797595.1). Lineage (NCBI taxonomy): Eukaryota > Metazoa > Chordata > Aves > Passeriformes > Muscicapidae > Erithacus > Erithacus rubecula. The sequence continues at coordinate 2,410,209 of NC_136686.1, forward strand.
GGATGCCCTTACCTGAAACACAGTCAGGAGGGACTGAGGGAAGTTGTCAAATGTGCTCCTCCTGGTCTGCATCTCATCAAAGTTAAACTTGCCCCCAAAGAGCTGCATGCCCAGCAGGGAGAAGATGATGATGAAGAGGAAGAGGAGCAGCAGCAGGGAGGCAATGGAGCGGACTGAATTCAGGAGAGAAGCCACCAGGTTGCTCAGGGAGTTCCAATATCTGGGAGAGAAAAATAGAAGCAGTTCAAATTCCTTCAATTGGAGACAGGTGCTCGTGGACTGCACAGGATATTGGTTTAGGCTGCCTTCTGTGCAAAACAGGCATTTCCAAGCACCCTTTTTAGCAGTGAATCATTGATGTGCTTCCCTGAGATAACGAGACCTGCTGCAGCTAATGAGTAATTTTACTACCACACGTGTGCATCCACAATTCCCTCCACCCCCCACTCCACACACACCCAAAAGATTATTACAGCACTCTCCATCTAAGGCTCTGCACAGGTTATATCAAAATACAGTGATTAGTTCTTGCTGCTTCAGTGAGTTACATTCTAACTAACCTCATTACAACACACAGAACACCTCACTGACAGAGAATGGACTGCAATAACTAACAAGAACAGATGGGGAAACTGTTTGGATGCAAATACAAACTTACCCAAAATTTGCAGTGTGTGAGTATGTGCTCACTCACAGAGAGGTTGCTGAGCTCTCTGGGATTGGGAGGAATGAAAAAAATATCAATGCTCCTTTTACAAGCACCCTAAAGCAAACTCCAGATTTGGAAGAGCACAACATCACTGAGTTTTTTGGTTTTTAAACCTACTGCACTCCTTCAAATAGGCTGCTGAACTTTTTCAAATGGCTTCAGGAGCAACTCTCACTTTGGTCTTGTATCTGCTCAGTCACTCCTAATCTGGTGCTTAGCTGGTCATGAGCTCTTCTCTTTGGTGCTTGAGACTGGCAGAGCTCTCAGATTGGGTTGAAGATTCCAATCCTCTCCCAATCACCTCGTTTGGATGCTCATCATTAGCAAAGCCTCAACAGCTGCCACAGCTCAGCAAGGCAGTGTTTGCCTGTGCTACTGCCCTGCCACCATGCTTTGGGATTCCACCAAGGCAAATGCCCTCCAAAATCCTTCTCCCAAAATCCACAGCTTTGAACATTTCCTTACTCAGAGAATTCTGTGTTTCTAACCATATTTTCCCTGAAGACAAAAGTTCAAGTAAAAAGGCAGACTACTGCTCTGGCTCTTTTTCCTTATCCTTCAACTCATCATATTTTTTCTGAAGGTTATATATATATTTATTAGAGACAAAGGTTCTTAAAATCCTAGTTAAATTAATATTTTTAAAATATGGATCTGAAAAGAATACTTTTCTTGTCCTGTGGAAGGCAGGACTGCCTGAGCAGCCCAGTCACTTCAGGAAGATTAACAATCTGATCTGCAGAAGGACATCACCATGTCCTGTCAAGCTGCTGAACTTGACTTCATCTCCAAGGACTGAGCTTCAAAGAGAGCTGTGATGTTTTCCCTCCAGCCCAGTTTCAACACTTCAGAGAGAACTAGGATGCTTTAAAGTTGAACTGCAATTAAAGAGATGAGCAATGCAAAACTCCAGAGCAAAGGTAAGGGCATGGAAGCTCTGGGCTCAGTGCCACCAAATATCCACATGGAATGTGCAATGTAGCAGCTCCCTGTGCTTGCAGTTATGCTCACAGCTCACACATTTTCACACTTTGGAAAGAAGGGAAAAGTGACACAGGAGAAGGGAAAAATTCATTCTGATGAAAGTCAAATGAATTCAGCATCCTTAAAGCAGAGGTTGATGGAATATCTCTAAGTCCTCCAATGTCAGCCAGGACACACATTTTCTAGGTTTTTCTAGCTGTAGGAGCTGTAAAGTTTGTTACACATCTGAACAGTCCCAGTGACTCAGTTTAAGCTTAAAGGCCCTGCTATCCCTACTTCTGTCAGCTCTGCATTTCTTACAAAGGGCTCAATACCTGGGATTCAGATTCTTACATAAGTACCAGGCTTCAAGCAATTAACTGAGGTTGTCTGGTGGTAAGATTACTGATGATTTATCTGTCCACTAGGGCTAGCTAGTATTACAGTGCCACTTGAAAAGTAAATAAACCAATCAGGAAAAAAAAAAAAAAAAAAAAAAAAAAAAAAAAAAAGGAGAAAAAGGAGAGAATAAGAAATGCTTGACTGATTAGGATGTGAAAATCACAATAGTCTTATCTCAGGGTCCTGGAAGCCTGACCTGAGGTTACCATCTGCCACATTTGGTGGTTGCAGAACTAACATGAACTCCCTCTAAGTGAGATCTGGGATTACTCAGGGGAACACAAGGGTTTTATGTCAGCAGTGGCTGAAGCCCAGACAATCCTAGTGGTAGGATTAGGTATAAAACATCACATTTCTGTATTATATTATTTATATATCTATGATTTATTTTTTAAATACGAAGGACTATAATACATGTAAAGCAGTAAAGGATTATTTATAATGAGAAAATAATCTGTCTTCTCACAGCAAAGTGAGATGTTCTGCACATCACTGTAAAAATTAGGGAGAATAAAACAGATTACACTGTCTGCTTATCTAATGTATTCATAATTTTGGAAGAAATGTTTGGTCTTGAAATTCTAAATGGTATTTCTAAAAGGATGCATCGTTCATCTGATGGTGTCTTTATTTGTTTCTATTCTATTATGGAGCTATATTTGTGTTTCTTGTAGAATTGTATCCTTTTGATAACCCAGAATTTGTTTGTGCATGGTGTTTACCATGGAAAATCCATACAAATATATAAAGATACATTCTCACCAGAGTAATTTTCCTGCTTTGTACATTTTAATATCCTAGAATATCATTATTCTCACCTCCACTGCATGTCTCCATATGCTCATGAGTGTATATTTGATATAAAACACAACACTATCATTCCTCCTGCCCCTCCCAGCTTTCCAGTGTTGTGTCTTTCTGAATTATCATTGCACTCAGGTGGGGCATTCCCCCAGTGCTGATAATGTCATTAATAAACCCTCATTCTATTTAGAGCTGAGTGAACAATAAAAAAATTTGCAATTTACTAGAGAAGGTAAAAGTATGGCTTTAATGCCAAAATATTCTGTCCTGCAGAAAAGCATGAGTGAGCTTGAAATGCTTCTTTAGAGGCTCCTGTCAGGACCTTCCACATGAGGGTGAACTTCACCCACAGAGGGAAGAATTATGAAAAAAAATATGAATAATTACAAAACATATAAATTTGAAACGACTGCAGCCTACTTGTCAATATTTTAGGAACAGAAAAGAAAGAAAGAAAAATCTGATTAATACATTATGCATCATGAGTTCCTCCTTAGCTCTGTGCTTTACACACAGACACATGCACAAATTGCAGGAGACATATTCCAGGTAACACTTTTTCCCAGGAAAAATTGTATTTTAATTGTGTTGCAGAGTGAAGGCAAATGTAACCAGTCCTGCTGATTGGTTCCATCATCACATCTCTGCCAGAGGCTTTAGGAATATCTGAGTACCCCACTAGCTCAGGCTTTCTAAAGTATTAATGATATTCTCTCAGTGTTTGCCTGCCTATTAGAGAATTCTCTTAGCTGCCTTATATATTTTGTGTGGGAGTGGAGACATGTCTTGAAAAAACAATGACCTCTCCAGGATGCTATTCCTGCTTTTATAGCTATTGGTGAGCTGCCCTGGGTGTATCTGATTACCCAGTGCTTGAAACAGCTACTGCTTTCCTCAGAAACCAGCCCTGGGACTTGGTCATGGATAGATCCAGGAAAAACAGAGACCAGACCAGAGAGCCCCACTGTTTCTGAAAGAGAAATAGTGAAAGATGCTTTTCTTGCTGGAAACTCATTTCCCCTCTATGATCTCACATCCAAACTGACCACTTTTATTTCCCCCCCCCCTCTTTTGAAATAGTTGTAGGCTTGTTTGGCCTCTCTCTCTGAGCCTGTGAGCTGATTTTGTCTCTGCCATCTGACCCTGAGGTCCATCTATCCTGCCAGAGATCTGAGCCTCAGAAGCTTTAAGGGCAAATCCTGTATGGTGCTCAAGTCCAAGCCCATTGTTTTTTTTTCTGCCTCTCAGCTCAGTAATCTTGACTGTCTTCCAGTTTTGGACTTGTATTTCTCATGTGCTGTGTTTTCTGTCTCCAGTTTGTCAGAAATTTCCTCTGGTGGGGGGTTGGGGGGTGTTACAGGAATTGCAGGGATATTTTCATGGCTGAGCATACAGAAAAAGAACTTTTTCACCACCTCAGTCAAGCTTTTTGTAAGGTGCTGACTGGTGCCCACATGGGAAAAGGCAGACCTTGTGCTACTTGGGGCAAGCACTTGGATAGATTTGTTGAAAGAGCTCAGGGTAAGTTTGGAGCAAACTCCCCTCAAAAAAAAAGTTGATAAAGCCCTGCCAAACCCAGCTGGTGTTTTAGAGGTACCTGGCTCAGCAGGCAGTGCCTGTTTAAATAACACTGCCTTTGTGCAGAGGGAGAGGGGAAAGAATGAAAAGGGAAAAGATATATGGGAAGGATATTGGATATTGACTGGAAAAAAAGGTTTTTCTTTGTGATAGACTCCTTAGAAGGAGGATAGCTGGCAACATCTCTGCCTGTGGCTGCTGGTGTTGACACAGTTTCCCACCCAGGTCACTGTTGAGTGTACTGGAGTTGGAATAGGCTCCTCAGCCAAAGGCAGTTTTGGCTCAAAGCAGCATTTCAGGCTCCTCTCTGTCACCAAAAAGAGTCAGAGGAGGTCACAAGGCTATCTGCTGTTTTGGGCTTCTTTGTCTATTGCAGAGAGCTGTAGGAGCCTGAGCTCAGTTCACATTATTCCAGATTTAACACTTTACAAGTGTCTCCAGCTGCCTGTGCCTCACTCCTCACCACTCACACCAGGGATGGATGTCCAGTCTCACAGCCCTTCCCACCCTGTCACAGACTGCAGAAGATGAGGACTGTTAATCTAACACTCTCACTACCTAATTAATGGTAGAACAAATGAAAGCCAACAGGGATGTGAGTGACTTGTACCCATGCATGTTGTGCATTGAGCAGTAGCCCTCCTCCAGCCCCCAAAGAAGCAATCAAGTACCTGGTGATTTTGAATATCCTCAGGAGCCTGACACATCTTAGAACCGAAATGCCCAGTGGTGACATGATCTTGGTCTCCACCAGGATGGTCTCCAGGATGCCTCCACACACAATGAAGCAGTCAAAGCGGTTGAAGAGGGACACAAAATAGGCCTGGAGGCCGAGGCTGTACATCTTCAGCAGCATCTCTGCCGTGAAAAGAGCTAGCAGCACCTTATTGGCAGTGTCTCATGGAAAGATAAATAAACACATTAAGGAAACTTAGTCAAAAGGCATCACAACCAATCATTGGCAAATCATCTCTTCTGAGAAAGCATCAGTCTTAAAAGTTAACTTTGTGTAAGCTCAGGTCAGAGAATGAGCTTGAAGAGTGTGGGCACCTCATTCACAGAAATGTTTTAGCAAGAGGCTGCAGCAATTCTGGTGTGCTGCACACACACTGCAATGTGTTACACAAGCTCCAGTGGCAGGGACACCTGCACAGTGCCAGGGACAGCCTTCCTGTGCACAACCTGCCTTCACACCCGTCATCTGCAGAGGAGAGTGGGAATACAAGAGCTGCTCTGCTACCTACTGTTGCTTAATTAAGCCTTTTCAGCTGCTCTCACCTCCAGAGAGAATTCAGCTGCTCTGCAGACAGAAGAACTTCACAAATCACTCTTCATCACCTCCCCAATAATCAGAATTTATCATAAATGCCATTTCAGGGCATTTCAGGAGAAACTTTGGACAATAGCTACCCATAAATTGGGAATCCAGTTGCTGCAAATATAACTTTAGCATAAGCTCCTGATTTCACTTACACCCAATGGAACTGCTTTGGCTGGAAAGGAGATATTTACATTTCTCCTATAACTTCTCCCACCACAGGCAGATCAGTTTATTGTATTATTTAGGATCCCCTACAGACACAGGACTGCTTGGAGCTGTGTATGCTCCTTTTACAGCAGGTTAATGCATCAGCTCTTCTCTCAGCTCCCTTTTTGTGACACCGACCACAACAAAGAGAACCAGCAGCTCCTGCTCACCTTGGACCTCTGTGAGCCAGTCTGGCTGGTTGTAGTGCTCAGAGGCAATGGTGAGGGTGTTGAGGAACACGAGGAAGATCACCAGCCAGTAGAAAACATTGGACTTGACAGCAGCACGGCACTTCCTCCTGCAGAATCGATTCCATCGGCGCCAGTAGCGACTTGAAAAATTGAGAAGGGAAAGTTCTTTTCAGAGAGGGATCTTTAGGCTATTGCAGCTCTCTTTCAAGGGAGATTCTAGTCTTGATTTATTGGTCAAGAATGGTAGAGGGTAACTCGAGCTCACCCTGAGAAATACTCTCTCATCTGAGTTGACACGTGTGAACATCCCTCCTAGAGCTACAGAAATAAAGTTTGTCCTAAACCAATTTGCAAGAGCTTCAAGCAATATCTTAATCTGAGTAAGACATCCACTGCAGGAAACCCATGAGATTTTTTAGCTCAGTTGCCACAAAAATAAATATTCTCTTTGTACTTGATATTTGTGGCCTTGCCCAGCCTCAGGATAGTCAATAGAAAGATACTCCATCACATGGAGCTGAAGGATTGAGTCTTTGGAGAGGTGAGGTCAAATAAAATCCAAAGAACATTTCCAGCATTCAGCAACATTCAAGAGTTAAGCCCAATACAAGAGCTGGTTCTGAAAAAAATTCCAAAACTTAGGGGACTTCAGCATCTCACCTTCATGCCTGGAACTAAGGGTACCATTTGCTAATCAAGAGAGTTTTTAAAGTTTGCCTTCCATGAACACATCCCCTTGTGTCACTGATTTCTCAGGGTAATTACTAACCACAGAAGATATTTAAAGCTAATTACACACCTCCTACTCTTCAGAATTTAACTTGCATAGCAACCAGTTTCCAGGCAACACTTGCTGCTGTATAATAAATCTAATAGTTTTATATAGATACTACATCCATATGTGTGTCTGAAGTGACACACACATACATGATGTTGCAGGAAAAAGAACTTTCCTTGGCTACTCTTGTCCAGTGTGAAATTTTCAGTGTCAAACTATAACCATGCTTGAGATCAGGGCTCTCATCAATAGGATCTAAAGCCAGACCATGTAAACACAATGTGAACAAGAATTTTGCAGCAGCATTTTAACAGGTGGTCAAATCTAGGGTGTTTTACCTATGCAATTTATAAAGGCACCCAGTCTATCACAAACAGATACAACTGTGTGTTTAGCAGAGGATTTGGATAAGAATAATCTTCCTGACTTCCAAAGTGGGCACCAAACTTAGATATTAATGTTGTCATTAAACTATTTGCAGTCTCACATGCTTCTGTGTGTACTTGTGCACAAATGTGCATGCACATGGCAATGTAGAGTGTTTTCTGTGCTTCTACCTACACTCTTTGCATGGGGATGTCACACATGCTTCCCAAAATGACATTACTCATTGCTCCCTAGGACTCAGTTAGGCACTTGCTCCAGTTATTCTGAAAATTCATTTAGTGTTTTACAAAACTGGGTTTGAATTCAGGGTTATGGAGGCAGCTGAGCTCCTACCAAAGGGGTAGAAATGGACCTTAACCACATTAAGTTCCATGAGTTCAGTCAGCCTCTCCAGTGGAACCCCAGAAATAGCCATCTTGGGACTGCTTCACTTTTCCAGAAGATCTAAGTCAACAGAAAACCAAACACCCCCAGAGAAGCTCCCCATGCCCCAGGGTGAATGGGAGAATTTCACAAATAAGATGCCAGCTTCATCAGTTGAAATCTTTATAATCAAGCAAAGGAGAGAAGTTCAACAAAAAGAGCTTTGAGCTGACAGGGTTGATGTTGATGGATGCAGTATAATGATGTGGTTGAACTGGCTTTTTATTTCTGATTTTATATTTTATGATTTGAGATACATAGAAAGGTACTTCAGTAGTCAGTAGTCCCTGTGCCTTATTTCAGTGTGAAACTAAGAAAAAGATTATGACTAAAATCTGACATATTTAACAGGCTCTCCTAGAATCCCCATCTAGAATCACCATGTAGAGTCACCACTTCATCTCAGTGATGTTGGTGTAAACCATTTCAGAAAAGAATAAAAATGGTAGAAAGGAGGAAAATCAAAAGTCAGTTTTACTTACCTAAATTTTGATTTTGAGATCCGATGCCTGAAAGACAAGAATTGCCATTAGATTCTGTCCCACACCTCCCAGGCTTTTGTGAAAACAGTAATAGAAATAAAAAGTTAAGCTCAATCCTTTTTTTTTTTTTTTTTTTTTTTTTTTTTTTAATCCATGCTATTTTCCACTTGCATCTGCTTTAAGTCAGTCAATGTAAGCACTGGGTAGAATTCCCCAATAACCAAGTCTTGTGTTTTGGGGGGACTCATGAAGCAGAAGTTGTGCCATGGTGGGATTCTTCCACCTATAGTTAGCAGTGAACTCTACAACTGCTAACAAATATATTTCTCAAGTATTATTACTATTATTATTATTATTATTTACATTTCTAGTCACTATTGTTTTTCTTATATTGAAATATGTATGACTTTATGCAGACAGACTTGTTGCTTTCACACCTGTCACTTCAGGATCTGTAAGCATGTTATGAAACAATAATGGTGAAATAATGCTTTTTTCAGTAATTGAAGGAAGATGATGCCTGGCAAATATTTTCAAACTTAGATACCAACACTTATTGGTCTTTTTTATCCATGTAAATTGGTTTGCCTTCAAATGTGTCTGTACAATAATAGGTTTTTGTTATCAATGAAATTTTGAGAATTAAGCATTCCTGAAATTTTGGCCATATTCCCACTATATATGTGTTTAAATATCTAATTCCACACATTTGGATTTATTCACCCAAATAATCTGATTAATCTTTTATGAGAAGTCCCAGGCAAAGCTAGAAATAGGTTCCAGTTCTTAAACCACCACCTTGCTCTATTTGACACACATCCTGTAAGGCCTTTGAACACTTTGACTTCTGGTAAATCCATAATTGTTCACAGAGAAAAAAAAATGTATGTGGATACAATGGTGTGAGTCAGAGGTGACAAGTAATCAGTGACAAATCAGGGTCCTTATGTGGAAGAGGTTTTAGCCAGGGGAACTTCTCACCAGCAGATGGGCTGAGCCCCAAAAAAGAAAAAAGCCTTTGCAGCAAATACATAATTCCTGCTGTGCCTGTCTAGGCCACACACTGGGCAGCAGAGAGGTTACAGACACGTGCAAGACTCCTGAAAAAGAAAAAGTAATGCACTGGGGGCAGAATGAATGCTAAATTATGCTGCAGAGACAAAGCAAGCTCTAACAAGGATGCCAAGTGAAGCACCTACAAAGCACATCCTTAATGTTAAAGCTATTCCTGCTTCTCACTGAGAATTCTGGCTTGATAATCACTACCTGCAAACTGCAATGGAGCAGATTTGCAGGCAGCAGGAAAGAAGGCTCAAAGAGGGGAAGTGAAAAGATGCAAAAATCACAACGAAGCAGAAAGCTGAGCACTGGAAAGGAGGTGGTGAGGATTTTGATAGGAATAGTTTGGCAGGGACAGAGGGGGAGAGAAAACAAGAAAGTGAGAGCAAGAGAGAGAGATGGAAGGGGAAGGACAGGAAGTGTGAAATCCTCTGGTGACCTCTCTGGTTAATGGTTTCCCAGTGAGCCAGGACTGAAATATTTTATTTATTTAGGCAAAAGAGATGCATCAGGTGTAGTACTCATCATACATGTGATAATTATATCTTTGGAGCATTATGAGCTGCAGCCAAGTGCATTCAGTGCTCCCACAGGTTACCTACAGCCTTCATCCCCCTGCCTCCACCTTGCCTTACTGCTGTGGCAGAAGGCTTTATCACATGTGGGTGTGCTATATATATAGAACAGGACAGGGAAGGAGGATTAGATTTATATTTAGAGGTAGAATCAGAGAGTGAAATGGAATTTTGGAAATAAACTGTATAATAAACGTTTCTGAAAACATTATGCACGGATCTGAAACATGTTTTTCAAATGACTCTTATGATTTTTTTTTTTTTTCTTCAGAACTTGTGTTACCAATGTCACGTAAAAAATGCTTTTATGGCATCACGAGGGGCTGTCAAATAGTCTGGAAATAGGGCCTTGCCACAGTGTCTGTGACACTCTAAGGTGGCACTTAATGGGCTCAGAGTGGACCAGACTCTCTGCTGAATTCAGTCATGGATCTCTTGCATCTCCAGTGCCCTGGGAGGTTTATGTCATTGGAAATAAGAGGGTGACTCAAACTGTGTCCAACTCTGGAATGTCTTGAGAAAATCTTGTTTAAAATTATGGTATAGGAGCCTAATGAAAACCACTTCAGATCACTACTGGGTGTTTTTATCACATGAACCATGTAACTCAGCTTATCTTTTACAAACACAAAAAATCAGATCTCTACTGTTTGACTAGCTGTCTTTCAAATTTTCTAGAAGTCCCCCAACCTTGCATAGTTATGTACAACACACAGATAAGACAGTGCAATTTAAAGGTTATGATCAACATAAACTCTGGATAATCAGCATAACTCCAATGTATTGACATATCCCACATTTTGAGAGATCAAGTTTTCATTTCCCTTTTCATGGTGGACACCAGAGAAGGTGTTTGGGAAGGATGTGACAGTTTTGTGGAACAGAGGTTCAGGGCTCTGTGGGGCTGTACCCACAACAGACAATTCTGGAAAAATCTTGTAGATGACACAAAGGCCACATTACAGCTGTTTTCTGGATGTGGACATTATCAAACATGACCATTATCTAACTCTCTGGTCACAACTACTTTTACATTGTATGATCCCAACTTAGAGGCAGCCATGCCTTCATAAGGACTCACAAAAGCTTTTGGTCACCAGTAAAAGCTGTCAGAAAAAAATAGCAACACAGAAATGGACTTTACTATGCTGCTAGGTTATATACAGCTTTGGAGAACATCCAGAGAGCTTCTTCACTGGCCATATCTTATGTATTCCAGAACAGTGAGAAGGGAGTCCTGGTGTGATGTGGATTCTATCTTGGTGCATTTGTGCAGTTAATGGTAAAGTGGCACAATAAGAACTTAGAGAATAGCCTTAAGAAAATTGGATCTGTCTAACATAAAATTGAATTGGTTTGCTCTTAAACAGGTCTTGCAGGCTGCAGAAATAGTCCAGCATTTAAGCATTCAGTAAATCATCTTGCTCTCCTTGGGGCAAGTCACAGGAAGAACCTATCATAAAATGTGAAAGAAAATTCCTCTTCCATAAGGGCATGCTAATGTCCTTTAGACACACACCTGGAGCTGACTGTGAGTGTTTTAAATACTCAAATTGCTCAAAATAAGTTGGAAAGCAGTGTCTGAGACTGACACATGAGGGCTGATCCTGAGTGTTCCTGCTAAAGTCAGCAGTGGTTTCAGAGCTTCTGGCAGACTTTTCTTCCCACTGCCCCTGATGCAATGGGAACCTTGGTTCCATCACAAGGAGCCCATCTTCTCACAAGGTGAAAACCAGCAGCAACTACAGCAAACCTCCAAGAAAACTTTTACCTTTACCACTGGCTCCTATGCTGATTATTGCAAGAACTGCACAGGAATTAATTTCCATGCCAGAAAAGCACCAAGGGAAAAACCACTGACCATTCAGCTGCCAGGGAAACCTTCCATTTGCTCATAAAATTTTCAGGACAACACAGCTTTCAGTTGGAAAGCCAGTGTAGGTTGTTCATGATGGCTTATCCTCTTTCATTGTTTGAACTGTCTTTGGTGGAAAAGCAATTGAACTGTCCCCCAAATGTATGGAAATCCTGGCCAAGGTGAAGATGCCAAGTGGGTTATTGTTTCAATGAAAGCAGATAATTTTAAACTCTCTTTCCCTTTGAGCTCAAGTGCTTCACTTTTCTATTGAGGCTCTATGGAGCATTAGCTTCCACAAATGTCTTTTTTTTTAGCTAATGCATATGTATAAAAGCAAGTTCTATTGTGGCACTCCAGATCTGCATGGTTGTATTAGAAAATTAACATTCTGCTTGTATTGGAAGATTATATATGCTGACACCCTGCACAGAACAGATTACTCCTGATTGTGAGCAGCAGCCTGTCCTCAGGAATCTGAGCCCTGCAGAGCATCAACCCCAGAGGCTCAGGGAAATTACTGCTGGGATGCCCTGGGTGTAGGAATATCCTGTAAACAGAAACCCTCTGCTCCTGGGTTTGTCCCACTGCTGCAGAGGAAATGTGTTTGTTTGTTTGTACCCTGAGGCAACAAGGCATGAAAGTTGTGACACATCAAAATAAGCTCCACTTCCAAATGCTGTCCTTGAACATAAAAGCTGCTTTGCTCCTGCTGCAGGGCAGATGTCAGCCCAGCACAAGGCAATACCATGACAGGAATAATGTACTGTGGAAGTTGTGGGATTCTTTTCAATGTCTTGTGGAAACCTGCAAAACCATTTCCAAATTCAGATGTCTGATAAAAGTGAAAGCCCTTAGGGAGTGAACTGTGCCATGCCACAGCACTCCTGTTGCCAGCAGAATTACACCAGAAAATATTATGAATTAAATAGTTAGGTTTTTCTGTTTTGTTTTATTCTAGTTCTAAAAAATTGGATTTACACAACAAGAGAGATCAGATAGATTCCTGCTGAAACTCCTGCTGGTTTGAGGGCTGGCATTACTCCAGACAGGACAGTTGACAGAGGCAGTTTCTATTGTATGGATACTGGAGAAGTAAAAGCTTCTTTGAGACAGTTTATCAGTAGGCAGTAGTTTGTGTTTGAGAGGTGCTCTCCTGATCTCACATAGCATTTGTCTCTGTGGAGCTGAGAAAGGCTGTCAGGGAAGATCTCCTTTTCCAAAATGCACTTTTGAGCCTGGCTTCTCAAGCAGATCTCTCTGTCACTCACAGACCCAGCCTTTCAAAACTCTACAGATTTTAAAAGAACAGAAAGAATAGTGAGCAATTCCAAGTTGCTTTCAATGAAAAAGGTTTTTCTTTCAATCTCCTGGACGTCTCTTTCCTTTTATCACAAGTGCATTTTGATGGCAAGCTCAGCCTGGAACTGTAATGGTGGTGCTGGGGTGGTTGAACACCCTGGGCAGCCTGATGTCAATAAAGAAATAAATATATTGCCTTTGAATTGAAAGCCCCATGCTGCTTCAGCCATGTCTGGTTTCACCCTGCTCAGAGCAGCCCCTGCCCTCTGGGAAAGAGGGTGTTTATAGCAAAGCAATGGCCACAGGGTGACTTTAGAATGCTGGTAAAAATTATTGAGACTCATCTGAAACAGATGAAACTCCACAATCAAACCAAAATCTTGACTAACCATTCCAACAAAAGGTAGGTGACTGCTCAAAACTCCAGGCCTAACCCTCAACTAAAGCACATCAGGATGACATGACTATAATTATTAATGCTAGGACTCAAAATCTAGTACTTCATGAGGAACCTTTTTTAAAAGCTCAACTGACTTCCCACATGAGTTTTCACTGTTCTTGAACAGTGGGCCAAATTCTTATTCTTAGGTTCCAATAAAAGAACACACTCATTCAAATAATTCCTTGATTACATTTTACATGTTCCAGAAAGAATGTTGATCTGTGGGGGAGTTTGAATGAGGACTCAGTAAAAAGAACACTTTGTAGTTGTTGAAGCAATGGCAGCTGGTTTCTCTGACTGCCTAGGTGTGTGATACAGCAGCAAAGGAAACCAGAGAGGATTCTGAGCCTCAGAATCAGAGGCAGGTCTGAATTGGCCCATAACTGAGGAAACTGCAGATCCACAAGTTTAAAGAGTGGGCAGCATTGCTAAAATTTGTACCTCAGTCCAGAATTTCATATTCAATGATACAGCCACTCATTTTCACTGAGGAGGGAGCCTATGAATCTCTTGGAGATGAAAAGCAATCTGAGGGAGGCCTTGAGGATCTCACTGTCCTTGGGTAAGGACTAAACAAACCCTTCTCAATAACAGACTTCAATCTGCCTGCTATACATCACCCATTTCCAGATGAACTGAAAAGTGGCAAGGAAACTGTTTATCTCTCTGAATCTTGCATGTCCTGCTCTGCTGAAACTTTGGGCCCTGTTTGAACATTTAGAACACGAGAAGAAGAGATGAAGCTCTGTTTTCCTGCAATTTTTCTATGTCTTTTTCCCTAAAATATATTGGATTTAGCCATCCCTTCTCCTAATGCCAATCAGAGTGCAGCAGACTGGGCTATTTTAAGTAACCTCCATTCTAAGTCATGATTACATTTAGAGTTGGGTTGAACTTCAGCCCTCCTGGCCACATTCCAGCTAAGATAATTATGTTCTGGTTGCCAAAATTCCCAATGCATTTCCAGTGCAAAACAAGTTATCCCTCATACAACCCCTTAAACACTTGTGCCTGTTGTTTTTAAACACCTGTCACATTTTGCCTTGAAGGTGGCTGAACTCTAATGCTCTGAAAACAATCCCTGCATTTACAGTTCATAAAGTGCTTTAGGATCCTTTGGGATTGAGAACATTAAATGGATGCAATCTGTAATATTAAAAATATATGAAACATGAGAGTTACTGCTTCCATTCTTTTTGGCACTGTGTCCACACCTATGAGGGAATTTGCTACTCTGACATATTCTGGAGAAGCAACACAGCAAAGCACAACCAGGAGATTCCTGGAAAGCAATGATGGCAACTTTCTGACACAGGAGTTTCCCACAAATTTGGAGGGAATAATGTATTAACCCCACAGCATGAAGTCCATTCTTGTTTAAGTAATGCAAAGGGAATAAAGGACTCCTCTTGCCTATACTTGCTGTCTGTGAGGTTAAAACCTACACCACATATTATGGCATTTCATAACTGCTAATTTCATGTATTCTCGAGCATCTCCACTACTTACAATGGTGTAATTTCAAGGAGGCATTAACTCTTAACTGTTGTATTTCTTTGTCACTACAGTACTCTGTTCAGCATTTGAAGGGTGTAAATCAGTCTGCAGGAAGGGAGTCACCTCAATGTATTTCTATTATAAGACATTGTACAGTGTACAAGAATCTTTAGAAAAATTAAAATAGACCAGTCATTTCCACTCTTCAGTCTACATATACTGGTTTTGAAAGTCTATCTAGACTACTCTACCGGCAAGGAATTTTAAAATAAGAATACTGTCATCACCAGTTCCTCTTTTAGATATTGTGCAAAACCAGATCTATTTATCCTGGGCACTCTGTCCCTAATTCACACCTGTAGAATGAGAGGTTCTTCACTAACACCCAGAGCGAGTTTATGTCGTAATTAAGATAAGAACCTGGATCAGCAGATCTCTGGCCTCTCCTTTCACCTTACAAAGCCCCACACGTGCCCTGGCTCTCCCCCCCATCCCAACCCATGATGTAAGAGGCTGAACTGTGCAGCAGGTTAATTAGTGGTGGGTTAATTGTCAGGGTGTGTGGTACTCACGCCAGCCTGGCGCCGCAGTTCTCGCCCTCCATGTCGGCTCCGGGCACGTTGTCGGTGTTGACGGACTCGGTCTCGCTGGTGGGCATGCTCACTGCAGGGGTCAAAGGCAGCAGAGAGAGAGGGATGGCCATCAGAACCTGACACATCTCCTAAGGAATGGCTGGCTGCATGGACCAGCTTGATGAGCAGGCCCCCAGCTGCAGCTCCTGGGGGTGGCACGGTTTGCTGGGAAGGTTTAGTGCCTCCCTGTGCACAGCAGGTTGGGCATGTGGAACACACAAGTTACTCAAATGTTAAAGAAAAGGGAAAAAGCAGCTGCTCTCCTTCTTTCAGAGTCAGTTCCTGGAAATATTATGAATGAGAACCACTGGAAAATAAAACAAACCCAACAAGAAGCTTTTTGATTCCTTTGAACATTTTTAAAAATGCCTCTTTACCTGCAGCAGCCCAACCACTTCAGTGCCCTCCCCAATCTTTTGTGCAAGGATTAGAATACAAATAAAGGGTACCAGGATTGAGATGCATGCAGATAAACAGCTCCTGCTAGCCTGACAGCAAATACCACACAAAGCACACGGATAGCTCATCATTTACTGGCCATGAATGTGGTTCAACTTTACACCTAGAAACTGGACACAGAGGTATAAGAGAGAAATTCAGACTCTCTGACCCACTCAGATATTACCAACAAAGGAGCCAATGAATGTGGATTGTGGTGCAGCTTTATATAGACTCTCACAGCTAAGAACTGGACAGAACCTTCCAGGCTTTTACAGAAGTACCATGGAACAAACATCAAATGAAAGCAACCTTAGGTGTGAACCTCTCTCATCTAGATTCAAGAACCTGTTTCTAGCTGTTATTAAACCTCAAGATTTTATTTGCTTCTACAGACCATAAAAATCCCTGAAACCCACACAATTTTCATTTCCCCAGTTGCCCAGAGCTCCTGGATAATCTCCAATCACTCTTTATACATAATCATTCAGTTAAAGGTAGGAAAATTGATAGGATCCAAAATGTGTTCTGTTCCTTCCTCACCCCTTTTGGAATATGCAAAACAAATGAAAGAATTATACTTAAGACTGAATGATGGAAGACTTAAAGAGATCTCCCAGGAGCTTGGTAGAACTTCAGAATATATCCTGTATTAGATGTTGGATAAATATCTCAGATGAGGCTTGAGAGCACATGCTGTTAGCTGTTGGAGAGATTTCTAATGGCCTGCAGGAATGTGCAACTCAGTAGTGAGAATATTGCTATTTGTGGGTCGGTGCAAAATGAGAAGAAATAGATTCTGCAATTCAAATGGGAATATGCTCATGGGGCCATGGCCTTCTCTCAGGGGCTAAAAAGTCATCAGAAGTCCTTTCAAAAATGTCCTGAGTTACTGCTTTGAAAGCATTATGGTAGAAATGTCCCTCAAAATGAATTATTTTCCCCTTATCTCATCACAACAATTCACGTACTTCCAACACACTTCTTGGGAAATCTAAAGTTCTTGTACTGTATTCTTAGGACAACATGAAATAATGGACACTCTAGCACTCTTGACAAAACTATGAAATATTGTACTCTAATGGTGCCTGCTCCTTTATGAAGACAGATGTTTTAATAATCTTGTCTATTTGGAAAGAAAAATTAAGGAATAAACTGAATTCATGTTCTGATATGCATGAAACAGTCGAGTAAGCTATGAGAAAAAAACAACATTCATAATTAAATTTTTTTTTTGTCCAGAGTAAGCCCTGCAGGGAAAAAACCAAAACACTGATATTTCACAAGTCAGTTTGGAAGATGAGGTAAAACACTTTCAAGAGATATTCAAGCTTATTTGCAAATGGAAAACAATTTTGAAGACATTAGCACACGATTGATTTGCAGAGCAGCTTGATATCCTGAGTGCACAGAGAGGACAAGCAGCAGCCAAAGGCAGGCACACACATGCAGCAGAATACAGAGCTGATTTATTGGCCAGGCTGCACAGAGATAGACAGACAGACACACAGACACGTGCAGTGTGGACACAGAGCACAGTGGAACATTACCATGGCTTTCTGTGGAGTGACTAAACCAAGCAAACTTTCCTTTCTTCTCATCAGGCAAACCAGCTGGAGGGCTTCCTTTCACAGACAAGATGGTCAGTGTCAAGTACCAGGAACAAGACATCAACAGAGAACATGCAGCCAGTGACAGGCAAAAGAAAAAAACAAGGAACTCAGCTTACACATGATATCCACTTCTGTCTGAAAACTTCATCATGTGAGTTAAAAGTGCAAAATGCAAAACAAAGGTATACAGAGGTATGAAATATCACTAACAGATCATCAGACCACAGCTCTCATTTGCTTTCTGTTCTTTTTTTACATCCAGCTCTTGAGAACCTGAACTCAATGAGTTTAAATTTAGAGGTTGTATCCCAGAGACATCTTGGAGTGTGTCTCCTACTTCCCTGACCTTACTGCTGCAGAAAGTCAAACTTCAGTGAAGTGAGAGATGCAGGTGCAGAGGCACATGGGCTGAAGAGACCCCATGGATCACTTTGCTGGCTCACAGGATCTCATTACACCGACAGAAAATGTTAAGGACAATCAAAAGTATTAGGATGGCCTGAAGCATTAGAGGAATCATGGTCTAGAGGATAAAGTTAGGACAGAGGGAACATTAGGGCTGAGCTCCCCAATGCCTTGTGCTCTCAGAAGCACAATCACTTTACCTGGCACAATTCACCTCCATTGCCAGGGGATAATCAGGTGAGCAGTGCTGAGAGATCCATTCATCCAGTTAACAAAACCAGAAAACAGAAGATGCTGCAGAGCAGCTGTGCATAAACTGGGGCTGAATATGAGAGGAAGCAGCCCAAATAGGGCCCAGATGGCTTTCTTATCTGACTCAGCTCTCAGAGAAGCCAGACCCTGTGCCCACACCCTGGCTCCAGCCTAGAAACAAGGCAGGCATTTTTTGCAGTCTGGGTAATTGATTACTGGAACCATGTACCGAGAATGCTGGTGGTAAATCCACCACAGGAATGTTTTAATCAGGAAGAGATGTTTCTTCCAAATGGTGGGCTCCAGTCCAGACCAGAGTTGTGTTTAGAACCATGGCATACAGACAATGCCATCTCAATGGCCATTTCCTCCCTGTAATTTTGGGAGTTGAGACAAAGGCAAAAAATATGCAAAGGCTGATAGAAATCATGGTGGCTTTGCTTACATGGGAATCTCCTTTTTTTTTACATTTATCACTGTATCCATAACCCACTGGAGTTGATAAAAACTCCTTAAGGGGAGAGCTACTTATTATCTAGGTAGCAGAGGTGGCAAATTTTTTAAGGGGAAGTGAAACATCTTTCTGAATGCAGGCAAGTTTCTCATGGTTTCAACAGAGTGCAAATCATAAGGACTAATAGGTTTGATTTTCTCTCTCCAGTTCCTTCTGAAGCTTTTGCACTTTCACATCTTGCCACAGTGTGGCTCACCACTGAACCTAGACTTTTTCCTCCTGTACCTCAACTCCAATTTCACATCACTTACACAGCATTCCTGCAGCAGTTAAATCAGCAACAAAATCTATGTAGCAGCTCCCTTTAAAAAAAATCAGAAAAATGCTTTGTGCTGTGTTAATTCTAGCTCTGAGAGCTAACAGACAGAGAAAAATAGGAGCAGAGTGTGCAGGCTGTGACTGACTAGACAGATGTGCAAGACCCTTTGAGAGCCTCTGTTCCATGTCACTGGCACCGAGCACTGACACCAGCTCTGCTCCTGCACTAACATATGTCCCTCCTCCCATGAAATGCCCCATGGGCATGCCATGAATTATTGGATGGCAGGTTGCCAAAAGACAGCCAGCCACTGAAACAGAAAGCTGGCACGAGAAAATACCCCTTCTGTGCAGTTCTGAGATGATTTTTCCTTCACACACTTGGAGAGCAGTATTTGCTTCCTGGTTCAGAAATATCATTTCCACTGTTGCATCTTGCATTTATGAAATGCTTGTCATCTTGGCAGTGGAAGTAATTTTAATGTTCAGATTTATTTCCATGGATTATATAATGCTGTCACACTTCTTGCTGAATCTCACTTTAATACTGTGACATTTTAAGACTCAGAGGCAATCATGCTGGGGCAAAAGGTGCCCAGTTCCAGCAACACAGACAAAACTTTTCACAGATTTTAATGGGACATGTTAATGGGATGTTTAATGGGACAAGACTTTTCACATCTGGGAATTAATTGTAAAAATGGATACATCATAGGTTGTTCACATTCCCTGACTTACCCTCTCTCATTTAGCTGTTTGAGTTAGGCTACAGAGGCAGATTCCTACCAGAACTTTTCTGAATGCCATGCTGGTGTGTCCCTCAGTTCTAGGGACAGGCTAAAAAAAGACATTTATCTTGCATTCCTAGGTTAAGTACCTGACTTAGAACAGCATGACTACCTAGCAGTATCCATAGTGAAACAGCCTTGTAGTGGGTTTTCAGATTTAAAAAAACCCAAAATATGTTTGATTGACTTTTATAATATGCTCACCCAGACTCTACTTTCTCCAGTACTGTTAATGAATCACTTAAAAAAATATGGGTCCAAATAACCCCTTTTCCCCACACTGGCATTTGAGGCCAGTGTCACCTGAAGTCACTTGCCCATCATTTCACCTTTTTGTGTCACCTTGGCCATATGGCCAAGTTTTTCTCTATACCTGTTCAGTTTCTGTGCCAGGGGAGTTGTAATTCTGCACTCACCTTGCCAGCCCCTCTGAGAGGAGCAGATGAAACACAGCACAATAAGTGCTAAGTGCTATGGTTATTACTGATGCTAATGTCTCCCAAGTGGGGCTCTGCACAACTGTAAAGCAAATCTAAAGAGCAAAGTGGCCCTGTGAATCCTCCAGCTGGGATTTAAGATTTCTTTTCCCATCAAGCACAACAAGAATAAATTGCAATACC
The DNA here is from genome assembly GCF_903797595.1 of Erithacus rubecula. Taxonomy (NCBI): domain Eukaryota; kingdom Metazoa; phylum Chordata; class Aves; order Passeriformes; family Muscicapidae; genus Erithacus; species Erithacus rubecula. Next base: position 2,430,704 of record NC_136686.1, read on the forward strand.
CAGGCTGCTTCCTTAGCAGTATGTGCATCAAGTGAATGACTTTGTCTCCAGTAAAACTCTGCTTCCTGTGGTGCCTTTCAAGCCCATCATTTCATGAATGAGTCTATGGGCAGAATATCAATTGACTCGTATTTTTTTTTCCCTTTTTTTTGGTGGAGAGCTCTCATGAAAATTAATATGTGAATATTGCCTAGCTTTCCTCTTCTGCCTGTTTTGAAAATGCTGCACTCATTCATCTTATTCATTAATTTAAATAAGATACAGCTTTCATTCTGCTCCATGCATGCAGTGCCTTGGGAACAATCAGTGGCTGTGCTCTTCAATGCAAGCAGCATCCAGAAGGTAAACTGCAGAGGTAAGGCATTAGTTTTTCATGGATGTCCTGATTTTGTCAGGAAAATATAGTAGATGTGACTGGGGAATTCTTTAGTGTTTTCTGCTTTGAAAAGGAGCTCTGACAGAAAAGCTTTTACAGAAGAAGAAAGGGAACTTGAACTATGTGTAGGATTTTAGTGGCTGCATACCTGCCAACCTTAGACAGAATGTGTCAATAAATCTAGCACAGTAAAAAATACCAATAAAAATCATTAAAATACTTGGAAAAGTATTTTCTAAGGGTTCAGAGACCAATACTCATTATGGACAGTATTAAAAAATTATATTACATTAAACACATGTAACATACACACTTTGCATAACCCAATTTTGGATTATGCACTGATGAATACAATTGCAAGGAGAACAAGCTGGATTCACACTCTCACTCAAGGTCAGCCACAGAACACAAGGATAGCAATAAAGAGCCATGAAACAATTGCTAGTTGCATCCACTCCAGTGAAACAGGAAAAGGCTTTTGGTAAAAACATCTTTCCATCCATGACAGGCACCACAGCCACCATGTGGTGACAAGATCTGTGATTACACAGATTTATACCTTACAGAAAGGGAACAGGAGAGAGTGAAATGTATTAATTGTGCTTAACAGATCTGTCATCACCACATGCAGATTACTGCACACCTATAAGTGCATTACCTTGCTGTTAATTTATCTTCCTAGAACTTGATTTTACTGTAACTCCTCAGCTAGTTTGAACAGCTGCCATTCCCCTTCTTTTTTATAGCAATATTGACAGTAATATGCTGCATTCCATAAATATTTGGAGCCCATTGCACACAGAGAATCTGCCTGCAAGGTAGTGCAAGTAACTCTCACAATCCCATGGCCAAAGAAGAGCAGCTTGGCTTGGTGCTACCAGAACACACCTTGAAAGGTGCCTCTCTCCTGAATCTGGATCCTCCTAAAGTGATTTTCTTGTCTGATAAACCACTTGCATCATTTGCCTTGCTAGGAGCAACAACTAAAGTGCCAAAGTTTGTTTGCATTTATTTGCCAGGACATGGTTTATAGTGTTTCTTGTGCCAATATAATACTTTTTAGCAACCTTTCTGGTTCCCCACAGAATTCTGAAGCATTTCAAGGAAAGGCAAAGCTTCTGAGGATCTAAGGCTCTTTCAACAGCATTTGTGAACAAATCACAACAGCACATTTCTAAGAGCTCTACCAGTTTTCTCTCTCACTCTTTTTCTAGTTGAGGAACTTGGGGCAGGCAGCAGTGCCATCAAATGCTCCTGAAACAGCCCCACAAAATTATATGTGGGCACCAAAAGCAGAACCATCTCACTAGAAAATCAGAACGATTATACTATAACTACCAGCAAAGAAAGTGCCCTCCAGACAGTAAAAACAACTAAAAAATCCCTCTGCTTTTTGTGCCTCTAATAATTATGAAGTTATTAATATTTCTCACTGGCACTGTTAATAATGAAAATAGACAGGACATAGGTTTTAAGCATAAATGTGGCTTTAAAGTTCCTGCAGTTCTGTGCATGGGGAACTTCTGCATCTGCCCACCCACACAAACCTACACCTGATCAGGATCTCCAGCAGCATCTTTGCTCTTTCAGTGCACAGCCCTGTGAATCCATCTTCCCTGCAGAGTCTGGGAGAAGCAGAAAAAAGAATTACAGCAGCTACTTCCAAGCTGATCTGCTTAGGTCATCAGAAACTCTCCAGGGAGTCCATGTGTCTGCTTTACACCTGCACTACTCAGCTTCAAAGTGACTGAGATGCAGCTCTGGCTGCTTTGTGACATTCCTGCCTGTCAAAAGCCATTTCAAGGTGGGAGATGCCTGAGAACTTGGCGAGTGGCCTAGAATTTGTGACTTGGAGCACGTAGGAGGAGAGGTCAGGACAGCAGGGGCTGCTTGTGGGGTGCAGTGGGTGGGAAATCATACCTCACAATGGACATTTTCCCCAGAGGAAGGTTGCACAACCCTACAACCAGGGACCTTAGGCAGGAATTGTACCAGTGAGAAGGTGTATCTTCTCTGGTGTAGAAGAAAAAACCTATTCTCCAGGAGGCTGGCTCCTGTTAGGCTGAAAAACCAAACAGAAACCAACCAACCAAAAAAACCAACCCCCCAAAAACCCAAAACAAAACAAAACAACACAAAAAAGAGATGGTTGGGAAAAAAAAAAAAAGACTGAGAATTTTCATCTGAAATACCACTCTGCAAGATGGAAGAGTAGTGTGTGCTCCCTGCATTTGAGAAAACTCAATTGAGGGGTAGTGTTTAAAATATTTAAGCAATAATCTCAGGAAGAAAAGACAGCAGCAAGGCCCTGTCCATCTGAACAGACAGTGCCTGACTGAGATGAGCTCTCAGCAAGTGGAGACATTTTCTAATAGCAGGATTCACGTGGGATGTGTGAGAAGGCTTATGGATGATGTTTTCCTTGATGGCAAACAATCAAGCAATTCAGTTCACTGATCAACAGATATAGCAACACACACATGAGATTTCTCCAGAAAAACCACTGGCCCCTTGGAGCTGAATTTTTACATCACACTGAACAGATTCAGTTCAGCCTCATGACCTGAAATGGAGCTCACCTCCCCTACTCCCAAGTGGGCATGAAATTCAGTTTTGAAACCCTGGTCTGTTACATTTCTTTTGTAAATAAAATGCTTGTGATTCTGTGTGCTGCTCCTGCATGTGGTGTTCTTTCAGACACTTTTACTAACATAATGACTAGTCTGATACTAGACTCTATTATCACAATATCATATGAGTCAGAAGCATGAGACATGCTAGCTGGGCAGGCTGTGTATTACTGTGCAGCCAGAAGAAAAGCAAAAATTGAAGCTAAAGAGACTTGCCCCTAAAGTCAGCTTGTCAAACATATGATTAAAGCTTTTCTACCTCTTGAGCAAGGCACTGAGAATAGCTGAGCCAAAGAAAGAGACATTTTATAGCAGCCTTGAAATAATAGATTCCTGGTTTGCAAATACTTCCAGCATGCAGGAGAGTGAGGGACTGATAACAACAGCTTGAGTTAAGCTTAGTGTGGGCAGGTGTTATGCAAGCTTCCCTCACACAGCTGTGTTAAAACAAGTCACTTGTGACCTGGCATAGCCCTGTTATTCTGCTCCTGCTCCTTCCAGCAGCCACATTATACACTTACATTGATCTGCACATCTGTGAGGATCCAGCAGCTCTACCACTGCATCCTTGTTCTGGTGCTTAACCCTTCTGCTGCCTCAGACTGGAGATTTTAATGCAGCTGGTAACATCCTCACCCTCATCTAAAGGGATCCCTGTCCTTGGGCTCACTGCAAGTCCTTTCTGGTTTTATAGAACCTAGAGGGACATGTCTGAGTGCTGCCCTTCCCCGGGTGGAAAAGGAGAAGAGAGATGCATCATGCTGTGATTTGTGAACTTCATAAATGGGGATGAGGATGTGAGCAACCCCAAGAACACCTGTGGGCACTAAAGCTCAATTTGAATTTATGCCTCAGGATCTGAAAGGCCAATTCTCTGATCTGTTGTCTCCAAAATCCTGCTAACTGAAGAGCTGCTGCAATCAGCAGGCAGACTCAGTGCCACAACTATTTTCAGCTCAGTTCCTCAGTTGGAAACATTTTCCTTCCCCCGCCACCTCTCCAGGCTTGATGTTGTCTGTGAGATAACTGGCATGGAGGGACCTGCTTTTCTCCCCAGGAGCAAATAGAAACAGAGATTTTTTATGCCATCAGCAGCCAGGACAATTTCTGGTTCCATCACACTCTTTTAAGACATTCAGCTTGCAGGATCAGTATTGAAGGTTCTTCTCATGCTAAACTTCTCCTACCTGCCTTTGGACTCACCACACTCAGTTGCCTTTTCTGAGGCACTGGATGACATTTCTGACACCCCATTTGGGATATTCCTTCCAACTATCACACTGCAAGAGTATGAGCCTCAGCTGTATACTTGACCTGCCAGTGCACAGTGAAGTTTTTGGGTGTGATGAGGTGTCTAAATTGGCATTAGATTAATGTGCTTAGTCAGCTGAACCCCATCTTTACAAGTTTTGATTTACTCTAAAAAGGAAATACATAAAACATACTTTTAATTTCTGTATATACAGTGCCAGACACACTGTGGTTTTGATCTTGGCTGACATTACTGTAATAAAACCAATTCTCATCCCCAGCAGTTGCTTCTAACTCAAAACACATGCTTCATGTCCCTCAGCTACTGTTCCTGAGCACCCAGCCTCTCTCCTGACAGCTCTTCCCACCACATCAAACAGTGCTCAGGAGTTCAGCTATCAGTCCTGCTCACCAGGGCTTTCTCCTCAGTGAAGAGACTCTTGAGACTACATCTGCAACGGTAACTTATTTTAAAACTGACCATGGGCCATCCTCACTGACCTCAGGAGAAACTGCTGAGTACCCCAGAGTTTTTAAAGCCACTTTGTAAGTGTCCTTGCAAAAGATTTAAGAGCACACTTTAGGCATCTGCTTAAAAAATGAAATACAAAATGGTCTTGCTCTATGAATACTCATCTTGGGGGTTTGTGGCATTTCTTCCAATGCTTTCTATGCCTCTCTAACCATAGGAAATAAAACAATTCATCAGAAGGTATGGCAAAGGCAGCTATCACACAGACTAATGTCCTCTCTTGAGGAGTAGAACCAGTGTCACTGGATTAATCTTGACAGCTTCAAGAAACACTTGCCAGCAGGGCAGATAGAGATTGATTTATTTGCACAAAGCTGTCTTCCCCAGCTATATAAACAATGGATTCCCTCTAAAGCCTTACCTTCAAAGATATTTCTGTGTAACAAACTGGTACTGTAAGAGAATTCCTACATCAACTCAAGTCTCTCTTCTAGCAGGAAAAACAGAGGTGTTCTCTCACCAGTCAGTCTTTGCTAGGGAAATGGCTTTTTGTAGTGGATAAAATGAATTCCTTATCCACATTAATGCCAGTCTCTGTATGCAACAGCTGGTCACACCCCACTGCTCCAGCAGCTCTCAGTGTAAAGCTGTTTGTGCTTCAGGACACAGGAGCCAGGGAAGGGAGGAGCTGAAGAGAGGATTTAACCCACCTTCCCCAAATGGGGGAATTTCCCTGATTCCTAGAAACACTTCTCCCTCTTCACCAAATTACATCAGGCCTTCTGATGCTCAGTTGGAACAAATTACTGCTGAATTATAGGTTGCTACATTGGCCACAGTTTTGTCCTGAATACCAGCAGATTTTTTTCTCTCTGTTCAAACAAAGGAAACATTATTTTCTCCATACTCTGCTTTGACAGAAAGTGCAAGCTTGAGCTAAACTGTTTCAATATCTTGATTGGTTAGTGGCATTTACCTATCCTAGCAGTAAGTTATCAGCAAAGAAGAAAGAAGAAGAAGGTTTTCAAATGGTTATTTGCTCTGTGTTTTATGATCAAAGCCTTCTTTGAGACAGAAAGAAAGAAAAACTGGGAAGTTGTGAAATCTACAGGACAATGAACCTAAAAGCTGCTTTTGCTAAAGGCTGGGTCATTAAATTATATTACTAACAGAAACCAGAAAACCAGACCTTTTGATTCACTTACGTGGAGTGAACCATCCATAATTCAGAGGAAAAAGAAAACTGTATTTTTAAAAATGATTAACATGATTACTGTGAATTGCCAGAGAGGGAAAACAGTTTAAAACCACCCTGATCACACTTGGAAATGCCTTATGTGATGCAATCCAGGGCCAAAATTCTGCTTTTTCTGCTCTAGAGGTAGAAAAAAATGTGAGAGCCTGTGCCACTGGCACTGTGGGGATGGGTGATCCTGAGAACATTATTTAGCTTTTCGGTGTCTTTTTTTTTTTTTTTTTTTTTTTTTTTTTTTCCTGGAAAAAGGGGCCAGAACAAGATTTCACTCATATCCAAATATGCACATATTTTAAGAATCAATGTTTTAGCTCAAGTATTTTAAAGCATAATTTAAACTCCCAAGTTTAAAATTTTGCTTTGCTGAGAAGACTTTTTTTCCCCAAGTATTTCCTCTTGGAAAGGAAGAAACACACACAAAAAACCAACCAAACAAACAAAAAAAAAATCTAGGAAAAGAATCTACTGCTTCCTTGTTTTTTTTTTTTTTTTTGTTACTTGAGCTGCACAGAAAATATACAATGAAAATGATGCTTGGAAATAGCAGTTTTTACTTTCACCTGCATCACTGAAGATCATTGCTCTGTGTGCTCTGCTACCACAGACACCTGCAGGGTCACTATAAAGCCTCACAATTATATATATATATTTTTTTAATGGTCTTCTGAAATATATAGCTTTTCTTTTTAGGATATCAGAGTTTATCTGTATCTGATCACACATTTATTTCAGTGTAGTTATGGAAGCCTCATGCTTGCAATGACAGTGGGTGGAATTCATGCCAGATCCAGCTGCAATTTGGCCAGTGGAATATTGCAGTGGGCAAACAGCACTGAGTGCACTGCTCAGTGCTGTAAATGATTTCAGACCCCAGATCCCTCACTCTGCCCCTTTGTGGATGCCAGTTACACAATACTGAAGTCCTGTGTGAGCACTGAGAGCCCTCTGTGCTCCAAGACCTCACAGTGGGCAACTTTTCTGAGTGCTGATGTTAGCATGTTTTGTTATTGACCTTGGATGAAACCCACTGGAGCCCAAGTCCTTACCCAGGCAAAATCCTCAGAAATTTCAGTACAATTTTTGCCTGAGGACTGTAGGAGTGATTCAGCCTAATGTGAGAACTAATGTCCTAGAAGCTTTTTCTAGGCAGCATCCTAATTATAGACTCAAGCTCGACATCTGTAGCATTTTGCAACCTGAGCTTCTCTGTGAAGAACCACACAACAAAAGCAAAGCTGACTTATCATTTACAAAGGGCTTTTATTAGGTGTCCTCAAGCTCTGGTATTTAAATTAAGAGCAGCATATGAGCTGCTTCAAAGGATGACAAGGTAGGAAGATGCCACAGGGATTATTTTCCACTGGGTACAGCACAGAGCTGGGAGCTGCCATCACTCCTGTCCAAACAAACCATGCTTTGGAACCTCTGAACATTAATTAATAAATGGATTTTTTTTTCCCCTAGAACAAACTGGTGGCACAGTATAGACCCAAAAAAGCACTTCTTTGTCCCTCTGTCTCCAGGTGAAAGAGAACAGATCTATCCCAGTCACTAAACTTGTGAAGTAGCCATCAGACACTCTTGTGAAATGCCTACAAAGTGTTGGCACTGCAGCTAAGCTCCTCTTGGTTACCAGATGATTATTTTCCACATCAGTGGACAATGATAAAAGTAAAAGAGATTGTGCTTTCTTCCTCTCTAGATGAGGTGTTGACAGATAATAAATCATTTTACAAGACTGGCATTGATAATTTAAATATGGAAAGCAAATTGCAACCATGTTCTATGATGCTTTTCTCAAGCCACCAACTGGTATTGGAGGAATTAAATTGATAAACACTTCATTTTCCAGCCAATTCTCTTTTGTTTAGATGATCTTAAATTCCATGCAAGCCCCCTGTGGGTTTTTTTAAATTGCTTTTTGACAATATCTGTACCTGCCTGTCGAGGGGTGGTTGACCATGTCCTTCCATGTGTGTGCAAAATACATCAGGACAGATTCTAAGGATGAAACTAGAATAATACAGGATGAACTAATTTGCTCTTGATAGACAAGTTCAAGTACGCTCTGCTAAACAGAAATTAATTCAGAACTTCTTTTTGCTCTTACAGTAACAAGACAGAGGTTTTAAGGCAGTGGGGTTCAAGCCTGGATGTAAAATAAATATATTTTAAATATCCACTCTCAATTTCCCCTCTGCATCTTCCATGTTAATTCCCCAGCTGTGCACTTGCCCATTAAATTTCATTGCAGAAGATGAACCAAGGGTATTTTAGGCCACCCTGAAATTTTAGCTTGTGACCCAGTGTTTGAAAACCCTTCCTACCTTAGACATCATCCCAGAGCACCATGATATTTTATTTCAGGCAGAAAGCAATAAGCCACTTGCTTGTCAGTGCACTAAACACATGATTTGGAGGCCCCTGAGCAGGCTGACATATGAAATTACTAAATGTACAAATTGAAAATATTTACAAATTGATGTTGGTGCTCTTTTTTGTTGGTATCATGATTAGATCTGTGCATAAAGCTCTCTCCATCCAGCAGCTCCACATCACTAACTTTCCCAAAGGGTTGCACAGAATTTAGTGACAGCTTTGGTTCAAGTCAGTGGCAGGTATTTTGTACATAACCTCACTGAAATCAACTCAGTCTCCTTGTGGTGCATAAACTGACTGTGCAAAAGGAAGTGAAGCCAATAGATAAATCCTCAAATGCCTGGGCTTTTAGGGACAGGCGGTCATGCTTTTTCCCCTGTTACATAATAGAATCAAATTACTACTGCAGGTGCTGGGAATAAAGCCCTGTTTAGGTTGAAATTACTAAGGCTTCTATTTCTAGAATTTTAAAACTCTTCCCTCCTCCTGTTTAAACTACCATCTCTCCTGTTCTCACTTATGGCCTGAAGCAGGAAGAGTTTCCATGAAAGACACAGATTTTCCAAAAGCAGTAATGGTCTAAGAGGTACCAATTTCTTCTGAAATTCTGCCTTTCTGCTGAAAATTTCTTCTTGTCTCAAAATAATTCTTTTCCAGGGAAGACTCTCATAAACCTGTGATTAAATGCAGTCTAGTTCCTAGTTATGGTGAGGCTCAAAAATAACAGTTTGAAACAGGTTGAAAGAGTGAGACAAAACCAAAAAATTAGGTTGTCACTGATTTCTTAGAAACAGTGAACTCAGATGTTAATGAACATTTCCAAAGGTCACTAAGGCAGTACAGAAATTCTCTGAAGGTGGAGATTGAAGACTATTTCTTTTTAAACTGCTTAATTTTCAAATACATATTTTAAAACCTGCCTGTATGTCTGTACTTTTTGTCTTCAATTGTGCACTATTCCCACTTCAACAGAGGCAGAAGTCTGCATGTGCAGACACACACCTTCCATTATTTAACATACCATCTGAAATATTATATGATTTTAATAGGCAGCATATTGATTTGCACTGGGTTTTTTTCTGCTGTGCTACATGAAAACTTAATTATCTACAACCATCAGTTCCATCACAACAGGGCCTTGAAGAATGATTACTCGTAATTTAAGTAGGGTAAGCTATTTGCAAATCAGTTCTTGAATTTGCCATGTTGAATATGACTTAAAAAGAAGAATTAATTGTCTTGAATCATGGAATACCTTTCCAAAGCAGTGGGCTTTTCTACTTTTAGGGACTCTGTTGGCATTAGTGAGATAATACTGGACTAGATAATAGAACTGAAATAGGAGGAAACACAGGGAGGATAAAATCTGAGCACTCAGAAACATCAAATTGCTTTGCCCTGCCCATTCATAGATTATTTGTGACCCCACTGCAGGCTGTGGGAGTTTTGCCAATTAATTTGGATAGGTGGAGAATCTGGGTTGAGGTTTTTTGCTTCTGCCCACAGCAACAGATGCATTCCAGACCACTCTCAGGAAGGGAAATCAAAAGTGCAAATTCCCAGTCACTGTGGCAACAGGAGGGAAGGTTTTCTTGGCTATGGTGTAATTTTGAATTCAGAAGCTGTTGTGTGACATGATGTGTTTCTCCCCTCTGTCAAATTAGTGCTTCCTTCCCGTGTGGCAGGCACGTCAGGCAAAGAGCACAGAACAAAAACCATCAGCACAAGCAGCCCCCAGAAGCCTTTCCACATTCCCCACCTCACATCTGTCACAATGGCAAAGCCGTGTTTGCAAACAACAGGGAAAAACTGCCTGAAATGTGGCACCTCCTCTAAAGACAGGCAATTAACTCAGCCTGCTCCATCAATGTCTCTCAATCCACGTGAGCCACAAGTGGTGATGAGCTCCCTCAGCAAAATGCCAAGACCTCTGCTGTGGAGAGAAGTGCTAAAGAATGCACAGCTTGTCCAGCTCTGGTTGCATTCATCTTCCTTTTTTACCCTTTCTTCCACTAATGTCCTCTCTTTTGTATCCTTGGACTTGATAACTTCATTAAGGGCTGCAAACACCCAGTGAGGCTTTGGGCAAGGTTTCAGAGCCTCAGGAAAGCATCAGCATATGCAAAATGTGAGCAGTGATGCCCTAAGGACTGTCACAGGCAGCCAAACCTAAAGGGGAGGCAAGTGAGATTCTCTTCCCCTCTACCTTGTGTCCTCTGTTTTACAGGAGGCAGTGCCCATGATGACAAGCAGGCAACACTCTCTACAAAGTTAAAAGACAGCAAAATCTGCCTCTCTGTAGCTGCCAAGGACAGAAAAGAGGTTGGAAACATATGTTCCCTGTGTTTGGGATGATTCAGTTGAGGTAGACTACCTGGGTCAGAGCCCAGATGGTGTAAACTGCTGAATCTCAGAACTTACATTAGCTGAGTCTCCAGATTAGTATTTCTTATTTGAACTCCTGAACTATTCTGATTCTCTTTATTAAAAAAAAAAAAAACAAACAACAAACCTCCAAGCCCCCAAATGACCACCAAGGGAAAGCCATAGAAGCAAAAACTGATGTGACTTCTTTAAATAATTTTGTGAATCCCTGTCAGAGGTCAGGCAGGAGCACAGGTCTCTCTGAGCATCAGTACAGAATCAATGATGCCAAGGCCACACCTGAAGGTCATTGAGCTAGCCCAGCAGCCTGAGGAGGTCTGGACTGCCCTGTGCACCCCAGTGATCTGTCATTTGAACTCCTGATTCCTCAAAAGCCAACATAAATTAACCACTGAGCAAAGTGTGCTTGGAAGGGCAGTGACAGTCAACCAGGGAGTTCAGGATGCTGTACTAGAAACAGAAAGTGATCTGTATACAAAGTGCTTCAAAGAACTCTTGAACAAAAGACACTGGAGGTGCAGCTGAGCTAAACACAAGCAAACAAGGAAGACATTGGAGTCTTGGTGATGTAATCTTGGACTGGGAGTAGGTGGGATTCAAATGTCTTGGGAACACTCAAGCCAGAGGGAATTTACAACTGTGCCATCTGTCCTTTACTCATTTTGTAGATGGCTTTTGGAAGAGAAATAATACCATGTTTCTCCTTCAGTTTAACCCTACTGGTGATTGACTGCTGGCACAAATGCTGTAACATTCAGCCCAGGAGATGACACACCAAAAATAAAAAATAAACCTAAACAAAATGCCCTGCCCTGTCACTTACTCACAGTACCTTTTATGTGGTATTGTCTTCAGCTGAAAACACTGCTTCTCAGCTTTTCTGACTCAGAGGTGAGAGGACTAATTTTGGTAAACCATGTCATACAACACTCACCTTATCAAATTGACCAGGAAGAACTCAAAGCAAGCTGGAACCTTTCAGTTCTTAATATCACCACTCTTAAAAGGAGCTTGTTAACTCAAATATGGGTTGGCCACACTCAACAGTACATGCAGTGAATCCTCATCTGATTTATTCATCTATTGTATGCCACAAAGCAGCAAATTCTGGTCATAATTAATGAATTCATTTCTGAATGGTTGCTGAGGTTAAATTGTGAAAGTAAACTATATGAGCTATAAAAATCAAAATAACTTGATTTGGTAAAAGTCTGAGCAAGTCACCACAGTGACTCTTTCAAGTCCAGATACCTGAGTATTGTAGGTATAACTTGATATTAATGACCCTTTTTCTTTCTTAGTTTTTTTTTTTTTCTGAAAGAACTTCATTATTTTGGCAACAATAGTGGTTACTAATCTCCTACAGGTCATGAACATTTATTAAAAATCTTGCTGAAGAAACAAAGTCACAACCTCCCCATGTCCAAGGAACTTTTGCCTTCAAAGCAACTAACCATGTGCAAAGATCCTGCAACACTGAGCTACAATTAAATAAATTAATACAAGGCACACTTGTTCTGTAAAACTTTTCTCAGTAGTGGACTTGACCAACAAGTATTGAATTTTTGTCCATTTACTATCAGATCTAATGCCTGTATCACAGACTGAACACTGATCTGCAGAATATCAATTATTGTACCTGTATTTCCGCTTCCCATGGTTTCCTACAAGAATTAATTGGAATCATGTATAAGCACAGTGCATGTCTCAGGAAGAATTTGTTCCTTAGAAGCCACCTCAGCACTAGAGCAGATGGGCATAGGCTTTATTGCCAAAAAGACAGAGAGAGAGAGAGAGAAGGAGAGAGAGAAAAAGAAAAAGTGAGAGAAGAAAGTTGCTTACTGTTTCGAGGCTTCTCCTCATCCATGCCTTCATCTTCATTTTCAGGATCAATATCTTCTGCTTGAGTTATCCAGTCTAAGTATCCCTTCAGATCCTCCTCCAGCTGCTGCTTTTCCCGCAGCTTCTGGAAATCGCCTCGAGCCTTTGCCTTTTCTCTTTCTTTGGAAAACTCCCTAGCAAGAGGGAGGGAGGGACAGGGCATGGGTGGAAAGAAGGAAGAGATGGAAGGAAAACAATGGGTTAGACTGATTTCCACTAGAAGGTCTCCTCAGTGTGTGCAGCACACCCAGCTGTGTCTATTCTCTCAAGACAAACACGTGGATGGAGCATCACACGTGTAAAACAGCTGGAGTGTCCACAATTCTAACAACACTTAGGAAAACACTGATACCTTTCCCAAAACTTCCCTTCTCAGCATGTGATTGACAATTCAAACATAACTAATGTTTAACATGTCTGTACAGTTTTATGTACACCAGACATTTTCAAACATTCTGTAAACACTTGATATTCTCCAACAGTTATCTATGAATGTCTACATGAATAATGGTTAATGATGAACTGTTTGACAATAATCTGACATCTGGAGAGTGAGATGGTGGCTCTAGTTTCTAGGTTTCAATCTGTGTTTAAGATTTTATATGTAATCACAACTAAATTGTGCTAGTATAGTTGTAATTAATGGTACTCACAATCCTGTACACATTTAATTATGGACCATTTCACCCACAGTACTGGAAAATATAGTTAAATATTCAGACCTCAAAGTTTTACTGAAGACTTTCAGTATGTGAGTCAGTTATATGACATGAAATGTATTTTTCAAATCTCACACTGGGTAGACAAATATCATAAATTATGGGTAGACAAAAGTAATAGATCCTGCCAGAAAATGAACAGGGTAAAACTTTTGATGTTACTTTGATGAAGTAACACTGTTAGGAATATAGACTTAAAACAGGGCATAAGAACAAGGATTTCCTGTTGCTTAGTTATGATCCTGGGTTCCTGGCTTTGCCTTCTTTTTGGCTGTGCTCTTTCTTATCCTCTTTCAGAGACACCTATACAGCAATTTTTTTTTTTTTTTCAAGAAATGCTGACCTCCCTTATTTAGAGACTCATGTGGCTCTAAACCAGGTTTTAATACTTGTATTTTAAAAAGTAAGCTTAATGATTGTGAAAATTGCTGCTAGACCAGGAGTATTCAAGCATTAAGTCTTATATCTGCTGAAGAATATCAGTACAAAAGACACACAGCAGATAAAACTGGCCACTCTTCCTAGAAAAGAGAGGTAAAGCCATTCTCCCCAAATTATCTGTAGCTGAAGACTGTCAGCAATGAATGGATATAACAAAATTCTTCCCCACTTGGCATTTGTCTTAGGTTTTCTCCTGCAAAAATGAATAGGAGTTCTACCACTGATTTTGGTGGCTGAATACCAGTATAATGAAAATCCTAGCCAAAATGTCAATTTTGTGAGTGCCATGTGACTGAGATGGAAATGGGTTTCTAATAGTGGTGGTGAGATGCTTTCCTCTGTCTGGTCCAAAACCTGCTGAGAGATTAACATGGACTTCACAGGTTTTGGGAATTATGAGCTGTGCATGAAACCAGCACTGCAGCAGGACCAAAGCAGGATGATCCCTTAATTTCCAGCCAAAATAAGGGACAATGTGTGCCAGTGTCATCTGCACCCCTGGCATGCTCTGGGGGTTCAGGTCCTCCCAAAGGAGTCTGATAACAAAAGGGGAAGTGGGGGAGAGAATTACTGGCTTCTCTGGCCTAAAGTTAGTCCACAGTCAGCTCTGGGTCCAAACTCAGCCTCAAGCCATGGAAAAAATGAAAAAAATGAAATTTTCTCATATATATTACTATTTACAATGTAAAACAAACAAATAACCCCAACAATAATTATAAAAATTGTACAAACATTGTTAGGGAAAAAATCCATCGATGGTGGTTATATTTTCTGCTTTAGTAACACATTTCCCCTGGGTCTACAGCACTGCCTTATCCAAATTAAAAAATTAACTCTCAAAAAAATAATCACTGGATGAATCTATGTATTATTGAGCCTGTTTGTTAAATCAAATTCCAATATTTCAATTTTTAGCTCATAAACTATTATTTTAGAACCTAAAACAAATGGGTCCAGTTTTGAAATGGGCTGAACCTGGAGTTTTCTAGCACAATGCAAAATACTGTGACAGCCTCATGTAAATTACCTGCAATTCCATGTCTCTTCCCTTTGTACATGATAATCCACATCAGACGACTCTCCAAAGAAGACAACTGGTTTAAATTGTCTTAATTTCAACACTCTACTAACAATAAATCATTGAGAACAGCTGGCTCAGGAAATTGCTGTTGCAATTTAAACAACCTCCCATGTGGAATGGCAAAAAAGCTTTGGATGGAAGTGCCATGTTGAGTCTAGAGGTTGTCTTCTCAAAAAAGGCTGTGCTGTCATGGTAGGGTAAGGCCAAGTGAACCCAAAACATCAGCATAAGAGTGGGTGAATCTGATTGTTTTTACCACAATTCAGTTTGTTTCACTTGGGTTTACTTCTTCCAGAAAATTAAAGAAATGTCTGTCAATGGGAATATCAGAGTATTCTGGAGAGATGTTTTCTCTCCATGCTTGAGCTTGGGGTGGAGAGATGTTTTCTCTGCTTGAGGTTAGGGTGGGTCAAGATCATAAACACCCAGCTCTGCATCATGTGCTGTTTCAGAAGAAAATTTCTCTTTCCCATCCCAGTGGTGGAATTTAGATTATTCTTGTTGATATGATTTCTCACATTCAGAGGCGAGATGGAAAGTGATCAAAACAGCAGAATTCTAGCAGCTCCAAACTCTTTACTACTCAAAGTGGAGCAAAAGCCTCCAAATCCACCCTGAGAAGCACACCAAGGAATGGGAAGGGTTGGAAGAGGGGACAGAAGACTCAGAAAAATACCTGAAACTTCTCAAGGAGGAGCTACAACCATAGTCAGCTCCTGTTCACTCTGACCTCTTTCTTGGCAGTAAAAAAAAGCAAATTTAAAAAAAGCAGCCAACTGTGTTTTGCAGGATCCTCTCAAAGCAGAAGAAATGTTTGCTCTCCTGCCCTCCATTTGCCTTAGGCAGCTGCTTGTTCGGCCTGTGTCCTGGGATTTGGATCAAAATATAAAGGAAATGTGACTCTATATTCCTAGGTGTGCATGTCTGAAGGTTGAACCCCCACTGCCTTTTTTTTTTTCCCCATTAATTAATGGAAACAGATAACAGATGTGAACATCTCTGATCTAGAGCAACTTCTCATCACTGCTCAGAGCAATGATGTGGAGTTGTTTTGCCTGGGCTTGGGGAGGTCTGCTGTGAGATCTGCTGACTGGATATTCCTTTGGAGCACCTGAATTTTATATTGTGCTCAGCCAAGTCAGGAAGAGATTACACATATAAATACTCTGACATGCTATTTAGCCTAGTATGTGATTAGTAAATTCACCAGGACCATGAATGGATGACATACCTGAGGAAAAACAAATTACAAAAGAGCTCTTTCAGCAGAGCAGAATTCAGCATTTCATTTTGCAGGTGCAATCAAGGTGTCTTTGTGAGTACAATTAATTACACTTATGTATTCAGAAGTGATTAAACCTCCCCCCAAGCTAATCTGTCATTTCTGAAGTCTACCTACACAACATGCCTGCTGAAGCTCCTGAAATAGATAAATGGGGAAAAAATGAGAGATGCCCAGAATGGATATTCAAAGATAACCAGGAATGCTGCTTTGTATCTAGAGCAGACAGGTGGATCATCAACATAGATCAGACTAATAGCAATAGCAAGTCTCCAAGAAAGAAAAGCTGAATCTGCAAAGTGAAGACACTTTGTAGCTCAGCAGAATTTAGAACTGCTTTAGAAAGTTCATTGTTTCAGAACTGCTTATTTAGACCAAAGAAAAATTGGAACATTTCTCCCATCATTTCTGTGTTTTTTCATGGGTGTAAATTCTTAAATTTCTTTTCTCCATTTGAGGACATTTTTGCAGAAACAGTGCAGCTGTCATAACACTGTGGAGACAGCCAGAAAGAGTGACTCACAGCTTAAACAAGGTGAACTTCATCTTTAATTTCAGTTCCCTCTATAGACTGTTTCCATCTCCTACCACTAGCTCTGGTGTTCTAGCTGCAGTGTGGCAGGAGATGGAAAATTTCAGCCTCAAGGCACTTTCTTGAGTTGAAAATTAAAGAGAGGGAATTAAATTGTTAATTATGCACAGGTACAAATCCAAGTGCAGGTAAATTGAATCAGCAGTGCTTCAATGCTATGCACCACTCATGGCTTGGCTCACAAGCACTTTTTATCCAATCAGATACCATATAATATTTAACAACATTTCTATATTTCTGTATTTTCTATATTTCTATATGTCTTGAGAGCACTTCTGACAGAACAGATCCCTTTCCCTGCCAGCTGATCATCATCCCCCACTGGTGCTGCCATCCTTACCTGCTGGGCAGAGTATCCACCTGAGGAATTTCAAAATCCTACCAGAGCATCACTCTCCAGATGCACAAACACAGACTATTGCCCAACACTTCATTGATGGGGTTTTCTCCACACTTCCATTACTGCATGGAAACCCTTCTTGCAACAGCTGTCACAGTCCCCTTCAATGGACTCATGAAGATAGAAATAATATCTCCTTCTATTACCTCTCTTTGCCAGGTGGCCAAAGGTGTATCTTTTCCCCTAGTCCCACTGCTGCCCTTCCCATATTTTTGGCCCAAGTATTGAGGACATAATTTCTATGAGCCATCAAATCCTCTCTCCTGCTCACAGATCATTTCCCCTCTTTTTATCAAAAGACAAGAAGGGACTTCAGGGCTGTCCATTCAGGCATCAGGTACAAGCCCTAATCAAACTCATTTAGAATTCATCAAAGGAGGCAGGATGGCAGAAACAAAAAGAGGATGCAGAAATGTCCTCATACCATATTTATCTGTGTACACAGAATGTCTGTAGCCCCCAGTCATGCCCAAAAATGGAACCAGAGGCCTAATCCTGGGAGATTTTTTTTTTAAATCTTGCAAGGAATGTTTGCTGGCTTGATTCCTTTAATTATGTGAGTCCCCAGGGGCAGTGAAGTTTTTAACTACTGGGGACAATATCAATTGTTTTTAATCAAAGCTGCTAAAATGATGTTTTGCAGTGAGGGTTATACTGCAGAACTGAAATCCAGCTAAATGTCTGGATGTCTTAAATAGGCTTAAACACTAAAAGGACTTCTCTCCTTCTCTGTTCTTTCTTGGAAAAGGTCAGAGGGAAATGAGCTTTTCTCCCTGCATCATGCCAGGTTTGTAACCTGCACAGTAGAGAAGATGGGCTTACTGAAGAAGGAATGTGCCCAAGACTCTCTCCAGGGAAAATAATCTCCTGGTAGGCTGTGCTTTAGATATATTAAACATTGTGAAAATTTCTCCTGTGAGAAGACATAATTTGGCAGGAATCTCATCCTACAGATGTGAAGGGGTTTGTCTCATTCCTCCTTCAATCCTACTGCCTCTTCCAGAAATTTTACTATAATCCCCTTCTACATGTGGATTGCTTTGCCCACAGGAGAGCACAGTGCTGTCCTCTTCCCACAGAGTACAGGGAGAGGAATGTGCTACAGACAAAAAATTATCTTATATTCCTTTGATTTAGTCAAAAGGCTCCTTCTGTGAATCTAGGAATGCTGAATTTTGCTATTGGCACAGCAACAGCCTCGGTCTTCTCTTAAGATTCTTGAGATCAACCCACCACTGATTGTTGTTTTGGTAACCAGAGAATAGGAATAGAAATACAAATTTTTTTTAAAAAATAAACAATAATAAAACATTTTCCTGGTACTGCTTACCCGCTAAGTACACCGAGAACCAAGTTAAGTACAAAAAATGACCCTATGATGATTAGTGTAACAAAATAGATCCAGGGCCAGTCCCTTCCTATGGCATCATTGACCTGGAAGAGTGGAATGATAATTAGTGAGACAAGCTCAGATTCTGAGCACTGCAAGGCTCCAGCCAAAGAGATCCCAAGTCACCAGCAGGAAGATTCTTCAATAGCCAGTTTTCTGGAAATTCTTCAATTGCCAGTTTTATGACAGGTTGACATAAATAATTTTGAAGTCCCTGAGGTTGAATTTCTCAACACCGCTTTTGTTACCTGTGTTGTTTTTGCCAATATTTGAACATTTTGTCAAAGTGTTTCAGAGCTGATGTGAAGCTTCCTTGGATTCAGATTTTTAATCCCTCTGAAAGTATCCTGGTGACAGGGAACAACCCTTATTATGGAGTCTTGCCCTGTAGCATTGGAAAAAGGACACCAAAACTGTCAGCTTACCCGCTCAACACACCAAGAACCAGATTTAGAACGAAAAAGGATCCAAAGATGACCAGACTGACAAAATACACCCATGGTAACTCATAGCCCATAGCGTCCTGCATCTGGAAAGATGAAGGAAAGTTAGAAGACAGAGAGGGAAAGCAGAAATGATTAGGCAAAGGAGCAGATGGAAAGGTTTGTAAACAGAGCCTATAATCATACCAAGTGTTTCTGTCTGTTCTTCTGATGTGACCACTCCTTTGATCGTTTTTTTCATCTATTTCCTCACAGTCAGTGTCTAGTACAGCCTCAGATATAACTATGTGTCCTACTGGATCTCAAGAATTGTGGGTTTACTGTTTGGAATTTACTTACAACACCACAAAGGGTCCAACCCCTGAATTTTAAACTTGGCTGCTCACACATATGACCCTCTACTGCCAGGGAGACTTATCTTAGCATCAGAATCTGTATTATATGAGGCCCAGTTCTAGCCCATAATAAGATCTTGTATACATTTTAAAAGCATCTCGTACATGAACACTATTTCATTTGGAATTCTCCTTCAAAGTTCAAAATTTTGGAAAGTTGCTGGATACCTTAATAGAATCTCACTTCCATAATGGTATAAAAAAATAACAGAGTCCCTTCTTTACTCCTCGTAAACACTTATCTTTGGATCCAGACATAGCATCATTAAAAGAAACAGATGGTGGTTAACATTTTCAGGAGCACTAAATTGATTTATGAACATAAATTGCAGACTTTAAAGTATCTAAAGGCATAAAGCAATCTACATTCCTTTGTTTTCCATTCTTTTGAAAATTTTGTCTTCTCTTTCCAGGAAAATGCTCTATCCTTTGCAACTTAAACATTTGATGGAATCACAGAAGAAATATCCTTCCATACATGGACAATTAGAAACACTTCAGGGGAGGTAATTTCACTCAAGATTCATAAGAACCCAGGAAAGGAATTTTAGACCTCCAGTAAGACAAGGTAGGAGAGTAACACTAATATAATCAGTTCATTGGGGATGGAAGTCCATTATCCATTTTTCTTCCAAAGCAGAGTCACTAAAGTTCTTGTCTGGCAATAGTCCACAGTCAATGGACCAACCCAGAACTCCATCTCAGGGCTCCTTCAGCTGTGACTGAACTGAAGCAGACTCATTAAAACACAAGCTCAAAATCTGCCTCTGTGAAAACAGTTCATCAGCTCCTTCCTCACAGGATAAATACTTTTGGTGGGCAGAAGAGTACCTGAGCTGCTAACATTCCCTAAGCATAATAAACTTCTTCCCTTTATAGAGTTTTGCAGATTTTTTCAGTTAGTTTATAAATCATACTAATGACTCTTTATGCTTGGAAGCCACATATCATCCCATGTGATCAAAAAACAGCAACCCTGGTGTCTACTGCACATCAGGGCTTTAATGAGAATAAAGCATCATCAAATATAAAGATGAAAGCAAAAATTCACCTGAGACCCCCTGGGAAACCAGGAAGGCAAAATGTAAATGCCCAAGTTGGATTTCAGGAAAGAAATGAGATTTAACACCCCCTCTCTCCTACAAAGAACACCAATATCTATATAAAGCAACCTGCACAAACAATGAGTATGGATGACTTTGAGAAACTACCACAAGAATTTACCACTGTGGGCACAATGATGAATTGACATCCCTCTAATTATGATATATGGTGATAAAAAAGTCTCAGCTGCATGGTATTTATCTCTCAAGTTTGGGATTTTTTTTGTCAGCTGGAAAAGCAGAACTTCTCAAAGCTGTGGTACAAGCCAGTCCTAAAGATCAAAGGCCAGGTGCCAGGTACAGAGGTCAAGTGCATGTCAGGAGAGGGAAAAACCTTCCTTGGCATGAAGAAATTTCCAGATGGCAAGAAGCTTCCAGCATGTCCTGGTAAAGTATATAACTAGAATACAGTGTACCCTGTTATTCCCAGTGCCTGCACAAATGCATAACAATTGTACCAGCCAGCATCAGCACAAATTAGTCCAGTAAAACAGACCTGCATTCTGGTACAGCAGAGCACTTGGGACTTCCCAGACTGAAAATTTCAGAGGTCAGCTTTTCATTTCCTTTTTATTGCACAGTTATATACATAACAGAGAAGCTGAGGGGCAGAGACAGCAAGAGCTTCTCAAGCAGAGAGAAATTCAGTGTTTGGCAGACAGCTGAGTCTGCTCTGTTGCTGGACTTCTCTATGTTTGGTGTTCTTGTGTCATTTTTTTTTATTACAGATGAGATTATTCCATCATTATGAGATGAGATTATTCCTGTGGGACCGACCCACAGATGACAGGAATGTATGTTATATGGCCACATAATGTTAAGTGTTTGTTAAATTATGTTAAAACCTCCCTGCAATAAGGAAACAGCACACTGTGAGCTCACTGCTTGCTCCTGAAAAACAACTGCAGGAGAAATGCAGAGAAATTAATTGTTTGGTGAAATTTGGGGGAAAAAGAATAGGAATAGACTTAGTCAAAACAGTAACAGCAAGGCCAGGAGTGTTGCCATTTGTACCCTCCTGAGTGCAGAAAATGAAGTCTGCAAAATATAATTTGTACTGTTGTCCCCAATGAATAGGAACTGGCTCAGGTATAAGTTACCTGCCTGGGATGGACAACTCCAGGTACAGCTCAGTTTTCTGGTGCCTGAATGCAACACTTCTCCCTGAGTGCTTCCTACCAATCCTGGGAATCCCAACAGAAAAGGTAAATAATCTTCTAAATTCACAGTTCTCAACAAAGTCTCTCATATCAGACAGTGTAGGTCTGAATTACAATTTTCAGTCCAGGTGATTGCAACCTGATGCCAATTTAAGCATGTATGGAACAATTGTTACATCAGCTGGAAGCACAGGGTCAGTGGGGATCTGCAGATTGTCATTTATGGAAATAATTCTGCTTTCTGAGTCAAACTGCCCAACTTTCCACAGCTCACATCTCAACACTTGCATGTCACTGTTCTCAACAGCTGGCACATTTCAGAGCATTCATGCATCATCTCCCAGAGATTTTAAAGATAAGGATTCCTTCTCATTATTATTTCCTGCATACCCTCTCTGGCACTGTGGGGACATCATTTGGCTCATTATGCTTCGGCTTTCCAATCTGCAGAGTGGGACACTACCTTGCTGAAGAAACCACTGAGTTTCATAACAAAAAAAGGTCATTTCAGCACATATGAGGTCTGTTGGAAGAGCTCTATCTTTGCCAAGCATCCTTAATTGCTATCATGCCTACAGCATTTCAGCAAAGGCTTTTCTCTATGGTACAGGCTATCACCTAGAAATGATACCAAGGTTTTTAACTCTGTATTCTGCTCATCTCAATTACTATCAGCAGTTTCAGTAGGGCCCAAGGAATAAAAGCCTTTCTTAAAAGACCTTTGTGCTTTTGTCTTCTTATTCTTCAGAATCAGAAGGCCACAGGTGACATTCATGCATTAGTTGTTTAGTCATATTTTTTTCTTTCCCAGGGATAATAGTCTGGCACATTTGCAAGTGTCTCATTCTTTACACAGGCACCACAGCTCAGAAACAATGTTGGAGGCATTTAACCTATTACCAGTGTGGTTGAGCATCACCCAGCACAGACTTTCAGTCACTTTATGGGAAGGGTAGGCACAACCCAAATTCTGCTGACTTCACAATTCACACACTCACACCCTGACACTTTGTGGTGAATGTCTTTCAAAAAACATCAGAGGGTCACAGTAACAGTTTAATCCTGAAAAGGGGAGCTGCCACTGGACAGTAGCAAGCTGAAGAAAAAGAAAATGAAATCTTCCTTGGTGCACAGTGCTGGAGAGCTGCAGCTTAATGGAAGGTTAGTTAGGGCACTTGGTCCAGGCTTCTATTCCTTGAATAAATTGTTAACTGATTTCTAATGACTATAGAATGTTGTGATAACATTTTTTAAATGCTAATACTACAAGTATTCTGTAATGAAGTGCAATATTCTATAAAGGAAGTGTATAAAATTTCACAGAGTAACATTCATTGAGAGGAGGAGCAGCGTATTTAATAAAATTAAAGGGCAACAAATTTGGAAATTTTGCATAGAAATGCCATTTTCTGTAACCCATCTGTGGAATTTACTGCCTCAGAAAAAACCTAGTCAAAACTAATGGTTATGGCCAGTAGCAAGATCTCTAGCTGAAACCAAATCTTTCTTGTGACAATCTAAAACTGGAGAGTATTGGGAGCAGGAAACAGCAGAAATAAGAGATAACACTTAACTGTCATTAATAATTCCTACATCTTGAAGCTTTTGTTTTGAAAACCATATTTTTCAAGAAGAGTACTTAAGCATCTGCCTAACTTTTGGGATGTGTAGAAGTCAATTCCTCAGCTCAGATCAAAGATTTCATGACAGGCAGGCAGAGCTCAGGGGGTACATAAGGAACCATGCAGGTATTGATGAGAGATTGGGATATTATCTTTGATCAATAAAGTTGTGTTTAAAACATAGATTTTCCCTTTCCACCTCCTCTTCCCATGAATATTTGGGTGAATGCATTTCATTCACATATAACCCCATGGAAATAAAACTTTAAAATCTGCTTTTTAAATTTTTAATAGCATGATGCACAGTTTTGCCCTGAGAGGGAAAAATGTTCTCTGCTATAGTCTTTAGTCAGAACTTGGGTGCTACTCAATTATAATAAACAAAGAATGGAGGTTTACTCTTCACAGCTATAGATGAGTTGAGAATATTAAAGAAAAAAATATCCATATCACAGACAGGAGTTAAGTGCTACATCTCAGACAAGGGTTATGTGACCTGGGAAGTAGAATACTCCTACTCTCACACTTTTCTTTGGTTCATTAAAGCTCTTTTTTTCTGAAACTTCACTACATTTGAACAAAAAAGATGTCATAAATCCTTCAGAAATAATTAATATAGGGTGAATTTCCTAATAAATGTCTGTACATATCTGTCCAGTGAAGAAGGAAAACTTTGAAAGATCTGCCTTTCCTCATGCTAGACATATTGCATCAGCAGAAACAGATGAAGAGCAAAACATTCATCCTAAGTGAAAAAAATTGCTGGCAGCTCCTGAGAACATCCAACTAACAACTACAACTGGTGACAGTAGAATTTTTGAGGCTGCTTTGCAAACAAAAAATATTTTCTCAACAAAACAATATTGTCTGGTTAAATTCTCAAATGTTGACCAGCTTTGGGCTTAAGAACCCTTGAGTACTTTGAGTCTTTACCTTGAAAGTCTTGGTAGCTATCAGAGGATGTGTGACAAGAGGGATTGACTCTTGCCTTTCTCACTTAGAGATCTGGGAATAATCTCATTTGGTCATGTTCTTACCTTGTAGGTGAGTAATAGGATTGTGACTATTGAGACTGTGATACGAATAAATCAGCTCCTAAATATGCAGGAATTTAGTGTTGGCTCTGGTAATAGATCCTGTGCATAATATTTTTATCTGATCTCTAAACTGTACACTGCTTGTATTATACTGGAGCTTTTTAATGTAATACTTGTAATAATTATATTAACTATGCAATTTTA